>NC_136058.1:33664510-34192618 GCF_964261635.1 Lissotriton helveticus
CCCAACATACACTTATTAGGCCTCCATTTATTAGCGACAATCCTGGAGGCCGTGGATTTAACCATATTGCTTCAGGATTGGCAACATGCGGAAATAGTTTTATTCCTCAAGCCCGGTCGCCGTCCGGACGACGCGTCCTCTTACTGCCCCATTTCCCTCATTAACTTTGAGCCAAAATTGTTAGGGAAAGTCCTTGCTGATCGCTTACGAACATGCATCTCGGATTTGATCCATCCCGATCAGTCGGGATTTATGCCCCAAAGGGCCACCCGTCATAATATCCAGAGGGTACATAATGCTATGGCAGCAGCCCCAGCGCTAGGCAGACTGGCTGATATGTGCTTGGCCGACATTTACAAAGCTTTTGACTCAATAAGTTGGGTCTACCTCATTCAATTGCTCGAGGCAATACATTTTGGTCCCTGTTTCCTTGCATATGTACGCCTGCTCTATACCAACTTAAAGGCGTCAGTACGCATAGCCGGGCACTGCTCCCACCCCTTCCCGATATAAAGAGGCACTAGACAGGGCTGCCCGCTGTCCCCACTATTGTTCGCCCTAGCGGTGGAGCTGTTAGCAGCTTGGGTTAGAAGTGACCCGGTGCTCTGTGGCTTCGAATGGTCCCAGTGGCGATCGAACTGTATTGCGTTATACGTGGACGATGTCCTATTTTTTATGAAAGACCCCTGGTTCTCGGGGCCCCGTATATTGGAAATCCTCAGACTGTTTGGGGAAACTACCGGTCTACACACGAAACAAAAAATCCATGCGGTTTCCAGTGTGTGACAGATGGTTTCAAATATCTCAGCATTTTCGTGTCACCATGCCCCAAAATCTTATGGGTGCACAATATCACTCCATTGCCCGCAAGTCTCAATGGTCAAACTGAAATATGGTCCTCCCTTCCCTTATCCTTATATGGGCGTTCGGCCATCTAGAAGATGGTGTCACTGCCCCGGATTCTAGATCGCCTCCAAAACTTCCGTCATCCTATTTCTGTATTCTTGGTTCACACAGGTCATGCCATACAAAACAAATTCCTCTAGAACAGTGGGGTGTCAGGGTCGCTCTACGTATATGTGCACAATCCACATACTGTGGGGGGAGGGAGAAAATCGCTGCAGCGGACATCTACTCTTACTACGGGGCGTCCCATATACTCATGGTGAATGAATGGTGGTACAACTCCCCCACAGACCGGGCATATGCGATCGATCATGCGGCAATGGAACGGACTCATTCACCTCCTATATAATGCCACACGCCTGGATCTCATGCCTCCCACGGGTAAAGTCGTGATACAGCGGTGGCGGGCTAAAGTCAGACAGATGGGTTGGAATGGGAAACTTACCAAGGCAACCCAACTATGGCAGTGTACATACCTCTGCCTCGTGGCCACCTTGGGAAGGGTTACGGGGATGGGTCCTAGTAGGAATATCAACCCTCGGTGATGTGATGCAAGGTACTGCACTGAAATCCTTCTAGCAACTACAGGCGGAGTATAACTTACACAAAACACAATTCTACAAATTCCTCCAACTCCGTCATGCACTTACTCCCTTGATCCACATGCTTGAGACCCTTCCTGAATTCCACCCATTAGAAGGCTGCCTGCTTATGGGCGATTTCGGCCTCCACAAGATCAGGCAACTATACCAGACCCCAACGACCCACACACCGACAACGCTTGACAAGACTCGGCTGGAGTGGCAAGCCGACATTCCCAATTTGACGAACGACGACTGGGCTGAAGCTCTCGCTAGCCCACTGTGTGCGGCTGTCTCTACACGATACTGCCTGATACAGTTTAAATATTTGCACCGGGCATACTATACCTGGACTAGACTGGCAGATGGGAGTTATCCAGTCCCCTACATGTCTGCGGTGTGGCCGGGAGGAGGGGACATTCTTGCATACAGTTTGGAGTTGAACAGCGTTGAAACCCTTTTGGCGCAGAATTCGGTCCTGCCTCAACAAGGTATTTTCGACCTGCGCCTTCTCCTCTTACACAGCACAGACGATATTGGGGGTAATAAGTACAAGCAGCATTTACTGTTCTTAGCTCTCACTATCGCCAAGAGGGACATTGCACAACAGTTGAAAGGGACGTCTCCCCCCTACCCTGGGCAAATGGAAGACCGAACTAGATAGATGTATGGGGGCCAAAATTGCAGTCTTAATAGCTCATGGTTACCCTGCTAAAAACATAGGAAAATTTGGACTTGATGGGCGTCATATCGCGGAATCGAGCTTCCTCCCCTGCCACCCGCAGACCCCTGATCAATGCCCCCTATTCCCAATGCCCCTTGACCGGCATATCCCGCACTGTTTGAGAAAGGATCCCTATGCTAATATATCATGCACCCATGTTGTGAGATCGAGTAATGTCTGCTGTTTGTTTCAGTTGTACCACCTGCATGTTCGGCAGGTGTTTGAAATTGGTAAAAATGCTGGTATTTTCGTGCTATCAATCCTTTTCCTCCTACAGGTCATTGTAGGGCTGTCGCCCGTCTTTCAAAAGAATAACCAAATAGAATTTGTAAAAAAAAAACATCTCTGGTATTCCCAGCGTTCTTGAGTGTGCCTTTGCATGGTGAAAGCGGGTTCGAGGTCCTCTAAATATTGATGTTATAGCTCATAATATTGATTGTTACCTACAATGCATCTCATTCAAGGAGCCCTCAGTGGGTCCAATTGACTTTCTTTTCTATGGTTGGCACACTGGCAAAGTCCTTGGGATGTCGTGCAACGAAAAAGCTTAAAACCAGGCTGTGATGTTGAAAAACAATCCAGTAAACATATCACAACCATCGTGCCAGGACAACCATTTTCTGGACAGTGAATATCATGTCATGCATGCCCACAATGTGCACCCAAAAAAAATACAACAATTTTGTGAGGGCAAGCAATGTAAAAAATTACCATCAATTAGCAAGGACCAGTATGTTAACGAGAACAGAGCTATGAATGTCATTACATGCATGCCTAAAAGATGTCAATAATTCCTACCACCATGTGACTTTCAGTACTTTAACAAGGGCGCGGGTATGCTTAGGCACCTGAGAGCCATTGGGAGGTTGCTGGGGGCTCTACTACGTCCTCCCAGTGGGAGGACCTTCGGCTCTTCTAGCAGCTCTTTTCTCAACAGAATTCCATTTTTTACATATTCTCTCCTTGAAAAACCTAAACATGCCAAAAGCAGAACGCAAAGGAAAGAGGGGAATACAAATAGAGTTCTTGCTAAACATACATGCTATTTCACATTACAAGTTACAACAAATATTCTTCCCCAGTAAAGAACTCAGGAGATTCCAAACACAGCAAACAGCTTACCTTCAAATAAATGACACACTAAGTAAAACTGTCCGATTGTAATAGCAGGCATGCCACTTTTCTTTTTAGCACTAAAATGTTAAAATCAAAAGTTCAAATTCTGCATGAGCAAATCCATTGCTTGATATTTCCCGCTTAGCTGTAGTAGGACTGTTGGAATTTGCATGATGATAAAAGTACAGGAAATGTTCGTTTTGGCTCTTTAAACTATTCTACTGCTGTCAAAGGAAAAGGTTAAAATACAAAACACTTACCTCTGAATAAAGCCTTCAAAAGTCTATATCATATAACAGCTGGGCTTTTTATTTTGCCATGGCCTTTCAAGTATTCAGTCCAAACATGAGTTTAATTTGTTATTCGTCACAATTCTGGAAAACTACACAAAGAATATTCATGTGAACCCCAGGACCCTATTTTCTCTTAATGATTTGTCGCTGATGTTGAGTTTCATGCGCTCCATGAAAGCAGCAACTGTAAGACACCAGGCACTGAGAAGCTGCACTGTAACACTGTAGCATTATTCAGCACTTATAATCGTACCTGAAATGCCAACCACTTGAGTTTGTTGAGACCCAATCTCAATACTTCTTAGATACAGACATTCCAGGTAACAGTTTGGAACTCATGGCCCCAGCGGCCTACCTTCAAAAAGACATTATTTACCCAATTTACAGCCTCTTGACTAATGACACCTTATTCCAAAACTATGGATTTATCCATAATGCACCGATAAGCAAGCCTTACAACTAGCAATCTTATTATCTTGTGAAAGTAATCCATAATGCTTTTATAGTAATACAACAATGTATACAGAACGTTCACACAAAATCTATGTGCATAATATCCTGGTAGAGACTGCGTAATCTTACTTATCCAAGTGCATTCATGACAATTACAAAAAAAAACAATGCAGAGGACACGTGGAATTCATTTTGATTATATGTTTTCCACATAATTGCAGGTGCTTCCGAAATTCTATTTTTAACAGGTGCTCAAATAATTGTTTAGAGTTCATGATAGGTGCCTGATATAGTTTGGAGGACTGTTTACTTTGTCACAAACATGCCGTCCGCCTTGTTACAAATGCATTATATCCTATGGAACTTGTAATAAGGGGATATAACGGAGTAACCTGCAGGTAAACCCTAAAATCAAGCCCTCAATCCTAGCTAAGACAGTTCATGTGTACCAATGTTTGTTTTCTAAGAATAAACTCAGAGGGGTGCCTGTTATACTGAACATATTTCTCTTGCACAAATACAAGTCAAGATTTAATTCAACTTCCAAAAACGAATACAAATTGGCTTTCTTTAATATTAGGCAAGATTTAGGTTAATGATGCTGAACATTATTGTATATTTTTGGAAATTCCAAAATCTGGTTTTAAAGTATTCTTTAATATACAGCCATGATGTTTTAAATTAACACGCGAACACAACCCTAAAATTGGGCTGATAGTGCAATTACTCTTTTGTTCCAGTATGCACCTGTTTTGTTTCATGGGAAACAAGTAGTCTCTTAAAAATAAACTATTCCAAAAAATAAAATCATAGAACAGCAATGTTTTGTTTTCCAGTGAATAGTCTAGCTTCCAAGTTCTGGTTGAACATGTATTTTTCGTAGTACATCCTCAGGCATGCAAAAAACAGGATTCACTGCTTTAACTCTTTCTTCTCCCAATAAAGACAGTCCAGCAATTCCAAATAATGTGTGAAATGGATCCACCTAAAACACAAATAAAACAGATTTAAACACTTCATTTAAATTCCTAAATTGTCTCACCTCTAACCCCATTAATATCAAACAACTCCATAGCACATACTTCTCTCCCACACCTGCCCGTATCTCTTTGGATAAGATATTAGGGGAGAATACCAACAAACAATTTCCACCAAAGTAGGATACTTATCTTTATTATTATTTTAAGGGCTTCACAACAGAAGCTAACAAGATAGCAACAGAACACGCAGAACATTTGTAGGAGAAAGAGGTAAGACATTACATAAAACTAGTGAGGCATATTTGTGTTGTGTGCCAGTATAAGCGTAGGGCATTTGTAGTCAGCAGTGATTTAACATATGTAAACAGTAGCAGTACTGTTGAAAGGCAGGTAAGATATATATATATATATCCGTAGTTCTAGTTTTTGTTTGGTTTGCTAATAACTTTAGCACCGTTTGACAAATCATCATAAAACAAAAGTCTCATCCACCTCAGCACCTTCCTGTAAAGTTTTGGGGTGATTCATCAAACAGAGGCCGAAAAAAGGGGCATTTCAAAACCCATTTTCCAAATGCAATGTCCCAGAGGATCATCATACATAACAGCTGAATGTGAGAACACCAAATCAGGTAGAAACCTAGAGCTTTACTCAGAAATAATACTTTTTGTGGTTTGGTGTAAATTCGTTCAGTAGTTTTTAAGAAATTAAGGTTAAAAATGTACAAATATTTCAGGCTACTGAGGATGCGTGGACCGAAAAGATCGGGATTAGATCTGATTGGCTGCCATAACATCAACAAAGATATTGTGCAGCAGCCATTTTAGGACTTGGGGACTCAGTCCCACTGTCATGAAAATGTATTAAAAAAATATTTTAAAAAAGGGGCAGGATAGGGATACCCAAAACCCCAAATACTGCTTGGGGATAGGGTTGGAGGCAGCAGGGGGAACCTCCCAGGGCCAAAATCACTTATTCAATGGCACACTCATGACATGTTCAATAACTGCATTGATAACATCCCTAATGACATCTAAAATTACATCACTGTTAACACTGTGCATGGCGAGGACGTGTGTTCTAGATACTTCAGATAACAATAACTGGCTAATTTTAGTGGTTTTGTTAGTTTAAAACATTTATTTTTAACTCACAATTTAACATAACTATGTCTCTTTAACCTTTTTTTCTGTGAAAATATACATACACATATATACATAAGTGGAGAATTTTGTGAACAGCATACATGTGAATAATATGAACTTACATTTTACTGCACACATTGATAAGGCCACTACCATTTTTTTTTTAGACATCACAGTGTACATTAAGCAAGGTAAAATCGAAACTAGCCTGTGTAGAAAACCTACAGCAGTCAATACAGTGCGACATGCAAACAGTTTTCATCAGCAGCACACAATTGCTAGCATTCCTTACAGCGAATTCCTCCATATTCGGAGAGCATGTAGCTCTAAGGAAGATGTCTACTATCATCAGATGGAAGCCAAAAATAGGTTCCTTGAACGAGGGTACAATGCTAAAACTGGATGTAGCAATAAGGAAAGCTAACAATAAAGATAGACAGGGGATCCTTGAATGTAATAGCGAAGGAGCAGGCAAGAATGATAGCCAAACTATAGCTACTACTGATAATGATAATATACAGTGTAGACTTATTAACAACCTTAGTAAACAGGCTAACAAAATCAAATAATTGTCAATAAGCAATGACCAACTGTTCTTACTGATACTATTTTGAAACAAACTCTCCCAGCCAAACCTACCTATACCTTTAGAAAAGCATACTCCATGCTCAATGACCTCGTCACAACCAGTCCGGAGCTCAACAACAAAACATGCCGGTTGTCACCCAAAAAGGGCTTCTACAAGTGTAGCACTTGTCGTGCGTGTAAACTTGGCACTAACACCACAACATACTTCACGACATTCTCTAATACCAATATCGAACTTAGAGGTTACTTTACCTGTAGAACAGAGTATGCCGTTTATGTACTGAAATGAAAATGTGGGTTGCCGTACATAGGCAGTACAAAATTTCAGGTGTATATGCGTATACTACAGCCCCTTTGTGCTATAGTTAATTCAGACACAGCTTACACAGTAGCTAGGCATTTTAAACTGGAACATGACAACAACTTCAACTGTCTTCAATATTTTGTTATCGATGCGGTTCCAGCCAATAAAAGAGGGCGGAATACAGAAAAAAGCTTTGACAATTAGAGTCGAGATATATTGTTGACCTCGATACCAAGTCCCCTCAAGGTCTTAATATAGGAGAAGATCTGCACAATTACCGGTAACAGAACTACAATAACTACCTGTGATTATTCATTATATACTATTTTAGTTTACACCAAATGAATAAGTGATCTAGATGTCTAGACATGTTTAGTAGTACATATATACATTGTTTTTATATATGTATTTTTTAAGGGGGCTCCCACAACATGACTTAATGTAATTGAAATATTTTAACACTAGGCGTTCTTTCGGCTTTGTATTTTATGCCGCAAGATAATGTATTTACTTTATACATAGGAGTATTAGATTAGTTTCCACATTTACAGTTTACTTCCACTATAATGGCACTTTAGACACATGCACTGTTTGCACTTTTGCATCGATTTGCACGATCAAATTTGCACTATGGAGTATTAATTGGCGGCAGTGAATACATTTAATACAATTTACAAGGTCTATATATGCAGTTATCAAAGCAAATTTGCACAAGCAGTATTTGTAGCAAACAATTATTTATATATTTATTCATCAACACGAATTTTAAGCACATTGTCATTGTACTTTTACAGTAGGGTACATCTACATAACTTTTTAGCAAGAAAAGAACTTTGTTGTTTTTATAATTTGCTATGCACTTTAATTGCTGTTAGTTTATAATATAAATTTAGATCAAGTTGATTATTTAGACATGTACCAATACTTAGAGGCGCTCTAAGTTCTAAATGTGGACAGTAGAGGCTAATAGACACCCACGCTATTAGCAGTATTTGTACAGAACATATGATGTTGTTTAAATGTTTAACTTCCACATTTTGAGCAATGAGCTATGTTAATTGAAATGCCGAAATTTTCTACACCACCAAGTCGACGTATGGGCTTTGACAAATTGCACACGTATTATCTACTGTCTATGCACATTTTTAACTATAACTTACTCTAAACTGCAAAGTAGTGATGCATTATACTATTTTTATAATAACATTCATCAGCTAATTAGATGTACCTGAAGCAAATACAAAACCAATGTACTGCAGACCATATGCACTAGTTGTGCCGCAGAGTATGTTCTTTATTTCCATTAGTGCTCCGGAAATGTGTCATGTGACGTGATGTTTTCTTTTCAAACCCACTAAGCACGTAGCGTTATCATGTGACCCAGGCCACAGAAGGGGCCGAAACGCGTCAAGGTGGACTCTCACTGAAAACTTCAATAAAAGTATTTACTTGAGCACCAGCACATTAAGTTGTCCGTATCCTGTCTGTGCATGAATGCACGTGGAGTAGTAACAGGATATATTATATATATATAAATATATATATATATATCCAAAAGAACAGCGTTCCTTCGAAAACGCAGCACGGGCCACACCAAACATGCTTAAAAAAAAGATTCTTTACTTCAAGACTGGCATTATGCATTTCGAGTCAACGACCCTTAATCATATGCTCCTTGCTGTTTTTGTCAGTGGGTTAGTTTGTTCTTAAGTAACGTGGCTAATTGGACATCAAAGGAGGACACCGTCCATTATCCCAGTTAATGGTGCAGTTCATAAATGTTCTTTAAATCGCCATTAGTAGGTGGTGTAAGAAAGGCAAGTACAAGTTCTTCTCTAAGGTTTCTGTAAACCCCCAAAGTGGCACTTGGCACTTTATCCATGTTTCCCTTTGTTGCCAATAACTTTACAAACCATCACATTACATGTGGGGACTCCAGTTCCCAAAATGTATCGTAATTGCACCTTTTCTCTTTCATACTGGTCTTCGAGGTCGATTTTGGCAAAACCTCACTTATACACTTGCAATTGAGTGCAACAATGATTCAAAGGCTAGTACAAAATCTCTCTATATAAATATATATTCACTGCAAAAAACATAGGTTTCAGGCATGTTATAGTTAGAAATTAGCATTTAAAAAACCTTTGAAATTCACTGAAAAAACCATAGGTTTTGGGGCATTATAGTTAGTTGGACATTTCACACTTACAAAACCATAGAAATTCCCCCGTTATAGTTAGTTCAGCTAACTATAACTTGCGCCCCCGCAATGCACTACTGATGACGTCACTTATTACATCACTCATACTCACAAATCACCGATTTGTGTTTTGTAAAAAAAATGCTTTTTTTGGCCCTGGGGGTCCTTGTGGGACCCTCCAAGCAGGCTAAGGGGGGGTCAGGGTGTTCCTACCCTACACACTTTTCTTTTTTTCACCTTTGTTTCCCTGTTTTCTTGTGATTTGGTTCTACCGAGTCCCAAGATGGCTGCAAAAACTTCCTGGTTTGGAGTGTTGACAGCCAATTAGAATAAAGCTCGTGGTCGGGAGGGTCCACGGATCCACTGCGCCTCTAAATATCAAAACGTTACATTTTTTTTATTTTCTCAGCAACTACTGAACAAATTTAAACTATACAAAAAAAAAGGGCACTTTTTGAACCAAGCACTACCTTTTTGCCAAATTTGGTGTCATTCCGTTCAGCATTTCGAGCTGTAGCCGTGTCTAAAGTTACCTATGGGAAAATCATTTACCAACCTCTTTTTTTTAATTTCCCAGGAACTACTGAGCGAATTTACACCATTTAACAAAAAGAGTTCTTTCTGAAACAAGGGCTACCTTTTTGCCAAATTTGGTAATTCCGTTCAGCAGTTCGGGCTGTAGCTGTGTCTAAAGTTTCCTATGAAAAATAACATGGAGAAAACAGGTTTTGGGACCCCCCCCCTTTTTTCTCAGCCCCTACTTACCGAATCACCCGAAAACTTTTAGGATAGGAGTTGACCAGAGCGGGCCACAAGTTTTGAAAATTTCGCGAAGATTCTTCAACTGGCACCAAAGTTATTGGGAAAAGAAAAAACCCTTTTCCTATGTAAACTAGGTCCTAACTATAGCTATCTACTGGTGACTGCCACTAGATAATAAATATATAAATACACATACATACATAGAAAAAAATCAAAGGTTACAGGGACGTTATAGTTAGGCTCAGATTTCTCTCATACAAAACCATAGAAATTCGGCAGTTATACTTTTACCTGAGCTAACTATAACTTGCACCCCCTTAATGCACTACTTTTGACCTCACATATTACATCACTAATGACATGATCAGTGAAATCACCGATTTCTCGAATGACATCACTGATGACATGTCATGAGTGCGTTTCGTAAACATTCGAGACTTAAAGGTATATACTAAGCTACAACATGAGTTAAATTACTATTCTTTCTGTACTAGTAATTAGTCATACTATTTTCAACATATCTCAACTGAGTGGCTGTGGCTATCAGTGTGTGAGTGACTATATAGATGTCTCAGTGGCTATGTGAGTAGCTGTATGGGTGTGTGAGTGGCTGTATTGGTGAGCAAGTGGCTGTATCAGTAAGTTGGTGTGTGTGTGTGGCTGCATGGATGAGTGATTGGTTGGGCGAGAACTGGTATGGGTATATGAGGGATTGCATGGGGGTAGGAGAGGCACTATGGGGGTGAGAGTGGTTCTGTGGACGATATCATCAGGGATGCAATTTGAGATGTCCTCAGTGACCATGTCCTAAGTGATGTAATTTGCGAGGTCATAAGCAGTGCATTGCAGAGACACAAGTTCTAGTTAGCTCATGTAACTAGAACTGCTGAATTTCTATTTGTTGGTTTTGTATGAGTGAAATCAGAGCCTAACTAGGATGTCCCTGTAACCTTTGTTTTTTGACTGAATTTGTAAGATTTTTAATTGTATTGTCTAACTGTAACCTGAAACCTTTGAGTGTCTCAGTGGATGTGTGAGTGCCTGAATGTCTCAATGGGTGAGTGTCTGAGTGGTCCTGGGAGTGGCTGCATAAGTGTCTCACTGGGTGTGTGAGTGGGTGCATGAGTATTTAAGTGAATGTCTGAGTGGGTTTGCGAGTGCCTCTATGTGTGTGGGAGTCAGTCCGTGAGTGAGTGCACAAGTGTGAGTGGGTCGGAGTAGGTGCATGAGTCTCTGAGTGGGTCTGTGAGTAGATGTGAGGGTGTCTGAGTGGGTTTGTAAGTCCTTCCATGAGTCTGAGTCACTGTCAGTGTATGAGTGGGTCTGTGAGTGGGTGCATGAGTGTCTGAGAGGGTGAGAGTCTGTGAGTGGGACTGTAAGTGAGTACATGAGTCTCCGAGTGGGTCTGTGAGTGGATGTGCAAGTATCTCAGTGGGTAAGTAACATTGCCTATACAGGTATTAGTGTTCATGAGTTTCTGAATCGGTTTGTGAATTGGTGAATCTCTGTATGGGTAGGTGAGTCAGTGTGACAGTATCTATCTGCATATGAGTGGCTTTCGAGAGGGAGTGGCTTTCGAGAGTGGATCTAGTGCGGCTCAAACACCCCCTTTTTTTTTGAGCCTCACTAGATCCACAGATCTCCCGCGGAGTCAAACAGGGGATGCACTGAGCCCCACAAGTGATCCGTAGATCTCACGAGTGGCCCAAAAACAAAAAGGAAAATGCTACTTCCCCAGTATGCATCTGTTTTTGGCATATAGAGCTGTAGAGTCAGATGCTTTAGCATAGATCGCCATCTGGTGTTGGGTCCAGATGTTTGTACTTTGTTTTTGTTCAAAGAAGTCTTGTAGTCACGAGGTAGGTGACTCTTCCTTTAGGTGATAGTGCGCATGGGCATCAACTCCATCCTGCCATAAAGGGTGATGATGGAGTTAGTGAAGTAAGAAAATAGATGTCCATGTAGATTGTATCTAAGTAAGATATTATTGCAACACGTAAAGGTACCCGGGGAGGTGGGTGGGCGCATATGACTCTATAGCTCTATATGCCAATAACAGATGCATACTGGGTAAGTAGCATTTTCCGTTCCAGGCATACGAGCTGTAGATCAAATGCTTTAGCGTAGACTATAAAGCAGCTCTTTGAAAGCAGTGGCTAACCTGTAGCTGTTACAGTGGTTTGAAATGGTGTTCTTAAAACTGCCTAGCCCACACTAGCCTGTTTTGCTAACACATCCACACAATAGTGTTTTGTGAATGTGTGTGGTATAGACTATGTTGCAGCTTTGCAGATGTCGTCTATGGGTATATTTCCTAATAAAGCCATAGAGGCCCCTAATTTGCATGTAGAATGCACCTTACGGGGAATTGTTACCGTGCTTTTAGCTTTGCGGTGGCATATTTGGATGCACTTAACTATCCACCTTGCAATGCCCGATTTTGAAATAGGATTGCCTTTATGTGGTGGATCAAAAGCCACAACGTTGTTTAATTTCCCTAAAGGGCTTCTTCTTTCTATGTAATAAAGCAGTGCTCTTTTTACATCTAATGTGTGTAGGGCACGTCTGCCACTGAATCTAGTTGAGGGAAAAAGACAGGCAACTCAACAGACTGGTTGATGTAAAAGGCAGAGATTACTTTAGGTAAGAATTGGGGTTAGTCCTATGGACCACTTTGCTTTGGTGTACTTGCAAAAATGGCTCCTCTATGGTTAATGCCTGATGCTCACCCACTCTCCTTAGAGAAGTGATGGCTACAACGAAGGCTACTTTCCAGGTAAGAAATTGTATTTCGCACTTGTGCAATGGCTCAAATGGTGGGCCCATGAGTCTTGTAAGGACTATAATAAGGTTCCATAATCGGAGAAGGTGGAAGTCCGGGAGGAATGAGTCTTTTGAGTCCTTCTATAAAAGCCTTAATAGCTGGCACTCTAAAAAGAGACAAGTGCTGTCTATTTTGCAGATATGCAGCTGTTGCAGCGAGATGTAACAGTATGGATGTGTACGCTTAATTAGAATGATGCAGGTGTAATAAATAACAAATGATGTTTTGTATTGAAGCATTTAGTGGATTAATGCAGTTGTTATTGCAATAGACAACAAATCTCTTCCACTTTGCTGCGTAAAATTGTCTTGTGGTAGGATGTTTAGCCTCTTTGATAACGTTGATACAGTCTCGCAGAAGATTACAGTAGCCTAATTGTAGGACTTCAGGTGCCAAATCGCAAGATTGAGCGGATTGGGATCAGGATGTCTTATCTCTCCATGGTTCTGAGTTAGGAACTTGGAGACGTTTAGTTTTTGGTGGGGTACTACTTAGAATTCCAGCAGGGTTGTAAACCAGTGTTGTCGGGCCCATGTTGGAGCAACTGGGATAAGTGTCAGGGAGTGTTGATGGAGTTTCCGAGCCACTAATGGAAAGAGTGGGAGAGGCGGAAAAGCGTAAGCAAATATCCCTGACTAATTCATCCATAGTGCATTGCTTTTGGACAAGGGGTGTAGATGTCTGGACACAAAGTTTGGGCATTTTGCATTTTGGTGGGTGGCCAACAGGTCTATGTCTGGGAAACCCACGTTTGGAAGAACGGCAGGAGAACTTGAGGGTGAAGTTCCCATTCATGTATCTGCTGTTGTTGAAGACTGAGCAGATCCGCCACTTGGTTGTGGTGTACTCCTGGAAGATGTTCCGCAAGGAGATATATGTTTTGCGGTATGGCCCATCCCCAGATGCTCTGCGCTAACTGCGACAGCTGTAGAGAATGAGTCCCTCCCTGTTTTTGTATGTAGTACATAGCTGTCATGTTGTCTGTGCGGACCAGGACAGCTTTGCCTCCTAGATGAAATTGAAAGTATTTCAAAGCTAGAAAAACTGCTAGCAATTCAAGTGGTTTATATGGAGTTGTTTTTGTTGTAGAGTCCACATGCCCTGAATGTTATGTTTTCCCATGTGTGCTCCCCAACCCGTAAGGGATGCGTCTGCTGTTATCACTATCTGTGGAACAGGATCGAGAAATGGCTGTCCATTGGAAAGGTTTTTTTATGTTCCACCACTGCAGAGAGCGATGAGTACAGCCATCTATCAACACCAGATCTGATAACTGACCTTAAGCCTGGTTCCAATGACGGACCACGCATTCCTGTAGGGGACACATTTGGAGTCTTGCATATGGAATGAATAAAATGCAAGAAGCCATCATTCCCATTAGTTGCATGAACACACTGGCTGGTAGTGAGTGTTGAGGCTGAAATTGAGACATTAGGGCTTGCATGTTGTGAATCCTGACTGGGTTGGTGTAAGCTAAAGCTTTGCAAGTGTTTATTGTCGCTCCTAGATACACTTGCGTGTTGGACGGTTGGAGGTGAGACTTTGCGAGGTTTACTGTGAACCTATAAGTCGTGAAGCAGTTGGACTGTCTTTAGAGTGTGATGTATGTAGCTTTGTTGTTATCTGGCTTTTATTAGCTAGTCGTTTAAGTAGGGGAAGACATGAATGAATCTTAGAGGAGCTGCGACAACTGCGAAGCATTTGGTGAAAACTCTGGGTGCTGTAATTACTCCGAATGGGGGAACTTTGAATTGATAATGTTGTCCGTCCACTAAAAACTTTAGATATTTTCTGTGAGCCGGGTGAATAGGAATAGGGAAATAGGTGCTATTTAGACAGAGTGGATAGAAAGTCGCCTTGCTGAAGTAGAGGGAGCACCTGTTGGAGTTTGACCATGTGGAAGTGGTCTGACTGTATGTAGAGGTTCAGCTGTCTGAGGTCTAGTATAGGCCTGAGAGAGCCGTCCTTTTTGAGGCTTAGGAAATACAGAGAGTATACTCCCGTCCATTGGTGTATTAACAGAACAGGTTCTACAGTGTGCT
This sequence comes from Lissotriton helveticus, assembly GCF_964261635.1. NCBI lineage: Eukaryota > Metazoa > Chordata > Amphibia > Caudata > Salamandridae > Lissotriton > Lissotriton helveticus. The sequence continues at coordinate 33,679,429 of NC_136058.1, forward strand.
TTTGCAACAGAGATAGAACCTCTAGCTTTAAGAGAGTGAGATGTTCCGGTGACATTGTATGTGCTCTTGGAGGAATGTTTGGTGGAGTGTTTATAAGCTCCAAGCAGTAATCATGTTATTTAATAGACATTTTCATTGAAGGGCTACACAGGGACTTCAAAAAGGACTATGCCACCCTAGTACAAAATACCACATTTTATTCGTTGGTACCATTTACTTACTTTAATAACATACATTATATCAGAAAGACTGTTTTAATATTTCCTTTTAACATGGCACCATCATCTGCCAATCAAATTTACTTATGAGGGCTAACTTATTACTGGTTCAAAGTTAGTACCCTTCACTTATCTTTTTCCCTTTGTGTATGTTAGTATATTTGATATGTGGTCACATTAATGAATATTGTAAACCAGACGGTTTGTCTTCTATTTTATGTCTGAACTTTTGTTGATGCCTTCCAAAATGTATATAGCTTTGCAATTGTTGAGGATGTAGAAATGCTGTTGTGGTCGATACACACCTAAACATATCTGAATGCCACATGGGAAAGATATTTTTGTCATTTGTGATCACTCGCAGTTTTGCCTGGAAAGATAACATAAGGGATAAGCAGGCTGGCGACCCGGTGGCACGGGGTCCACGCCTGTTGCTGAAGGAACAGCGGAAGACTTTTAATGTGCTTGGACAATTGTACTTTGCTCTACACGCGCTCTGCTGAAATAATAGCAGAGGCGCGCTTTTAAATTGGGAAAATTTTTTCTTCGCCCTAATTCTTTCCTGGAACTGTCAAAGCTCAACAGGACACTCACTCACCTCCTTCTCACTCCCTGGGAGCACCGGCGGTCGGCTGGGTGCTGATTACATCGGCGGGCTCTCGGCGGCCGGGGGCGCCATCTTGGGCTGGGTTGGTCAGGCGAGTGACATCATCGCCACACCCCCCGAGATCCTCCCCTATTTAAACAGACCCCATGTGTCAGCGCAGCGGACGAGCGCAGCGGGCGCGACGACGGCGCGCCGGAGTTGCGCCAGAGTTAAGCCCGTCTGCGCCCGTCCGCGGCCGACCGGGGCAAGGGGCATGTCACTCTGCCCGTCCTTTTATATATACCCGTTCTGCCCTTGTTCATCTCCATGATCCTAAGCTTCCCCCCCCCGAGCCCTCCGCTAGGCTTGCCTCACTGGGTCTGCTTACGACTAGATCGGTCTTCCCTGAGATTACTTATCTCTCAGGCGTCACTAGACCGGCCGCTCCGGTCTCTAGGTTTAGCTCCCTTCCACCTGGCAGGTGTCGTAATTTTAATCTATCAGTGATTTATCTAAACACTCGCTCTCTGGTCAGCCATCAACTGGACATTTTCCATCTTCTAGGGTCCGTGCAACCAGATATTTTATTTCTTACCGAGACCTGGCTTACAGAAGACTCTTCCCCCGACATCCTGGCTGCAATCCCGCCGGGCTATTATATTCTTCATGTTAATCGCCCCTCAGGCAAAATAGGCGGTGGTGTTGCAGCCATTATCAGGCACCCGATCCGATTTTCTTCATTGGTCACCACTCGCATTCCTATGACAGACTGCTTGGTGCTTAGATCGGAGCAGTCAGGCTCGTCCCTTATATGTGTTCTGGTCTATCGCCCTCCCCAACCTATGCCCTGCTTTGCGGCCCAGTTTGGCGACCTCATCTCTCAACTCGCCATTAACAACGCCAATATCTTGGTCCTTGGCGACTTTAACTATTGGCCCTTTGATGCTCATGAAACCCCCTGTTCGCATGCCTTTTCTGACCTTATGTTAGGCTTGAACTGCACCCAGCACATACTCTCACCTACCCACACTAAAGGCCATATTCTGGACCAGGTCTGGACCTCTTGCCTGGACATCTCCACTCCTCTTGTTCTTCCCTGTCTCTGGTCAGATCACTCCATGATCACGTTTACCTTGGCTATGCCCTCCCCTGTTATTCATTTAATAGAAACCAACTTCTCTGCTCGCAACTGGAATAGGGCTGACCCGAATAATTTTACCACTTTACTTAACACATCTGTCCCTCCCAGTACCGGGCCTATTGACTCACAAGCCCAGGCTCTGACTCTCTGGCTTACTGCGGCATCTAATTCAGTGGCGCCTCTAAAACTGGTTAGAGCCAGGCGCCGTCACGACGCCCAAAGATGGTTCACCGACGACTTTAGAGCCCTGAAACTTGGGCTCTGACAAGCCGAACGGCGCTGGCGCCGGGGCTACTCCCCAGAAACTAAATTGATATTCTCCACTCGACTCAAAGAGTACAAGTCAGCCATATCCTTAGCTAAGTCCTTATACTTCTCCCAAAAAATTCTGGACTCTGGTAACAAATCCAAGGATATCTTCTCAATAGTTGAGGAGCTGTCCAACCCGGAAAGAGTTACTATCGCACCCCTTCCCTCCCAGTAGCTCTGTGACTCCCTCAACCAATTTTTCATTGATAAAATAGTTAAGATTAAAAACAGTATCCCTGCTCAAATCATGCTCGCTCCTCTTCAATCTGTCGCCTTTTGCCCTTTACCAGATTTTCATATCCTAACTCAGATCCCTCTCATGTCGATGGAAGGCTTTCTTGCCCTCCTGCATAAAGTCTCCTCTGGTTCACCCAGCGACTGCTGCCCTCCTACTGTTCTCCGTGAAGCCTTCACTGTCTGCCCTGAACCCCCCCTGGCCCTCTTGAACAACTCTCTTGCCATGGGTGAGGTCCCTCGCTCTTTTAAGCAGGCAGAGGTAGTGGCCATCTTAAAAAAAAACTCGGCAGACCCCTCCATCATGAGCAACTTTCGCCCCATATCCCTTCTCCCTTTTCTCAGCAAGGTTTTGGAGTCACATGTTACTCATATTCCTGGTTCATTTATTGAGGAATCTTGTTTTGTGGACTCCCAGCAGGCCGGGTTCAGACCTGCGCACTCCACAGAGGCAGTTATACTCTCTGTTATGGAGGAACTACGCAGAGGGGCCGACGCGAACATCTGTCAGGCCTTGGTGCTTCTGGATTTGTCGGCCGCCTTCGACACGGTCGACCACAATATCCTGGTCGACCATGTCGGAGAGGCCGGCATCCAGGGCACCGCTCTGGACTGGGTTCGCTCTTTCCTGTCTGACCGCCAACAGGCGGTTAAGACTGTCCCAGTTTTCAGCAGACCAGGTCGGGCTGACCTGTGGTGTCCCGCAGGGTTCCTCTTTGTCCCCACTCCTTTTTAATTTATACCTGGCCCCTTTGATCCGTTCTCTCCGTAGGTTGAATGTCACCGCGTTTAATTACGCGGATGACATTCAACTGGTCTTCACCATCGACACATCGGATGAATCTATTTCCACCTTTCAAACCACCCTTTGTTTCATAAGTGATTGGATGAGCCTTAACCATCTTAAGCTCAACCCCGACAAGACCGAGTTGGTTCTTGTCGGGGGTCCCTCCAATCCTTGGCAACCCTCTTTTTGGCCGGCTAATCTGGGCAGCCCCCCTCGCCCAGTGAGCTCGGCTAAAAGCCTGGGGGTTATCATTAGTGCTGATCTCTCTATGAAAACTCAGATCAGTGCGGTAGTTTCCTCTAGTCACTTCCAGCTTAGGAAGATACGAAAGATCTCCCGCCTCCTTACAACAGAAGCCCTCATCTTGGTGCTGTTAGCGCTAGTCATTTCAAGACTCGATTATGCAAACGCGCTTTATGTAGGCATTCCTGACTATCAAGCCAAGAGACTTCAGCAGATCCAAAACCAGGCCGCCCTTCTCATTTTCCGCCAACCCAGGTATCAACACGTCCGTCCCCTTTTGAAAAGTCTCCATTGGCTCCCGGTCACCGCACGCTGTAAGTTCAAACTGGGCTGTATAATTTTTAAATCCCTTGCTGGTGGAGGCCCCTCTTTCATTTCCTCCCTCCTCCACCCTTATCTCCCTTCACGCAACCTTCGTTCGTCTCAATTGGCTATGCTATCAGTCCCTAGATTCAAGAGGAAGAAACATGGCGGTCTCAGGTTCTCCTTCTTAGCCCCTTCCTTCTGGAACGCCCTTCCCCTCTCTCTAAGGTTGTCCCTCCCCTACACTAGGTTTAGATCTCTCCTTAAAACTTTTCTGTTTACTGAAGCTTACAATTAGTCCTGACCTTCACCTTCTTCTCTCTTTTCTCTGTTTCCTCAGCACAAGCGCCAAGAAACCTTCAGGTGTTAGTTGCGCTATAACATTTTTTTTAACATAACATAACATTTAACAGGAAAGTTCAGCACTCCCAGTGTTTTTCTTCACTTTGAGGAAAAAGTTGCTGTCTCCATATGGAATGACAGTGGTCTGAAATCACGGTTTAAAAAATAGTTCAACATGAAGTCCTTCAGCCCATTCTGGCACACCAATTCTACGGGTCCTTCCCTCTTAAATTCTAAATAACGGACACGTTATTGGAATTCCATGACTTTGCAAGACTTTTACTTTATTCAGTCAAACTCGGAAAATCTACTTTAGTGTACTCACTTTTTGTCCCTTTAAATTGGGGGCTATGTTTGTCAGGAGAAGAAAAGTGCATGTGCTTTCATTATCGTATAATTTTACAGGAAATGGAGTGCAACATAGAATGTTTTACATTTCACTTTCCATCTTATCACTCGGTAGGTAGAGGTGCAGTACTCCTAGGCAATTGTGTTAAGAATTTTGTCTGGAGTAATGAAGTTCTTGTGTCATCAAATTAGTGTACGTGCACCACACCCCTTCCTCACCTCTCCCAGTGTTCTGTTCCTCTCACCTGTCAAGTTACTGTGTCACCTCATCACAGTTCCTCATCAGACATCCTAGTTTTTAAATCTCATGCACCTGGGTTGCATTACACATCACCTTGTCAGCGCTTGAACAGGTTTCTCTGATCTTAGCCCCCAAACCGCAAGTATGTTTTCTTTCCTTCCACTGTTGGGCCCCGGTTCCAATGGATGCTCATTGCTTTGGGAAACCAGAATGTAATTGCTTGTGTGCGTTATGCGAACAGTTCACATAAGCATCACACTTTTCATATAATATCTGAAAGCATCACCAAGATCACCGTATCTCCTCTCCATCTTTACTGTGTCATGCCATTGTAGTGATGGTCCGTCGTTCAGGCTGGATTCATAGAAATAAACCTGACTGCAGACTGGAGATCACAAGCACTACATCTTTTCAGCTATGCCGTCAGTCATATGAAATGTCGTTGCATTTTCCTCGCTCGGACAAAAGAGAAATCGGTCTACTACCTAGTCTCTCTGATATCACAAATCTGGCACTGGGTATCCACAAAGATTGTTACAAAGATCCCATTTAACAGACTGACCACACTGTGGGGCTAAAAACGTATTGGTTGGATTTAGAGTGGATGTAAGTGAATGGGTGATGTATGCAATGGCTAGCTACTCTGCACCTTTGAAATAGCTTGAATAAAGATTGGAGTTTGAGGAAGACCGTTTAAAAAAACAAAAAACAGTTTATTGGGTTTTATTGGATACATTAAATACACAGAAAAACAAAAGGGCAATATATGCAATGATTCTAAGAGGGCAGTTTTCATTGTATGCATGACTGTTGAGGGAAGCTCTGGTTACATGGGAGGGACTCACGTGTAGACCTCCACGATTTGATACGCTTGAAGAGCTTCCATTTTCGAGCTCAGTGAGGGAGATCTGTCATCTCTTTAAAGACCACTGTGGCTCTGAGGTGAAAGCTCATAGTTTACTCAAAATAAAAAGCACGCTAGAAAACAGTTGATTGATGATGAATTGGGTAGGGAGAAGTTACATACAAAATAAGGTTACAGTCATGTCTGATTTTGCTGCATGAAAATTAATTGTTTTGGCTGAACATATCTCATCCTACCGTTTTACACTAAATAGACAGCATGGTACCAGGAAGCCACCCAATATATAAGTTGGAGATGGCAGATTGGATTTACATGATCTGTTCCTGTAGAGCTGAGCTGGTATTCTATGTCAAATGGTCATACAACTGCACAAGTAAATTGCAAATGATTAAGCTAGACATTAAGCAAACACCCACAAAGAAAACAATGTATTGAATTGATGAATGACTGCCCTGGGCCTTCTGTTAGCAAAAAGGAGTATTGCTATTCATTGAAAGAAAGTAAAGGGTGTTTGATCTGTGGTGCAGGGAAAAGGTCCTAACAGTGGAACTCGGAGTGTTGATGGTACACACCTACTCCAAACTGGAAGAGGACTTGAATGAATTGTGTACTAGAAAGGCAAATTTTGGAGCTCTAGAGAGACTAATTAAATGACTGCTCGGGATGTATGGAAATAACCTTCATTAGGATTATGATCCTAGAAGGGGCGTGGCTTGCACGCCGGAGAGCTATGGCGGATCCTGAGTGAGCTCCGCGGTGTCGCGGACCTCTTCAATCGTTTGAGCCTCCTCCAGCGTCTACGAGGCAGGAAACCATCTGTGTGATCGTCGGAAGATGTGCTGCACCGATCAGCAGGTTTTTGCAGGTGTTCGTGCTATACTTTGATGAATTTGATCTGTCGGTGATTCAGACTGGTCTGAGGCGCGGGCGGCCGCCATTTTATGGCCACTGAGCCTGTGCTTCTCGCAACTGTTTTTCAACTACTTCAAGCTTACCGGTATGCTTCTTCTCACCCTATTTACTGCGTTGCCTCTTCACAAATCTCAGCAAACCTGATGGATATCTAACTTATTTCCCATTCTTGGCTATATTACAAATGCTGTCTACTATTTGGACATTGCGGCCGCCATTTTAGCATATTTGCGCTAATCTCTTCAGAGGCAGCAGACTCTTTTTGGGCCATTCCTATCTATACAGGCGCTTACGTATTCATCAGATTATCGAGAACAATATTAGTTTTTGATTATTTTTTCCTCATTTTAAGCTTCCTCTATACATTACCGTTTGTGGTGCCTGCTTTGTCTTTTTGAATGCAGGTTTTTGACATAATGTATCTCCTCTTCATACAAACATGAATGCTGGCGATTTCATTTGGTCTGTGGTGCGAGCGACCATTGTCCGATGTTGCCGAGTCCACGTTTCCTTCAACTTTCATGTTTTATTACTGACATAATCCCGTTCTCAATTGCTACAAATGAATAAGTCACTTCATCAATGCCTTTTTTGATGTGGTACTTGCGGTTTACTCCTTGTGATGGTGCTCTTCAAACTCTTTCTACCTACCTACATTGAAAGTCAAACACATCATCTCTCTGGAATTTTTGCTAGTCAAACTGGTATGCATTACCTTCTTACATAAATGTTGGCATTCAAATGCATATGTTCCTCTGATAATCCTCTCTAATGTCTTGTGGATGTTCCCGTAAATATTATATTAAGCATGTACCATTTTTGACCTTCTGGATCTAGATGTGGCACTTTGAACGACATCATTTTTGCCCCGATAGCCTTGCTTTTTCTTGACGTGTTCAGGGGGTGAACGGCCTCTTAATTGACCGCTGAGCTCATGCCCCATACATATTTTCATAACAGCTATTGGTTTTATGTATATGCTCTGCTTATTATATACATAGCAGTACCAGTGCTTTTCCTGAGGCATACAATTTGCGCACATTCTGCAAGTACCAACTACTATCTTCCTATTACAATGGCAGGTGACTCACTCTGCTAGATTCTCTATTACTGGCACAAAACCAAAACACCACAAGAATGACCCTCCATCACCTATTCTATCATCACCGAACCCGGTAGTGGATTCTTTTCTGGATGAGGTGCGGGGACTTCAACCCTTCATCACTGCTACAAATGAAAAGTTAAAACAGATAGAGGATAGATGGATTATTATGGAGAGCAAAGTATTGGATCTGGAACAACGTGTCCGTGATTTACAGGACATGTCTACTAAAATCCCTACTCTAGAATTGGAACTTCATAAATTGAAGCTCCATACTGAGGACTTGGAAAATTGTAATTGTCGTAATAATCTACGCTTATATGGTCTTCTGGAGAATGTTGAAGGTCCTGACATGGCCCTGTTCCTTCAGAAATTTCTGCCTGACCTTCTCAACTTGCCTTCTTCTGGTTCTCCACTCAATATTCAGAGAGCTCATCGTTTGGGTCGTCCTACTACAAATCCTGCTAGACCTCGTGGCATCATTATGCTTTTCCTGGAATTCACTGAACTAATGACTATTTTGAAAGCTGTTCAGCTCAAATGTCGTCTCATTTGGTCTGGTCACAACATCTACATCTCTCAAGACATCTCTAATGCGACTAATGCACGCCGGAAAGAATTCCTTTCCCTAAGACCTCAAATGCGAGCTCTCAACATGCACTATGGCATACTTCATCCTTGTTTATTGAAAATTACTCATGACGGTCGTTCCCGATCCTTTGACGACCCTGGAAAACTCAAACTTTTCCTCCAGTCCTTTTCAGCTACTGGGATGGACACTGAACCTGGATTCAGTTTCTTTTTTTTTTGTTCCTACTTCCTTGCCTCTTTTCTATGATTCTTCCATGTTGTATTTCTGATACTTGTTCTCTCCTTTTTTTAAAAAAATTTCATCTACCATATACATTTCCTCTCCTTTATCTCACCTATCTTCCCTTACTTTCTTCTCCTTTTATTCACGCAGCTCTTTCTATCATGGCTCTTTTTTCTCTATTTCTTGGTTGTTTTTTCGTAGTCCGCCTTGCCTCGCGCCACTGTGCTCCCTTGTAATTGTTTTTTCTTTATCTCTCAGATCTGGCTATTTAGCTTTGATCTGTCTCAGTCTTTTCATCACTACTCTATCTTTCATCCTCTTTTTTCTTCTTTCCCACAACTTTCCTCCACGTTTTCCTTATTGTTTCATTATTACGGTATTGTGAGTCTTTTTGTAATTTTTTCGATATGTAGTTTCTTCTTGTGTAGTGTTTTTTTTTTGTTGCAGATTTACAATTACAGTGTCTTTGCTCCAACTGTGCTGTGGCACGATATGTAGCTTTCTTTTTTTTTCTTTCTATTTTCTCACATTATTTCTTTATATGTATCTAATGATGTCTCATTTTTAAATTTTTTTTTCCATAGATGTACTCCTGATGTATCTCAACTCCATATGTATTTTACCCTCCTAGCCCTCCACTATGTGTAAATTCATTACGTGGAACGTTCGTGGTCTTGGTCACCTCGTGAAACGTCAGAAGGTATTATCTCATTTATCTAAACTTGACTCTCAAGTTTATTTTCTTCAAGAAACTCACTGTACTGATGCAGAATCGCTTAAGTTGAAGAGGAATTGGGTGGGACAACTTGTATATTCTCCTGCATTAAATAAAAAAGGGGGTGTAGCCATTTTATTTCATAAGTCATTATCTGTACAAATCTTGTGTACACAATGTGATGATGCTGGACGATGGGTGATGGCAAAGGTTGTTATCCACAACAAAACCCTTGTTCTTTTGAACAACTATGGTCCTGTCACACCAGACCCCAAATTTTGGGATGAAATCAAAATTTTGATCTCTTCCATTGATTGTCCCGATATTGTTGTTGCTGGTGTTCTTAACCAATGGATTGACCCTTTTTCAGATAGATTATCTAAGTGCAAATTTAACCATGATAAATCCCATAAAGCCTTTCAATCGGCCATCACCTCTCGGTCACTTTATGATGTTTGGAAGACATGTAATCCTGACTTGCTTGAATACACTTTTTTCTAATGTTCATCATACTCTATCTAGGATTGATTATGTTCTAGTTAGTAAATCTCTGCTTCCTTCTATTCAATCCTCAGAAATTGGCTCTATTTTTATTTCTGACGATGCTCCCGTACAAACTGTTCTTGTTCTTTCCCTAGCCTCTCTTCAATTCAGTCGATGGAAACTTAACCGTTTTTTACTATCTGATACTACTTACATTACAGAAGCTAACACATTCATTAATGAATTCTTTAATTTTAATAATCCAATAGACACTTCTGTCTCCAATAACTGGGATGCTTTTAAAGCCTCTTTTCGTGCTTTCACTATATCCTATGTCTCCGCCAAGAAGAAGACTATGCGGAAAAAATATTCTGAACAACTACACCATCTCAAATTATTGGAACACACATATTACACCTCCAAATCACCTTCTATTCCCCATGAATTATTTAAGGCCAAATATGAACTTAATAAGCTAGCTACTATAGAAGCTTGCAATATTCTTCTCAAAATTAAATCCAAATATCACGGTGGTCAAAATAAAGCGGGTAAAATGCTTGCCTTTACCTAAAAGATAAATCTGAACGTAAAAATATTGGCCCAATTCTCAACGATTCCACTAAACAATTAGTGTCATCAGATGAAGACATTGCAAAAGTTTATGATGAGTTTTTTAAATCCCTTTACTCTGATACATTTCCCTCTAATAAAAATTGACATACTTTCTTCTCATGTCTTCCTTCTCCCCCATCTCTACCTGATAAATGTATTACTTCTCAAGAAATAATTAAACACTATTAATTCTCTAAAAAATCAAAAGCTCCTGGCCCTGATGGTTTATCCATTGAATTTTATGCCACCTTCACCTCTATTTTTGTCCCTCACCTTCTAACACTCTTTAATTCTTTTATTAAAGATGCCAAAGCCTCTGGCTCCTTTATGGATGCCTTAATTGTTATCATCCCTAAACCGGATAAAGATCATACTCAATGTAAAAATTACCGACCTACATCTCTAATAAACTATGATTGTAAAATATTTGCCAAGATACTTGCGTTAAGACTTGAAACGATTATTCCTTTATTAGTTAAAACTGATCAAGTCGGATTTATTAAGGGTAGATTGGCATCAGATAATGCAAGAATGTTCTCCAATATGATTTCATATGCAAAAAAATATATATCTCCCCTTGCCGCATTATCCCTGGATGCCGAAAAAGCATTCGATCGGATCAATTGGCAATTTATGTTCAAAACTCTTCAATGGTTTGGGTTTGGTCCTACTTTCATATCTTATATTACATTATTATATTCCTGTCCCCGAGCTAGTATTTTTGTTAATAATCATTTCTCACAATTTTTCTCCTTGTCTAGAGGCACAAGACAGGGGTGCCCCCTTTCCCCTTTACTTTTTGTGCTTTGCCTTGAACCTTTCCTGGAACGTATTCGTATTAATTCACGTAAATCTGGCTTTATCCATAACTCTATTGAGACCAAAATATCTGCTTATGCAGACGATATCTTAATTTATATGTCAAATCCTATTGACTCACTCCCGTCCTTTCTAGAAGAGATCCAGTTATATTCCAGTGTTTACGGATATAAGTTAAATCTCTCAAAAACAGAAGTTTTACCACTGAACTCCATCTGTTATCAATTCATGTTTAATAATACCAATTTTACTTGGTGTCCCTCTAAAATTAAATACCTTGGTATTTGGTTCTCCTCCTCTCTGCATACCACTCTTAAATACACGTTTAACTCTTTACTTACGAAAATTCAATCCCTTCTCCACACCTGGTCTCCTTTATTTCTTTCCTGGTGGGGCAGGTTGGATACTATAAAAATGATGATTGTCCCTCACGTCCCATATACTCTATCCATGTTGCCCATTCGAATTCCTCTCTCTTTTTTTCCCAAATTAATTCCACGTGTACAAAATTTTTGTGGAATAAGAAGTGCCCACGTATTCCTCTTCTGAGGCTTATTTGTCCTAAATCGGAGGGTGGTGTCCGTTTCCCTAATTTCAAAGCTTACCACTCAGCCTTTTTAATTAAACAAGCTTTTGCTTTATCATATGACTTTGCTGATTTCTCTATCCCTAGATGGATTGTTTATGAACGCTTATAAAATGATTTTTCTTTTTCAAATGTACTTTTCATGTCCAATAGCACTTTCCTGTCACATAACCCTATCTTAAGGTACTCTCAGAATTGACTATATAATACATTCTCTAATGATCTCACTCCCTTTCAATGTTTCTTATCCTCCACAATTTGGTATAACAAACACCTCAGATATAAAGGTAAATCGTTCTACTACAAATTTTGGAAGGAGAAGGGATTTATTTATGTTCACCAATTGCTTTTCCAAAATTCTATTATCCCCTTCTCCACTCTGCAGTTACAATATCATTTACCTGATTCTTGTACTCCAGTATATAAAATAATTTCCAACGCATTACAATCTCAGTTACATACGTTTGTTCTCCCTGACGTTACACCTTCCCTTACTCCATCCTCCCCTCTATATCTATTATTTCCCACACACAGACCTAAAGCTGCTCATGTATATAAGTTATTGTTATCTCGTGTTAATGAGAGACCGAAGTCCCCTGTTGAAACTGCATGGAAAACGGATTTGTCGGTTTCTTTTTCTGTTGTAACTTGGGATAAATTATGGTCTAAATTGTTTTCAGTATCTGCTGCTGCTCGTATTACTCAGTCTTTATATTTCATCTATAATAGAGCTATTTTGACCCCAGTTGGGATTTCTAAGTTTTCTTCCTCTTCCTCTCCTCTATGCTGCTCTTGTTCTACTGTTCCTGGTGCATTGACACACCAACTTTATGAATGTTCTAATGTTTTTACCTTTTGGAAATTTGTTTGGTCCACCTGCATGAACATTTTTAAGTGTAACATTAATTTAACTTTACAAAATGTATTTCTAGGTTCCTTATCACCTGACATTGACTGCTCTTCTACTGTTTCTTTGTTATTTGATCTTTTTATTACATTAGCTTTCAAAGTTATCTTGTTCTCCTGGAAGGATAATTCTACATTATCATCTGTCACTTGGTGGAACTTTATGTGTGACGAACATAGAATTGCTACAGTTTCCTCTATATCTATCTCTCAAACAATAAAATCTGATCTCTTGTGGCTTCCTTTTTCTTCCTATCTATCTACTTACAATCCTGTGCATTAATCTTTTATTTCCTCTTTCTTTTCTATCATACCATTCTTCTTTACTTGTTGGCTCCCTTATATCTCTTCATCTTTCTTCCTTTCTTTTCTGTCTTTCTCTTCCTTTCTTTTCTGTCTTTCTCTTCTCTCTCCTCTGCCTTTTCTTTCCCTTATTTTTCTCTGGTTATGATTATATTGATCCACTATGATATGTTATTTTTCCGTATTTTACACATATTATGCTGTATTACTATATCTCCTTTGTTTTATTACTTGTATTACTTCTTGTACTTCTTCTGATTGAAATCTCAATAAAAACTCGTAAAAAAAAACAAAAAAGGATTATGATCCTAATGAAGATTATGATGATGTAATTAAATAACCAGTCTAGGTTCGCACTGCACTTGTCATTTGGCTACTTACTTTGCATTACAAAATTAGATCTTTAAGTTGTTAGCATGCACATCATAATCAAATGGGGAAATGTATTTTATTTGATGACGAGACATGCACACTACTGATTTAAGGGACAATCTATTAGACTCAAATGTGCTCAACAAATTAGCTTGGATAGCAAATTAACTGAATTTGGATCTATGTTATTGTTGCTACATATGTGTCTGTTTCTAACAAATTCTGAAGATATATTTCAGAGACAAGAGGTGGAATTAGAAAATGTAGTCATGGATGTAATGAGCAGCCATTGTATAAGAGATTTCAAAGGTGACTGCTCTTTTTTTCTTTCATTCCAATTTATACTAGCTGTTTAAATGAAGCCTATTTAATTATATTACAATCAACTGCATCTCAGATTATTGCGACTCGTGCTATAGGCAGTCCTCTGATACTGAAATCACATTATTCTTCCCCAGGTTGAAACTACAGAAAAGACCCTTAGCAAACAAACGCTAATTACAGAACAGTATGTGCAAATTTAAAGTCTTACCATATCCCCTGGCCGATCGGCAAATCCACCTGTTTCTTCATCCTGACAAGCCAAGATAAAGTGCCGCAGTTTATCTCGATCAATCCAATGGAGCCGTTTTATTATTTTCAGAGATGCTAACACCCACCACGAATAACAAACATCAGGTAACTGGAAAAAACAAGAACATTTATGATGACTACAAACATATATTAAAGATCAATTTATTAAAACAGACTGCTTAAAATTGGTGTGCTGCAAATATCATTTTAACATATGGTTGAATAACACCTGGTTGGCCAAATATTTTTCCAAATGTTATTAAGTTCCAGATTTGGTAAACAGACTAGCACAGCATAAACCAGTACGGTAAATATTTACTTTTATATTATGTGTCCTCCTCACTTTTAGCAGTGCAATGGGAACATCAAATAAAGTCAGATAAACGAGCTGGTTTGATTTACATTTCTGTGCAGCAAATTTCTTACGTAAAAACAATGTTATCTGAAATAAGCATTTAATGATCAGTAACTTAAAACTATGCACCCTAGTAAAATATGTCTGCATACCTATTATCAATTAAACAGCAGTAAACCCTTGATTTAAAAAGTCTTACATTTTTTAGTATCCTCCCTAGGTCACAAACTCAATGATCAGAGCCAAAAACACTATGTTTAAAAGCAATACATTATAGACCTCCGTACAAGAATTCTTTCAGGCAACTTCTACAGTTTTCAATACTCTTCTCTTATAATTATTCCTGAGAAATGTGTTCGATGCGTACCTATTTCCTCTATCTGGAATACTTTTGAATGGAATGTTGATAAGCAAACATATGTGCTGTATTTATCAGGTATTTAAAGTATCCCGTTGTCTTCCTGGGACATGTCTCTTACCCAATAATTTACTTTAAGTATAAATGTTACTCAACCAATGCACTTGTGTGTGTGGAACAATCTCCTTCGGTCACACAAACAGACCCAAACTGCCTAGGTCTGAAACGGCAATCTGTAACATACTGGTAGAGCGGGTTTGGCGCTAGACGTAGTTACCCTGGAGCAGCTAAAGTCTGTCCATGATGAACTACTTGGACACTTCTGAGCATGCACCATCAAAGACCAGACCCAGGACCATGCATGTCAAATGCAGACCCAGTCAGGAGCAGTGCATGGTGCACTACAGGGACAAGAAACTGAACATGCTCTGCCTTCCATTCTGTAGATCACACCTGGGCGAAAAAAAGGAAGCAGTGCAAGAAAAGGGGCAATGAAAAAGGAACTATACTGTAGAACATTTTGAACATCAGGTTATTCTGAGGGTTTAGGGTGTTAGCAAGGGTTAATAAGATGTCAATGTATACCAAAATATCTGCTGGTCTGACAACGGGAATAGCAGAGAAAGCAATGTCAACGTATAACAAAAGCTATGCCCACATTAAAATGTTGATACCAATAAATGCAATGTCTATGTATTCCATATTCTACGCATGCATAACAGTGTTGATACCCGTAGAAACAATGTCAATGTATGTCATGATCTAGGCACACAATGTCATCAGTAATCGATAAATCTCGATGTACGCAATGACAACTGTAGGCACAATACTGATAATATCTGCAAAAATGATATCAATGACCACCACATTATATGTAGAAGTTCTAACGAACTTGTATCCTTGCTGTTGGATTCACCCAAGGTGGCCTCCCTATCACCCTGTGTCAGAGATACGTGGTCAGACAGGCCCTGCGACTCCAACCCACGCCTATTGAGTGACCGGTCACCGGTGGGGTCTCACTTAGCCCTAAGACAAACGTGCACCCAGTGAAAACCCTGATCCATCCCACAGATAAGCACTTGCACCACAAACCAGTCGGAGGAAATTGGCCCCAATAAAACACGTTCGGCCATAGGTGCACATTCCCCTGAAATACCACAAAGCTAGATGCCACATGTAGTTAGGAACTCTAAGCCACTCAGGACACAACATGCACAGCACACATAGTGATCTCGTGCTCCCCACACCAGACATCTGGACACAAACATTCTGGCCGACACTAGCTCACCTTGAGGTCAAGAACCACCTGTGTCCACTTATCAGATCACTATACTTGTTATTTACGACTAAGATGCTTTTCAAAGAAAACAGAATTGGTTTATTGTACCTTACAAGACGTATATATTGTCGGCCAAAACTCTGTACAGCGAGATACTTTCTTCAGATGCAACGCTGTCAGTACTCTTCCGGCCACTGCGTTTAATTAAACCAATTTGTTCCTGTTTTGTCAAATGCTGCTCATCTTTTCATTAGATGTAAAGTAGAGTGCAAGAGAGCAATGCCCATGGTCCACTGCAGACAAACCAGATAAAGTGCACTGCTCATGGTCCACTGCATAAAAGTTAAGTTTCACATAAAGACACTACTGCATTGGTTCATATCCTGTGGTACAGGAACCTCTTGGGTTCACCAACGCCTAATCGTGATGTCTGCGACTGCTTAGAAAAATAAATAATATTAACATATTAATTAAGTGTATGTAATTAAAGGAGCAACATGTAATATTGTAAATTTTAAAAGGTTGAGTAAGTCAGAAGGAATTTACATTGAAGACTAATAATAAGTAAATAAAGTTGCTACCCACAGAATGATCCGTGGGAGCAGTGCACATGCATCAAGCAGACTACAGTATAGACAATGGGTTGCCTCAGTTAAATTAAAAGTCACAACCTTCCCATTAAAATGTACATTTCAATTTTTTTGCATTAGTTTGTTGTTAGACCTGGCACCATTGGCATGGGTCTCCCTTCCATTTTTCGCTGTTGTCTCCTCTGTGTAAATATGATTGTGAATTGGTATATCCCTGATTGGCTTATTTGGTTTACCTGTTAGTCCCTAGTAGTGTGCCTGCCCAGGGCTGGTAACCCAAATGCTTCTGGTGGGCCTGCAGCGCTGGTTTGCGCCACCCACAGAAGCAGCTTCTAAAGTGTTCCTCAGATGTGCCACTGCAGTGTCTGCGTGCAGTCCAGAACTGCCATCTTGGCTGAGAAGTGTCCACACTTCCCAGCCCCTGAACCTTCCCTTAGCATCATGTCAGTCACACCTATGATAGGTGCATTGTGTGTGTAAGGTAGGACATGGCTTGATATGTGCAGCATGTCCTGGTAGTGAATTACCCTCCATTTATTTTTTTCACTGCTGCAAAGCTACCTGTTCTCCATAGGCTAAAATGGGCAGACTGGCTATTACATCTTCTAGTCCTATCTGACTCAGGGAACATGGTAGAAATTAGAGTTTAGTATGCCTGAACTCAGAATGATAAAATACATATTTTAGTGAAGTTGGTTTTAACATTCTGCATTTGAAAATACCACTTTTAGAAAGTAGGTATTTTCTTGCCTAAGCCTTCCAGTGTGCTCTGCTGTTATGTGTATTGGCTGTCTGGGTTTAGAGGGGCAAGGCAGGCTGAGTCAGACCTGGGTTGAATAGAGAGATCTGCATTGAGTGCTGGGGAGGGGTAGCTCCTTGACCTGAATAGGGCTGTGCCTGGCAAGGTGAATGCTGGCTCCACCTCCTACTGTGCGTCTGATGGCAGACCCCCTCTTCCTGAAAGGAAGGATGCAGCCTGGTAAACAAAGTGCTCCAGGCCTGAGCTGAACTGGTTCAGGCTGGGTTCAGTGACTAGAGACTTTTGAGAACAAAGATTTTTGGGGTGTAATATCTGTGCCCAAACCCCTGATTTTTGTATTGCTCGGCAATGTCAAGAGGAACCTCTGTCCGTGTTACTGAAGGAATCTCAAGAGGACTGTCCTTGTGCTCGTTTGCGGTTTCTAGGATTGGCCTGCAGTAATTCCCCCTGGACTTGGAAGAAGAGGGAAAAGGACTTTTGAGACACTTATTTTGCTAAGCAATCACCCAAGGTCTAGAAGAGAGCTAGCCTCCTGCTGGAGTCACAGGCACATCTGACTCTCCCATCAGCCTCCTGATTCCTCCAAGCGAGGATTTCCATCTGCAGATGAGGCCCCTGTGAGGTCCAGGGCTTCTAGTCCTACTACAGGGAAGAGAGTGCTGAAATCTTCGCTAACGCCCGTTTGCGAGCCGCTGCAGCTGAAGAGCGTAAGAAAAATTATCGCGCTGCTGCCGCCGAGCGCTCGCAAACCAAAGATGATCGCATCGCACGCTCGCGGGCCAAAAAGTGCTTTCTAACCCCCGAGATGATCGCATCACACGTTTGCGGGCTTGTCGAAGGCTCGCTAACCCCGGATCATCGCACCAAGATCATCGCATCACGACATCGCAGAGCGGGCGCCGTGCGTCCACCATTTTCCTTGCATCCCACCAGGATCGTCGCTCCCTCGCGGGGTGCCATTTTCTTTTATCGCAACAAGATCGCACAGGCAACAGGATCAGCGCATCATCCTCCCTTACGGCAAGGATTCAATGCATCGCAGGCCTGGCGTGAAGAAGTCTGTTGCTTTGTCCCACACGCACCCGCAGACCGGCGCATCATCGTCCCTTGCGGCAAGGATTCAATGCATCGCCGGCTTAGTATGGGGAAAATCATCGCTACAGCTAGTTTGCGACATTTTGCTTGTTTTGCTCCGAAATCCAGGTACTTTGTAAGTAAAAGGGTCGCAGAGACCCCTGCTTTGAACTGAACCCCCATTTGAACATTTTGAACTCTTTTTCCAGCTTTTCAAGAGTACCCCCATTTTTCAGTATTGTGGTTTTTTACCATTATTGGTCTTGTGTTAAGTCTATATATAAATAAACTTACTTTTTTATAACTACTTGTGTGGTGTCCCTTTGTAGTGTCCTACAATGTGTTACTGTGTATGATCATAAATGCTTTACACACTGCCTCTGAGATAAGCCTAGCTGCTCGTGCTACGTTACCACAGGGTTGAACAGGGGTTATCAAAGGGTGTAGCCCCCTTACTCTGACTTAGGAAGAAGGGTCCCTACTTGGACAGTGGCCAGCCATTGCCAACCAGAGACCCCCATTTCCAACATTTGTAAATTAAACACAATATTCTATCATTTGGGTTCTCTCTTGTTGACTCTGCGGGAGTGCTGTTCCGGTGTTCCCTGTTGTTTCTGGCTGTTACGCCACACCTCGCGGCCCCCGCTCCGCGGGTGCCGCTCGAAGGAAAAAGACTCTGCTGGGACTTTGTTCTTGGGTCCCTGTCGTGCATTGTAGCACCAACGCGCCTGCAATTTTGATCATCCACTGACCAGGGCTAGAGGCGGGACTGCGAGGACCAGCCTGCTGAGCGGCGCTGAACGGCCGCAGCTGGTCCTCTTCCCGCCCCCTCCACCCGTTAAAAACAGCGCGAAGTGAGAGCTGCCTTGGTTCTCTCTTGTTGATTCTGCGGGAGTGCTGTTCCAGTGTTCCCTGTTGTTTCTGGCTGTTACGCCACACCTCGCGGCCCCCGCTCTGCGGGTGCCGCTCGAAGGAAAAAGACTCTGCTGGGACTTTGTTCTTGGGTCCCTGTCGTGCATTGTAGCACCAACGCGCCTGCAATTTTGATCATCCACTGACCAGGGCTAGAGGCGGGACTGCGAGGACCAGCCTGCTGAGCGGCACTGAACGGCCGCAGCTGGTCCTCTTCCCGCCCCCTCCACCCGCCCTCATTTCTCCTTGATAATCAGTGCCAGTAAACGCGCACGCGGGACGCGCACGGGGCAAAGGCCGGGGCGAAGCCCGGGCAAAGGGTGGGCCGTCTGTGGCCGTCCGGGGACGATCGAGGACGGGACGGGCCACCCCCCTAACAACACCACCCGAAAAAAATTGCGCCCACCGAGGAGACAAACTATCGCAAACTAGGTAACTCCCTCTTTTCGATTTAAGCGTCACATCTCCCTTAACTGAGCAAGGGGGGTTTTTGTCTTGAGTCATACATCTTACTGGTACGACATTCTCCGTGATTTAACTAGTAAAATTACTAGGAAAACTGTAACCGGAAAGACAAATGGGTTTAAAAAAATTACGTTCGCGTACGATATTTATGAAGCGAATGGAAACGGAGGAAGCAGTAAGAAAATCTACAGACAAGGCAATAAAACCTGGTCGAAGTACCTTAACCCCAGCAATTAACGAATATTTTTCTTCTCTACCATCAAAAAAGAAACTTGATAAAGGAATGACTGGGATGGAAAATGAACCACCTGGGAGTTTAGGGGATATAACGTGTCTATCTGAATCCCCCAATTTGTCTAACAATGAAAGTGACAAGGCGCCTATTAACAAGTCTATTCACTCAATATATGATCAACAATCAAAAGACTGATTCTACCGCTCTAAAATCATCAACCCCTATAAAAGGCAATGAGAGAGTGTACAAATCAGAGGCTCTAAGCATACTCAATCACAAGTCAGAACAAAATAGTTTGATCTCTAAAATAATCACTACAAAGGACAACGTGACTCTACAAAAATTGGAGGATTCAAGTATATTCCAACAAAAAGCAGAAGAAAATATCTCTGAAAAAAAGTTTCACAAAACAGATACAAAGAAAAAATCAATACAAGAACAAGATTCCTTTCTGGACCCCTTTCTAACTGAAAATAACAATCTCGATAAATCTTCAATGCCTCTATCTAAGGCTCTCTGCTCCTTACAAGAAATACTAGAATCGGTTCTCTCCTTCTTGGGAAACATCCTCGAAAACTCAGACCAAACTCTTGATGTCCAAATTGGTATTCTAAAATTTTTAGTAGAAGAGAAAAGGAAAAAGGAGTCCTCAAAAATTATAGAAAATCAATTAAAGGATACCACTAAACGAAACGAAAATGAACAAAAGCAAAACAATTGTCACTCTTCTACTCAGACATCAGAAGGAGCTCTTATAGAAACCTATAAAAGGAAAAAAACGGAACCTTTCAACGAATCTGCACTCTATTCCTTAAAAAAACTGTTTAGTGAAAAATCGCAAAAAAAGCCAAAGCAATTTCCGATCTTTAACAAACACGGAGAAAAGGACAGTCACGACAAAGACCTTACAAAGGAAGATGAAGATTCCTGTACAAAAACTACGTTAGAACCGTTAATAGGTGATATAACTGCTAATAAACCTAAGGAAGTTGAGCAAAGAGGAAAAAATAAAAAAAGGAAAAAACCTTTCAGAAGGATCCCTAAAAAGAAAACCCGTAAACTAAAGTTCCAAAAAATTAATATGTCGCAGGAGAAAAACAACGAGAAAAGTACGCCACAAAATAGTAAAAAAGGAGAATTCCTCAAAGGAATAAACACAGATACAAAGCCAATACTGAATCCAAGGGCGGAAGAATATTTCCCAACCAGGATAGAAATGAAGATAGAACATGAAAATATTGACGTCAATAGAAGTAATGAGAAGGAAAATAAATGTTGCGTTGATATACAATGAAATGAACTCCAATTTGAAGAACTTTTCCCCACCGATAATACTCCACTCAACAGAGGCAGGATACTCAACCTCTTGCAAAACATAAAGCCTCTTCAACTATTGACTAGCTGTGAAATAGATCTAGTAACCTTTCCCAAGAGAGGTCATAATAAAATCGCCATGGTCTCCTTTTGGTCTCCCGTAATACCGGGGATCATACTTCGAGAAAAGGAAACAATTCACAGATTTGGATATGATGTAATCGAGAAGGTCGAACTTAAAGGAAATAAAAACTATAAAACCGTAAATAACAACATGCAATCAATCTCTAAAACATATCCAAACAATGGCCCTAGATCTACCCTGATATCTGAAAATGCAGGGGCTAGCTATCTTATAGATAAGCGACAAGGAGAAGATATCCTGAAAATTTGTGTGAAAAGAGGGGAAAGGGAAGTGTGGTACTTGGAACCTAAGGAGAATAAAGTTACTGAAGTCGATATTGAGAAATCATGGACCTGGCTACCAGGGACGCTGAATTGTAATAAAAGTTCTAGCCAACTGAAGTATCCAGTTTAACCAAGGTCTAAAGTTTATATCGTGGAACATCGCAGGGAGAACAACAAACAAAATGAAGGAAGTCCTCAGCAATCATCCAGATATTCTTACCCTGCAAGAAACTTGGGCAATAGATCCCTTCTCACAAAAAGGCTACTATGTTTATAACATATCTGCAAAAGCCAGTAATCGGGGTCATGCCAAAGGAGGTTTGGCTATTTTAATAAGAGAGGATTACATATGGGCACAAGAGATAGTAGAGACTAATAGTGACAATCTGCAATGTATTAAGCTTTTTCCACAAGGAGCAATGTTGCTCTTTAATATATACGCCCCCCCTGGAAAAAAGTATGACACCTTATATGAAGATTCGCTGGAAACCATCATGCGAATAATAGAAGTCCATCTGTTCCCATCTTACATAATCATGGGTGACTTCAACGGGAAAATTTCCAATCCCGAAATAATAAAGTGGGGAAGAATCTTTGAAGAGGAAAGCCTGGAATTATTTACTCCCCAATTCCCCAAAGACATTCGATCCAATAAAAGGGGGAAAATATTGTTATCAATGTTATTGAACATAAATGGAGTAATCCTGAACGGGAACATTGAAGGAGACATCCCGGCAACATACACAAGACAGGGAAACGGGAGATCTTCGATAATAGATTATATTATCTGTGGCAAAGATCTATTTGAAACTATGTTACATCTTCAGTCCAACTTCACATCAGACAGCGATCACGCCATGATGCAACTATGTACCAACTGGTCGGCTCAATCTGTAGAAGAAAGACCGATGATCCTTGATAGAAATGAAACTCTGGTAAACAGCGATCAGAGACGTATCTTTTGGAATCCATCCTCTATGAATAAAATAACAACACTGGTTGAGCATAACCACCTCTTAAAGAAACTGTATTCGGAAGATTCTATAGTAAACTTTGAGAATACGCTCACCGAACTTAAAGAGGCTCTAATAAAAATGAATCCCCAAGGAATTGTTGGTAATAAAATGAAGAACAACTCAAATAAAATCTGGAACACAACGATAAAGAAAAAACTAAACAAAATGATACGAGCTCAATATCTACACTACTAAAAAGAAAGAAATAAATACATTGAAAAACCAACTGAGAAGAGAAAAAAATAAGTAAGAAAAAAACCATTCAAGATCGTAACTGGGTTGATCTACAAATTGCTGCAAAAGAACCAAACCAGAGAACATATTGGTCATTAATAGCTAAAATCATAGGAACAAAAAAGAAACTATTAGCAGTACCGGTTCCTCCGAAAGAGTGGGATATTTATCTGACAGACCTCTATAAAACAAATATGGTCAAACTACAAGAAAACTGTGCAGATAAAGAAGAGGAAAAATTGAAAACCTTAATTCCTAAAACAACAACTATAATGGTTGAAACCCACATTCGGAAGGCAAGAAGTACAGGTGCCTTCGGCCCCGATCAAATCCCTATCAAGGTCCTACAGATGAATCCTAAGGAATGGAGTTTCTTTCTAACCCCGCTCTTTAATCATATTTTGACCACTGGACAAGTACCAAAATCATGGCAGGGGAGTATCATCATCCCTATTTATAAAAAAGGTAGTAAAACGGTAGCAGGAAACTACCGTCAAATAGCATTGATGGATGCTACCGGAAAAATCTTTGCTGCTGAAGTATTATTGCAATTAAAAAACTGGGCTTTTTCGCTGGGTCTGATACCTATGTTCCAGGCTGGTTTCAGACCGAAGCATTCTGTCACGGACAATATTGCAATTATTCAGGTTATTCTTGATAAATATGTCATACAAAGAAAACAGACGGTCTACATGGCATTTATTGATTATTCGACCGCATTCGATCGTGTTGATCGATCTACATTATGGAATAAACTGAGGAGTTTTGGAATTAATGAATATTTGCTACAGGTAATAATAAGCCTTCATACTACAACTTGGTGTCAAGTCCAAATGGGGGGCGAAAAAGGTTTAACGAAAGTTATAAATACAGAAAATGGTTTAAAACAGGGTTGTCTATTAGCCCCTATGTTATTTTCATTATACCTCAGTGACTTTCCAAACCAGTTACAGAAGGGCTCAGGTCTGCCTCCAAAAATAAGCAAACTAAGTATCTATTCATTGCTATATGCGGACTATATAGTTATCTTTGATCTTACTCCATTCGGTCTGCAAAATTCTCTCGATATTTTATATCAATATTCAAACGAAAATTATTTAATTCCGAATGTGAAGAAAACAAAAGTTGTTGCCTTCTCTGGGAGGAAAAAAAGTGTAAAATATAACTGGAGGCTAGGAGGTGAAAAGATTGATGAAGAGAAAGAATATATATACCTCAGCAGGATTCTCTCAAAGAATCTAACAAACACAAAGCATATAGACAAATTAGTAAAGAAATCTGATCTACATGCAGGAGCACTTTTAAGACTCTACAGTGCCACGGGGAGCAGGCATTTTTCTACATTGTTGAAAATATATAAGGTGAAAATTCCTGCAGTCCTGTCATATGCTATGGAATATATTCCTATAAAACAATGGGGATTCATGGATCGCCAAGAGGGAAAAATTTTGAAAAGAATGATGAAGGTCCCGGTTGCGACACCGGTACAGGTTTTAAGGTTAGAATATGCAATTACAAGTGCTTTTGCTACGGCCGTGGCTAATATCAGGTGGGCCTATAATCTTCTTCATGCAAAGGAGGGAACACTTAGGTTCCTGCTACAAAAAGAAACCTTTGATACAGAAGCAGTTAAGCAAACCTTTCTAGTGAATATGTCAGCTGCATTTCGAATGGCTGAAATTTCTAAAGACATTTTACTGACCTGGACTGCATCGCAATTAAAACTCTTTCTAAAATGTTTCACACCGAGGCTGAGTTTTGATTTGGACTATGCATATAGTAATAAACTAAAATCATTCAAATTATATACTGAACGTATAGAGTATAAACATATGCAACCCTATATATTGTTTTCCATTACTCATAGTGCAAGGAAGGTAATCTTGATGCTACGAATAGGGATCTTACCTGTTGAATCCTATAAATCAAGAAGGTCAGCTGGTGAATCCTCTTATTTGTGTTCGCTATGTCAAGGGGGCGTGCAGACCGTGGAGCACCTATTATTTGTTTGCCCTAGCTCAAAAACAGTAGCAGCTCGTGCTCAATATATTGATCCAATATATAGAATCTGCAGGTTAACAAAGGAAAAAGAACTATTAACAGTGGGCATAATGCCTCCGAACGAATTTGTATGTTACAATTTCTACAATTTTTTTAAAACTATGCTGTTTTTATATTAATCTGTGATGCATTTACTTTAGTTATTTTTTGTATTTTATGTTATATTTGTGGTCCTCTGTCGAGTACCAACACAAATAAAATCTTTAGACTTTGACTTTGACTATCATTTGGGTATTTGTTTAATGCATGTTTCTGTTATTGTGTGCATTGTTCTGAGGCTCATATCATCAAAATTGCTTAAGCCAACTTCCAGTAATGACTCAGTAGGGTCAGGGTATTCCAATAGTGATTAAGTAGGAATCCCTGGATTACATCTCTGATTAAGTGGGGGCCAACAGATGGCAAAAGGTTAAGAACCACTGCACTAGTGGGTCAAAGACTGCATACATAGAACTAGAAAGGCGTAGTGCAAAAATGCCAAGAAGCACAATACGTAGTTGGATACAGCATACTTTACTACTTGCATTGAGGATAATATGTGTGGCAGGCACTAGAGAGGAAACGCATACTGCCAAACTCCAGCTGGAATCCTTGAATGTGGAGTAGTGGACTTGGATGTGCAGAAGGCACTGTAGCTGCCAGGTGTTTCTAAAGTTCCGGGCTGATCTGCTCTGTCTGCAAACCTAGTTTAGCGCTGACCGGTTCAATTGGCACTGTTTTGGATGCTGTATATTTACATTAAGACAACAAACTCCCTAAATATGTGGCCGTGTCAGTGTGCTCCAGAACTGCAGAGGGCCGGACTAATCTGTTTATGCCTGCAGGCCTGGGACAGCAATAACACCTATCACAATTACCATGTTTAGGCCCAATGGTGCATTATGATTTACAAGAGATGCCATGGCTAAGACTCACTCCTATGCAGTTACTGGGGAATATTGTAGCATTGCTTCTACTTCAGCCAATTAAAGGTACTAATCTGTGCAAAGCAGATGAGAACATTGTGAATTGGACTGGAGGTGATGAGACTCAAAAAGACAAAGACATTCCTGTGAAAGTCAAGCCAGAAGTAGCCAAGGTTGTCCAAGAGGAGCCATCACTGGAGATTAAGTGCATGGTGACAATTTCATCTTTGAGCAGAATGTCCAGGTTCTTGGTTTACCCACCTTCACAAAGGTGGATGATGATACTTTCTTATTGACACCGGATATAAAATATTTGAAACTCCATGGTCTGGTGCCTACAGCATTCAAATATTCCCTTATCAAAGGGCAGCGTTGATTCATACGGTCTTCGGTCTATGATGTTTGCACACAAATCCCACCCCCTCTCCTGATGTCCACTTTTCTCACATGCTGGTTGTAAACTATAGTCATATCCACCTGAAAGGGTAGTATTCCCGAACATCATGCTGGGTTTCAAGTGTGTTGGAGGCCACAGAGGGCAAAGAACTGACTGGAGCAGATGTACTTCTCATATAATGTAGTCAAGTGTATTTATTTCACAACAATTGTCAAGTGCAAATACTGTGATGTTGTCGTTTTGAAAACACAAAGTCCAAAAAGTTGTCCTTTCCCGATTTTTTTATTGTGTTTTGAGTACATAGTACCTGGTTTAAACTTGTAACCAACATCACATCTCAATCACTGCCTTTGCTTCAACTCCTTCGCTGCGGCGGCTATTCCGCCGCAGCGCTAAGGGGGCGGGGCGGGGCGGCCGCGCGGCAGCCGCATGCTGGTGACGGAACCGCTCCGTCACCAGCCGCGGTTGAGCTGTGCTGATGACGGAGCGGTTCCGTCATGGTCGCCCCGCTCAATAGAACGCTCAGCGCAGGTGCGGAATCCGCACCGCGCAGGCGTGCCGAGCGGGCCATGACGGAACCGCTCCGTCATCAGCACAGCGCCACCGCAGCTGATGATGGAGGGGTTCCGTCATCAGCATCGAAGGAGTTAAAGAGCCCTAATATGTAAGGGGGTACCTTTGTCCCAGAATCATATCAGTGGGCAAACTGAGAATAAGCTAGTTCTTTCCACCGGGGCTAATGAAGATTGACAGCCCTGCCCTAGTTTGTTTGTAAAAATGTATCACTTTTAAATGTATTTTTAAATACATGGCCAAGATTAAATTATTTGAAAAGAGTTCCATCCTTTATACATCATTTACCTAGACACTGCCCATCTCCAACACAGTGCCACCACACGGCTCCAATTATCAACATTGCTTTTGTCCCAACTCACACTGTGCTACCCCAGACACAGAACCCTAGCCTCTTAATCCTCACCTGATCATATCCCTCACCGAAGACCACCACACCGCCAAAGCCAACCTCCACAGAGGAATGAAGGCCGTCGCCGAATGGATGAAGGACAGCAGGCTGAAGCTGAATTCTGACAAGACGGAGGTACTCATCCTCGGCCCCACCCCCTCAGCCTGGGACAACTCCTGGTGGCCAACATCGCTAGGAACAGCCCCAGATCCCACCGACCACGCACGCAACCTGGGGGTTATCCTCGACTCCGCCCTCTCCATGACCAAGCAGGTCAATGCCGTCTCTGCTTCCTGCTTCAACACCCTCCGAATGCTCTGCAGGATCTTCAAATGGATCCCCTCTGACACGAGAAAAACCGGCACCCAGGCCCTTGTCACCAGCAGACTTGACTACGGGAACGCCCTCTATGCAGGATAACAGCCAAGCTCCTGAGACAGCTGCAACGCATCCAGAACGCCTCGGCACGACTGATCCTCGACATCCCCCGACGTGGCCACATCACACCACACCTTAAAGGCCTACATTGGCTCCCCGTCAACAACAGGATCACCTTCAAACTCCTCATCCACGCACACAAAGCCCTACACAACGCCGGACCAGCATACCTCAACGACTGACTCCGCTTCTACACCCCCACCCGCAGCCTCCGCTCTACCACCCGCAGCCTCCGCTCTACCAACCTCGCCCTCGCCACAGTTCCACGTATCCGGAAAACCACCGCCGGCGGCAGATCCATCTCCTACCTCGCCGGCAAGACCTGGAACACTCTCCCTACCAGCCAACGACCGACCCAGGACCTGCTGGCCTTCAGAAGACTTCTCAAGACCTGGCTTTTCGATCAGTAGCAGGCGCCCCCCCCCCCCCCCCCCCAAACCAGCGCCTTGAGACCCTCACGGGTATGTAGAGCGCTTTACAAATGAAATGATTGATTCCATGCACTCGTCCATTTTATCTAGCCAGCCATGCAGTCACTCATCCATGAATGCACTCACTACTTCAGCCTCACTCATCCATTCATCCATGAATGCACTCACTACTTCAGCCTCACTCATCCATTCATCCATGAATGCACTCACTACTTCAGCCTGACTCATTCTCATTTCCACCCACTCACCCATCTATACATCAAACACGCTCACAAATCAATGAAAACAAAAAACAGACCTGTATGCGGATACTGGGACATTGCCAATATTCTTGATTTGGAACTCTAAATGGTGACTACACAGTTAGCTTTATCCAAGTGTCAGTTTTGTGTTAACTATTTAAAAATTATTTGTACTAGCAAATGAACACAGCAGTGTTTCAAGAAGTATTGTACGACTTAAAACAAAAATCACCCTTTCCTTAAAAAAAGCACACCTAAACAGAAAATACAGGGCTTGTAATAATTCTCCAGAAAGTGGAGGTTAAACAATTCTAGCCGGGTTTAGACTACCATAAGTCCATTAATAATATATGGCTTCCTTTTCTAACATATAATTGAACCGAATTGGTCTCAATAAAAATCAGTGACAATATCAGTAGAATTCTAGAATTTGAACATTTAGCAGGACTGGCCTTTAATACATACCTACTGCCCTCATCGAAAGACTGCAAACAATTACAGGAATCGAAGACTTGGCTCTATTTTGCTTCAACTAATTTATGACCATTTGGTGAACAGTAAAAGTTTGCCTTTACTTTTTTTAAATTGTTTTTATTTATATTTCTTTTATTGATTGTGTCAGCATGTCATGGCAAATTCATATACAAATAATACATTCATGCTTTTATATTATCTTAACAAATGATCAGAGAGACACCAAAAGAGACAAGCATTGGCATAGCCAATAGTTCTCGCCTTTGGGACCTTATAAGTGTTTAGCCATGCAACAGTTGGTGTTGTTGCACTAAGGATATTGTGCTGCATAATTAAATACTTATAAGGTCCCAAAAGCAAGACCTATTGGCTATGCCAACGCTTGTTCTCTTGGTCAAAGAAGTTTAATTGGCTTTTGGGAAGATGCCTTCCCCGCTTTCCAGACATCGCTTTATTTAATGTATATCTTGTCTTTCAGAGGCTTTCCATGCGGACACCTTCTGCCTGACGTCTTGTAAACTTTCCTGACCTTTTCCTAGCTCAAATAAATAGGGATTTCCCTTCTATGGGAAAACGGAGTCTCCTATGATTTATTTTGAGACAACTTTATAACAGTCTTTACATTTATGTTTTGGAATGCTTTGTATTATATTGGCTAATGCATTCAGGCAATGGCTATTGCCTTACAACTCATTTGATGATTTGAATTTGTAACTTTGCTAATCTTTTTAGTAAAACCTTCATGCTTTGCAAATCCAATAATCTTGGTCATCTTTGTGGGTTCAAACATGCTTTGCATTAATTAATTGTATTGATTGCTGTGACAGCCTCACACCGGAACTAAAGATCCATCAGAGGGCAGCCTGGACCTGAATGTCCACAAAATATGTACAAGGTGCAAAATGCTGCAAGAACTTTCTTCTCGGAAACAGTCAGATGGTGCATGGTGTCCACAATATGCTGCTACATGCTGGACAGCCTCTCACCAGGAAGTAAAGCTGCCACAGGGGCACTGGCAAACTAATTCTTCACATGCCTCCTCTCATCTTGCCACTTTCTTTCTCTGTCTCCCACAGTAGTTGTTTCCACCACCATTGTGTTCACCTTATCAGTGACTTTGGAACAGAGAAACAGGCCACCTGAGAAAAAAGTGCACCACATTGTTTGCCACAGTGTCTTTCGGCTCAGTGAAGTTTGTATTTCTCTTTAGTGGTATGGTTAGGGAAACTGGACCTCTTCTGAAATGGATGACTACATTTTGCTTCAGGGTTGACTAATTCATGCAGCAGGATAAGGCAGATGACGTGGCGCAATGTGGAACCTGTGGAAATTGTTACATTCACTATTTTGACATTTTTGAACGTTAGTACACTTTGGACAAAAGTTTCACCTTATTAGTATCGATTTAATAAGGCGATACTGCAATCAGCAACTAAACACTGACCAGTTAACCTTTGCAGAGGGTCTTCTACTGCACATCACCAAGTGGGGCATTTTTTAATACCTTTTGATCAGTTTGAGCTACAAGTAAAATGTGTTTTGTTGAATTTTGCAAGCCATGAATCAGATCATGGTCCATTGATTAGGTGGTAAGTTAGGCGAAACCATAATTACGTGTAAAACGCCAGGGCCACAGGACTGTATAATTTCCGTGGACCTGGGCATGGCGTTTGTCTGGGCAGTCTGGCTTTGTGGTGATGTGTGGCTCACGGGGACAATAGCAGGGCTGGTGAGTTGCTTTGGGGGTGAGTTTTGGCTGTTTTACTGCCCCAGAAAACACAAAAGTCCCTGTACTGAATTCAAAAGTGGCAAAAAGACCTACCCCTGGACCAAGTGTCAGTGCTACAGTGAGGATACTGGAATGGCAGTTGTTCTGTGGTGATTACCAAATGCAATATACACGAATCCGGCACTCAGATTTGCTAGGAAATTACACGAAATTATCACAAAGTGTATATATCAAATTCAGCACTCATAAGAACATTTAAAAACATTGTATTTGATTCTAGGATTGATCAATAAAACAATTTAGGACAACTGCCTAAAGGTGCCTCCCCAAATGGTTTACAATCTATTGCATACACATAAAAACACTATTTTTAAAAAAAAGTCGACGCAGCGTTTCGGTGATCTTTGTATGTTTCACCTTCTTCAGGACATAAAAATAGTTTCATGAATCTTTTATTCAGTAGTACTCTTTGTGGGGGATAGCCCTCCAACATCATCAATAATCCTAGCTTCTAGATAGGCCTAGTATCTTCATTTGGCCGGTTTCTAATATCCGCAAGAGCCACCGTTGTTGTGTAATCATTAAAATATTTTTTTTTAAATACATTCTTAAGCTTCTCTCGTAAAATTCAGTTTACTGTAGGTTTTATTCAATTTTCAATCATGCTGGTAAAGCTTAGCTGCGTGTAAAACTCAATTAAGCTGTTTTTCACTTTTCTTTAAGACGCCCAACCAGTCAATGGTCGACCACTCAATACAAAGTTGGCCTCCCTGCTCCTGCGGATTTCCCGGAAGTGACGTATTGGGGTAACTCCCTTTTGTTTGAGTAGTTTTTTACTGCCCCCCAGTTCTACTATTCTGTGGGGCATGTCTTCATTGTGTATGTCAAGCATGCGGAACACCACGTTTCGGAGTTTCGCAAGCACAACTACGAGTCATATTTTTACGCTGCGTAAAATTAAATGTATATTAATCGCCCCTGATATGCACGTACAAATGACTAGGCGGAATGACGCATGCCAGAATGCATCGACTACTTAACGGGTATTCTTTGGGTATTCTGAAATTGCGGAATTTTACTCCTGTTTACGCATGGGTACGTTTTCACTCGGATTCTTCCCTTTGTTAAAGGGGCTATATGCATGTGTGTGAGCGGTCTCTTGTACATACCACGTGCGACGGTCCTATTACTGACCCTCCTGAAAGGAATCACATGTCAAAAGAGACAGATCATTTCTCGCGCTTATATGGCAAGAGCTCAAACGCCGAAGGTGACTCGGTCGGTTGAATGCTTGCTTTTGAAACAGTCTGTAAATTGCAGTTGAAATGTGGAGCAAGTTCAAATCCCCGGCTCATCCTGCCATTGGATACTATTAAATTGGATAATGACATTTACAGTGCTTTTAAAAAGGCTGGTGTGTGGTCTGAGGCGCTATATCAAAAAAGAATAGTAATTTACAGTGAAGTGCAGAAAACTTAGTGGGTAGACTGGTTAATTAGGACCATTCGGTGAAAAGAAAGGACCCTGAACTCTAATATCAACTCTGTGACAAAAACAACCAACTACATATAGCAATAATTAAGTTATGTCATCAGTGTTCAAAGCTACAACCATGTCTTGCGGATATTTGGACCTGTATGCGGATACTGGGACTTGTATGCAGAACAAAGGTCTCTAATTAAATGAAAATAAGACTCAAGTAATACTCTTTGAAGAAACCCAGTTCAAAAACAGTCTCTTCAAAGAAATAGTTCCACTATTGATTTACCAAACCATTTTTGGTACCAGAAACGTTAAAAACCTAAGGGTCAACCTAGATTTATGTAGTCCAAAGTGGATTACATAAAGACTGAGTACCACAAAGAATACCAAATGCAGCAGTCAATCAATTACTGCACTCGCCTACGTAAACATTACTTCAGCACTGCAATCATTCCAATGGCTACAAATGGCCAGATGCTCAGACTAGAACCCTACACGGTTGACTGACAGCCTTACTGGTCGATCCACACTTCAAGATGATGTGCATTGGTCCCGACAGCAACATTGTGGAGCTCTCTTACAGAAAGATAAAAAACATCCAACATCTGTGACTTACAGAGATGGTAAGTATCAGCATATGCCATTACATCTTACTTTTCTTTGCACTCTCTGCAAACTTAAATGATAATATAGGATTGCAGTGGCATGATAAAAGCACTACTCTAGCAATCACACATAACACCAAAACACTTCTCACATAGGCCACCAGACACAATCACGCTATGTAGGAGTGTAAGCCACTATCACTCATCTACACATGCAATTATAGTAAAATTAAATACCTCAGCTGCCAGAAGGGAACTTTTAATAAAATCCAAAATTATTTCACGCAAGATTCTAGTTCTTCAACTGAATTATGAAGACAATGACCTGAAAGAATTCTGGAAAGTCTGACGTGTTTGCCTTGAGACAATCCCGCAAAACACTGTACACATGGTTTTCTGGTCTGCACAGGGCTTCCACAACGATTTCTGCAGGGATTACTTGCACAGTGCTTCCACTTTCGTATTGGTTCCATCCATGAGAAATTAGACTTCTGAATGCTTTTAAATGAGACAATTAAAATAAAAAGTCCACTTAATGATTAAGTTAACCAAGTGCCACATTTACAAACAGCAGGCATCTTGCTCCCAGTGGCTGGCAGAGAGTGCCATATTTATAACTGAAAAATATAGTATTTTCTCTTAAATGGGAGAAATTTAAAGTGAAGAAAAATGTTTTTTTTAAACATTCTCTTAATGTATTTCTCTACTTTAAATGAATCCCTAATGTTTATGAGGCATGTCTCATCACTTTAAATTTGTCAAAGCAAATGACTGAATATGGTACTTATAAATAGTGAACCAGGTCTACAGGCCACTGGGAGTAATATGCCTGCTGTTTGTAAAGACACATTGACAAGGGTGGAAATAAAAATGGTGAGTTTTATGTAATAAATATAAACAAAGTTAACTCTTCAGTTGAATTGTATCCCATTTCAAAGTGTCACATTTACACACAACAAGCATCTTGCTCCCACTGGCTGGTAGACTTGCTGCCATTTTGATAACTAAAAAATACAGGCTTTTTTTTTAATAGGAGAAATATAAAGTACAGAAAAAAGTCCCATCAAGTGAAGAAAAATGTTCCTTATTACGAACATTTATGCAGAACACTTTCTGCACTATATATTTCTCCCATTTAAAAACAAAATGGTTGTATTTTTGTGTGTTGTATTTGTAATGTGCTACATATGGCGAAAGGCATGTCCTGTGCCACAAGTTCATATGATACAGCCTCTCCGTCACCCATTCACATATATCCCATTCCTTCAAACACATTTTCATACACCCCACACACCATGCACTCACTGATGCACATGGCAGCCCTAACATAGTACCCATCCCAGTCACAGTATTTTGCTCAAGCCATTGTATCAGGTTCCATAGACATTACCTTTAAAGTCCATGACGATGGGCGAGGGAGTGCCTAGTAATAATGCTCAAGGTACTATGCCTTCAGTAGCGCTAAACGATTTTCACTTATCAGAAGTAGCTCTCATTACAGAAAAGGTTGGAGACCCCTGATGAAAAGTAGATTCTGATGAAAAGAAAGCAAAACACTATGCCACCCTTGTTTCATTGATCCAGCGCCTAAGTAGCCTGATCAGTGCCCTAAATGACAAAATAATTAGCTACCCTAAAACAGAAATACTAATTATTTCAGATAATACTTGGGTATTACATAGGTGACAATTATAATGGAAAGGTTCAGATAAAGACCTCTGTGATAGAGCATGAAACAAACGATAAAGACCTACAGTGTCAAAATAGTGTCTCTGGTCAATATAAACTGTTAGGAGTCAGTGCTACTAGTACATATTAACTTTCCTAAAACTGCTGCAAGACTTTAACAGCATTGACTAACATGGCTATACTTTTAATTTAATGGAATACATTTCTGACGAGGAAATGAGTCGGTAATAACATACAACCATAACGGGAAATGGCCACTACAACGCGGCCGTTTCCACGGAAACATTAACTACGCATGCATTACAACGCATGCGTGGTTACCACGAAAGCCTTTACCACGCATACCTTTACTACGAGGTACGTAGTAAAGGCATGTGTGGTAAAGGCTAACATTAAAAAAGGGGGCTT
This sequence comes from Lissotriton helveticus, assembly GCF_964261635.1. Classification (NCBI taxonomy): domain Eukaryota; kingdom Metazoa; phylum Chordata; class Amphibia; order Caudata; family Salamandridae; genus Lissotriton; species Lissotriton helveticus. Next base: position 33,714,068 of record NC_136058.1, read on the forward strand.
GGGGGGGGTCTCCCCCCCCAAAGAAAAAGAAACTCACCTAAAGTCACTCGGCGTCGTTTAAGAGGGAACAGAAAGAAAACCGCTTCCTCTTAACGACGTACGACATCGCCACGAACAATTAGAGGAAAAGGTTATTCGTTGAAATAGCATTCCGTTGTAACGCATGCATGATAAGGGCATGCGTTGCAACGGAATTCATTGTAATAACATACAACCGGTAATAACAGAATGAAGAGCACTGCATACAGTAGTGTCAACTAAAAAACGTATGTGTTTTAGTGCAGTTCACAGAGCAGTTCAGAAACATTTTAGCTCAATTTGTGCAAAATGGAAGTGCCTTACTAATCCAGGAACACTCCCAGTTACTACTTTGGGGTTGTTTACCAGCATAGTGGTACTTTTAAGCATTAAAAAAAATAAATGTATATAGAGTTCTTTTCCAAACACACTGCAAGCAGTAACAAACAGCAAGTCAAGATCATTAATAATTCTATTCTATTCTTTCCAATATGTACAGACCAATGCCTGTTAAAACGTATCCACTTTTCCGTCTACCCCGATGCCTATTCATAGTCCTCTTGGATCAATAACAAGTTGTTCTTACATGCAGCATTAACTGTATGGTGCACCACTCGTTTTCTCACTTAACTTTCTCCATTGAAAATAAGCCTAGGCGTAATTTAAATGAAACCAGCGTAATTTCAAGGTACACTTATTATGGAAACTCCTGAAATTACACCATTATGCCACCTTTCGTAATTACGTGCCATTTGCGGTAACAATTTACCATGAATGCCCAATTTGCTGTAAAACTTTACTCCACTGTGTAACATCCCAGGTCCCGGGCAGGGGCACGCAGGACTAGGCACGCACTAAAGCACCCTCCGGTGATGAGGGTGTTGGGCACAGACCTAGGCCTAACAGCAGAGCACACACAAGGAATGTCCACACTGATACTCTGTCCGTGCGGTCAACCACGTGCGCTGACGTCACCCTTCATTAAATACTCCCTGGTCCGCGCCCGGCCCAGGGAGGTGCATGCAAACATTGTATTGTAGTGGCCGGGTGGCTCACCACATCCCATCCAACCTGGCAATTTGAAAACAGAATGTTCACACAGTAACACGGCCAGTCAAATGGCAACTAATGGGTAGCAACACCCGTGTTTCATCTGGCACTACTCTTGACCAGCCTCCCTCCAATGAGTCTTACCGCACCAAGTCCCGCAGTCTGGTGTTCGGCACTGGGTTGTTGCGGAAGTCATAACAATGGTGTTGGCTCCTCCCTTCTCCGCACTCGGCCCCCTCCTGAGAGCTGTCACCTCGGGGCACAGCTTTGCTTGTCTCGGCCATCTCGTCAGATCTTTCCGGGGTCGCTCCCATTGTCTGGCTCCCGCCCCCCGGCACTTCTGCTTCCTCTTCTCTCCACATTTCCACCTCGGGTTCCGTTGCAGGCGCACTCGGCCTGGGGACTTTCTTGAACCAGGAGACGTTGCGGGTTATACGTTGGTGTTCCTTCTCGGCCACTAATAGAGTCCCTTGGACCCGCACCACTCTCCAAGTGTCAGGCTCAAAGGGTGTGCGAAACTTTGATCCCGGGTGTCGATCTTTTCCCACCACCTAATCCCCGACCTGAATGTTGTCCGGTCGGGCCCCTCTTTTCTGGCTGGCCCGGTCATTATTATTTTTGCGGCGGGCGTGGTATCGTTCCACGTCTATAACCGCCGGGGCCCATGATTTACTGCTGGGTATTCCATCCCTCACTGCTCTCTTTAGCAGGAGGTCATGGGGAGCACATTTCGTTGTGCAATGAGGTGTTTGGCAGTAGGCTCTCAGGAACTGATGTAAACACGTTTCCAAATTGACACCCTGGGCTACCCGGATCCGTAGAGCCTTGTTCAGTGTCCGATAAACCTTTCTACATCCTCATTGGCCTGCTGCCACAGTGGCGTTATTTTACGATGTCGGATGCCATGTTGTCCGAGGAATTCCTGAAATTCCTGCCCTTGGAACGGCGGTCCATTATCTGTACGGATCTCCACCGGCAGCCCCAGCAAGGCAAATGCCTTCTCCAGTGCAGGCTGTAAACATTCAAATGCCGTCGAGGCCACCAACCTCACTATCGGGAACTTAGAATGGCTAACAACCAACACTGCCATTTGCCGGCCATTGGGGAAACTCCCGCAATCCAAACTCACTCATTCCCATGGTGACAGGCTGAGCCCTTCGGTGACAATGGGAGCTTCTGGAGGATCAGCCCCAGTTATGATGCATGCATGGCATTGCCAGACCTTGTCTTCCACCATTCAATCCACACCCGGGAACCATACCTTTGTCCTCAGACTAGCCTTGGTCTTCTCGATTCCCTGGTGTCCCTGGTGCGCTAACTCGATTGTGCGCTCTCAGAGAATGGCAGGTATTACGATCCGTGAACCCCGCAGAATTACTCAGTTTCCTGCCGCACTCAGCTCTCCTCAACACCTCCACATGCTCTCCCAGTATTCCTTCTCCTCGGCCATCCTTCGCTCATTCGCGCTAAGGAACCACTTCCATTGGTGATCTTGCAGCATGCGGCCCACGATTTGTAGGCATTCATCTTCAGCTGACGCCTTCCGGATGTCTTCCAATGGCAACGCTTGTGGACGAGCATCTTCCAACAATTGCTTCACGTACAGGGCTCGACGAATCATAAAAAATGCTCTAGACCTGCAGGTCTAGTAAACTACAAAATCTTCGACCTAACTTAAATGAACTTGACCTCAAACTCTGAAAACTGAGCAAATGTGACAAGTTAACAAGATTTAAAAGCATTTTTATTGTTCATTTACTTTGTGAGCAATAAAGATGCCTTTAAATCTTCCTATCTTGTCACATTTCCTCTGCTTTCAGAGGCAGAGTTCAAGTATCAAGTTTGTATTCCTACTCGCCAGAAAGGGCGAGTGGGACCTAAAAATAGCTCGTCCTTAATCAATCTCACTCGCAAATGCGAGCGGTCGAGTGAATTTGTCCAGCCCTGACGTAGATTTGTGCACCCTCGTCTACCTCCGGCCCTTGTGCTCCACCAGGAGCCAGAGGGTGTCTTGACAGATAATCTGCTGTGTTGCTTGCTCCTGGACGGTAAACCACCTCAAACCAATACTGCTGGATCTGGACAGCCCACCTTTCAATTTGCGGTGGTCTGCTTCGTGCCATTCCCACGAAGAGGGGTACCAGCAGCTTGTGGTCAGTCACAACAGGGAAACGGTGCCCACAGAGGTTTATGTGAAAGTGTTGACATGCCCACCAGATGGCTAGTGCTTCTCTCTCAATTTGCGAGTATCTGGTCTCCACCACCGTGAGTGACCAACTGGCATAGGCAATGGGTACCCACTCCTCCTGGTCTGACCTCTGCAGGAGCACGGCCCCCAATCCTATGGGGCTGGCATCCACTATCAGTTCCGTGGCCGCTCCCGGCCGAAAATATGCCGTGACCCCTTTAGTAGTGCTTTCTTCACATCAGCGAACGCTTGGTCATCCATGTCCGTCCACTGCCAGGTAGTGTCTTTTTGGGTTAGTTGCCACAAAGGTTCCGAAAGGGTAGCCAGTCACGGAATGAATCGGCCGCAGAGGTTGGCCATCCCCAGGAAGCTTCTCACTTCTGACGGCGACTGAGGGATGGCCGCCGCTCTAATGGCTTCTACCTTGGAAGGATCCACCTGTAATCCTTTGGCCTAGAACCAGTATACGAAGAATTCAACTTCCGTGGCATAGAATTCGCACTTTCCTTGATGCAGTGTTAGGCCTTGTTCCACCAGCCGCCTCAGAGTGGCTCTCAACCTCATGTGATGCTCCTCCAGCGACTTCGGGAAGATCAGGATATTATCGCTCACACTGATAACTCCTACTAAAAAGACAGCGCTTCTCTCACAGCCTCTTGGAACACCTCGGCTGCCTAGGACACCCCAAAGCTCAGTCTCTTGAAACGGCGCAGCCCCACATAGGTGGAAAACGTTGTGATGTACCTGCTTTCTTCTGCCAACATCAGTTGATGGTACCCCGAGTTCAAGTCTACCTTCAAAAACCACTGTGCCCCATTCAAATCAGTCACAATCTCATCAATAGTTGGAGTGATGTGCCTCTCACAGTGAATGGCTTTGTTCGGCATCCGCATGTCCACGCACAGCCGGATGGCCCCTGGCTGCTTCGGTTTGGGGGCTATCACCAAGGGGGACAACCACGGCATGGGTCGTCGACTCTTTCCTTTTCCAAACAATCTAACTCCGCTTCCACCAAGGGTCTGAGATGGAACGGTACCCTCCGGTGACGAATTGCAACAGGCTGGATCGACTAGTCAATGTGGAGTTGGACCTCCACTCCTTTCAGGCATCCAAGTCCCCTGAACAGCTCGGGGAGTCTTCCAGGATTTAGTCTGCCTGGGATTGATGAATGTGCCTTGCGAATGTCACTAGTCCCAGATCTTCGGCTGTGTGGCAACTTAATAACGACCCAGCCCTGTCGCAGGTAGCATAGAACAGGGTGGCCGTGACTCTGTCTTTGTATTTCACCTCAGCGTCAACTACTCATCAGTCGGGGTCTCGGCTTGAGTCTCTTATACTGATCCGCATCCAGTATGTTGACCGACGCCCCTGTGTCAATCAGTGCCCTTATGCAGGATTCTCCAATCCATAATTGGCAGGCAGGGGGTGGTCTCTTAGTGGTGTTTACTCCTCAGATATGGGAAATCACGAACACGTTGTCCTCCTCATCCTCAGTCGTTGACGACTGCTGCCCGCTACTGTCCACCTCTCCTTCTTCCTGCACCTTCTTGGGTGACTTGGTGGGCCTCGACCCCTGAGGTCTGCTGTCGCCCTGTGAGTTACCCTGTGAGTTACCACTCTGACATACTTGAGCGAAATGTCCATACTTGCTACAATTCAGGCACTGCCTCCCTTGTGCTGGGCACACTCTTGAGCATGCGCCCCCATGCCACATTTTCGGCACTCGCGCCTCCGGTGCCTCTCCTCCGTCCTGGCCCCATTTCCGGCCCCTCAGCCATACGCCTTCTTCAGCGCCTCAACTCTTTCTTCCTTGATAGGAGTTGTAAATACAGGCTGACCCCCAAACGATTTCTTCGCAAGTGCCTTATCCATTTCACCTGCGCGTGCGTCCGCCAATTCATGTCACCTTCCCAGGACCAGTATTTCTTCCAACGTGATCCCCGGTTGGCAGAGAATCAGCTTGCGTAGTTCCGGTGACTTGCATCCTGCGATCAGTTGGGCCCTCGTCTCGAAGGCTCAATCAACCCCACTACAGGTGCTGACCAGTTTTCTTAACCTTGCATAGTAAATGTCGATCGACTCTTCCTCCCACTGTTTGGCTTGGCGCAACTTGAAATGTTCAAAATCGAGGTTTACTTGCGGATCAAAGTACCGGTTTCAGGCCTGCATCGCTTAGTCGTACTCTCCACTGTCTCCGGCAGGTCCTGGAACAGCTCATATAGTTAATCGCCACCCATAAATAGCATCACCGACCTCTTCACCGTGTCGTCTGGCTCTCATGTAGCAACAAAGTAGTTTTCCAACTGCCATTTCTTCCATCACGGTGCTGCTGTTGCGGGGTCTGCCAGCTGACTAAATTCCTGGAGAGTTTTTCCGGCCACGCGGCTCGGCCGCCCTCCAGCCACCCCCGCTGCAGCCGTTCTTTCCGGTCAGTCTGGCATGTCCGCCTCGGTTCACACCCCACCCTTCCTTTTCCAGTGGGAATCCAACGTCGGCCACCGTGCTTCAGCTGCTCGCATGCTTACAAGGCCAACCCACGCGTCAGCCACGTGGTTGCTCGCGGAGTCTGATCCCGCCTCGTCGCCAATGTACTAGGCACGCACTAAGGCACCCTCCGGTGATGCGGGTGGTGGGCACAGGCCTAGGCCTAACAGCAGAGCACACAGAAGGAACGTCCACACTGATGCAGTCAGCCACGTGCGCGGACGTCACCCTTTATTAAATACTCCCTGGTCCGCGCCCCCCGGCCCAGGGAAGGTGCATGCAAACATTGTATTGTAGTGGCCGGGTGACTCACCGCACACTGGAGCAACAGAACACAAGTGACTGTTGGTAAAGGTGCTTTTGTTTAAATACATTTTTTTGCCAAAAATGTTTCAAGTCACATTTCATGGTACATTGTAAGGTAAAATAGCAGACATGCATTGAAATTATGCATAATTAAGAGAAAGCAAATTATGCAAATTTTGCACATCCCTTCTTCAGAAGTCAAGGGCCTTGTATTTGCCCTATATTGTTTATAAAATTCAATTTAAAGCCCACACTAAATGTAGTTGCCATCTACCATACTGCTTCTAAAAAACCTAACCGAAGAATCAGCTGATGAAGGCGAAATAATCACATCTACCAAAGAATCAGCTCTGAATTTACCATTTATCCAATAAACCCTAAAAAGACTATCCTCGCATTAATATTTGCTAGTATTGGAAGAGTCCCACATCCTGTGACAATCCCCATAACTAGCCAGCATTTAGAACAGTAAATACTATAAAGATATTGAAGCTCAGCACATTTCAAGAATACATTAATATCTTCAACTTCCATCGACGTCCATAAATCATCTCTTCAAGATTTCAGTGCTCCCAGAACTATTTTCAATTATTTTCTCCGATGATCTCAACATGTACACATTATTTCTTGATGTAAAAATTCTACAGTGAATTGAACAAATGCTCACAAAGGAGTTACAGGTCCCCCAGGTCATATCCGTAACAATCTAAACTTCATCCATTAGGCAGTTGTGCCACAAGCCTTGGCAGTTCGGGCTGGACTGTTCCCATGAGGCACAGGGTCAGACTGATTTGCATATGGCCATGTCTGAGCGGGGTGGCAGAGTGGGCTAAAGAACAGTGATGGATTAAACCCAGATCTGTTGACTGGGTGTGAGTGTTAGATTGGTTCAGATGCTCCGTCCATCACCACCCCCTTTTGTACCATTGTGCCACAAGCCAGCAGATAAAGAGTGGGCTCTTTGGATGTGCACAACTCCATTAATTAACCATGCCATTTGAAGGACCATGGAGGTCACTAGTGTCTTACCTTTCATTTATGAGAATCTGCTGTTCATACTACTTAAGTGATCTAACCTTTAGTTTTAGACACTTGCACTCATTCTATTGTGGTGGTAAATCGCAGCCCACATCCACTGTCAATGCATTGTTTTGCTTGAACCTAATGAAACATGTGCCCCTTTAATTCCGGATTTGAAACAATGCAACAATAACATTTATTTTATGGGAACAATTCTGTTATTCTGTGGTAGAAAAGTTTTGAAAGTCCAATTGCTCCCAACTCTTAATTCCACCGACGTTCGGCTAAATTTGGGTCTTTGCAAACCCTCCAGTCAAGACACATTAACTATAACTGGGTCGCCTGGTTGTTCGGTTTGCAAAAGCATTCCCAGGGATTTATTTTCAAATTTCTTTCACATCGCCTGTGAAGAAAATGCCTGTCCAGATGGTGAACACACTTACCTGAGATAGAATTGTGTCTTAATACACAATGGGCTTCAGGGTGATGCAAGGATGAATCACTGGAGTCATGTCTGAAACCAAAGATTTTGAGGAAAACAACTTGTATCTTTCCAGACCCTACACTGCATGACAAAGGTATGTGCACACATTATGCGAATAATGAAAGAGCTGGGGAAAAGGTATGGACAGCTACTTCGGTTAGGAAGTTGAGCTGGTGTTTTATCTACTAATTATTTAGGTATGCATGCCCTGCCTGCGTACTAGTGCAGATATCAGAGTAAAGAATATGACAAACAGGTTTTGGGTTGACCTCAATTTGAGGGCAGATCAATGAACTGCCAATGTGTATGCGCAATTTCGAGGTACTGAAATTTTAAGTACATAGAGAAGTTAAAAGGAGATGTCCTTTAAGTTAGGCAACACATGAATACTCTTTGCTGCAGTTTTAGCATAATATCCGCCATTGCCCCTCCAATGAGAATTATTTGCAAATGATCTCATACTCAACCACTTTAGGAACAATCAAGTGCAAACTGCCTTGCGCCTGACATTGCATTTAATATCACTCTACCAACCAAGTTTTCAGGCAAAGGGCTGGCAGTTGCTGAAGTGGTAACCCCCACTAAGCTGAAGCTTCCACTGTAAATATGGAAACATAATGTGCGTAATAAACCTCACTCTAAACAAGCTGGACAGAAAAATCTTTATTAATTTCATTTCTGCAAGCTCTCCTATCTGAGCCTATGTGTAGTTCAATACCTTTATTTCCCACAATTATAGTAGTCTAGCTGTTGGTTTAGGTAGTTAGTGAAGAGGTGGCTACATGTCCCCCTAAAAATGTTCTGAGGCATAAAAGTGGTCTTCTCTGGAAAATCCACCCTTAGTTTTGAAAATGTCTCTGGCATTGTGACCTGTAACACATTGTTCACATTCTTTATAAAAAGCACCATAGCCTCGACAGGCATGTCTAGAACGCGTACTCCTTACCTTTCTATTGTATTTGTGGCAGAATCCACCACTGTGACGGCCTTAATAGCAAGCATTTACAATGCAAAAGGTCTCGCTTTTGCGAGAGTTTATGCTATTGGCATTGTAAATGACAATGCCTTTTATTTATTTGTTTATAAAACCAACACATTAATAAAAGGCATTGTAATTTACAATGCCAATAGCTCAAACTCTAGTAAATGCAAGACCTATTGCATTGCTAATGCTTGTTATTATTAATTGTGAAGCCAGCACGTGTAAAGGCCTTGTGCAAACTGACTGCGTGTTGCCGATGCATGAACTTGCTTTGTTTTTCATTGGAAAAGTAGTGCTTGTGCTTTCAGGAGCGATTACTGTATTTGGCCCAAACAAACAAATAAATATCTTTAAATTGCTGTCTTTGTGGCGCCAGGGCGGAGTGAGAAGCTACTTAACCGCATGCGCGCTAGCGGTTTTCCCGCTGCGCGCTGCGATTTAAAAAAAACCACGTTACGTGACGAGCTCAGCTCGTCATCCGCGTAGCGCAGGTTACGCCCATGGCGAGCTGAGCTCGTCATCCGCCCCGAAGGGGTTAAGGAAGAGTGCTTGCAGGCTTTGGGGCATTATTGAAGAGCATCAGTTCTTGTAAATATGCCCCAAAATCTGCAAGCACTCTTCCTCCTTAGGTCACATCTGACTACATCCTGGCGCCACAAAGACAACTCTTCACCTCATACAAACTATTAAATCATACCTTCTGAAACCTTGGGTTTCTTTTCAAACTTTTTTTTTTAACTGTCTGGCTATTTAAAAAAAAAATCAGTGAGGTGATTTTGTTGCAAGGCAGCTTCTTTTAAAGTAATTTATGAATTACGTTGCAAAAAAGCTTTTGTAGTCAGCGCATATAAAACTTGCATTCAGTGGAGGTCAGACCCCGGAAGTGAGGATAACCTGTTGTAAATGGTCGGACTAGCGGAGCCACTTAAAACGTAAAGCAGTTCGCAGCGCAAGTTAAAGAACTTTTCCCAAGCAAAGGTTTCATGTAGCTATCACATGGAGCGTGTATTTTGTTTTACACTTATGTTTGGACAGTAGTAGTAGTAATAACTTTGCTTTGGTGTCTGGCTTTTTAGCAAGGGAGGAGGAGGAACGCATGTCGGTGCTGGGGAACTGCTGCCAGGGCCGGTTGTGAGCAGGTGAGTCGCGCGAACAATTCAAACCCTGCACTATGTCCGTAGAAGGGAGAGCGAACTGTACAGCGCTGTTGGGCACGGCGGTGTAGTTTCCTGCAAGTGCTGCAGCTGCACCGGAGTACTCCTTCAGGATTACAGCGGACACGGGGATGGTGTGTTCCCTCTGAGCTGCTGTCCTTGTTTGAAGCAGCTTCCATTACTACAGCAGTGGAATTGACTTGCGCACACGAGGAGGTGAATACGGAACCCTGGGTGCGAGCTTCTCGGTCTGTGGATGGTTAAGAAAGTTGGACACACAAACCAGAAGAGCGGACGGAAACTGTAGTTAGGCGGTGCTGCTTCCGGAATAACCGGAAGTGACACATCGGATCTACAGCCAATTATATGCCCTATAAATAAAAGAAAAGCAATGCCAGTGTTTACAAACGGCAAGCTGCAGGACAAATTCCCCGGCAAAAGGTGAGTTTCACCCCTTTAACAGATTACTTGATGTCAAGGAGAGACAGCGCATGCTCGCTGCCTAGGCAAGAACTAAAAACTACTGAGGAAAAAAGAATTGCCATAGCCGAAGGTGGCAAGGCTGCGTCAATTTTGCGCAACTTATCGGGCGTGTTCGATACGGTCAACCACACTTTGCTGGTTGATCAACTTCAGACCTTAGATGTCAAAGGAACAGCACTTAGCCTATTAAAATCATTTTTATCAGAACACACTGATAGTAGCCTTCGGTCCTTATGTTTCAGACATACTTCCTCTCCCATGAATAGTTCCGCAGGGCTCCTCCATCAGCCCGATGCTGTTCAACATTGGTCACCTCTGTCGCGCCATTGATTAAATCATATGGCTTTGATCTTACTTCTTATGCGGATGACACGCTGATAGTATCAGCGGCAACAAATGACATACTCGTATGAGAAAGATTTCAAGGCTGCATGCTTTAAATTAATAATTGGATGAACACAAACTGCCTAATGCTTAACTCAGCTAAGACTGAGGTTATCCCTTTTGGGAACCAGCCCAGCTTTTGGTCCCAGTCTTGGAGGCCGGAGGAGCTGGGCTTCCTCCCTGTCCCAGTCAATTAAGCCAAACATTTAGGAGTTACGGTGGATAGCAAACTAACCTTTAAAGAACAGGTGAATTCAGTGGTCTGCATCATTCTATACTCTAAGAACTATTGAGAAAATTCTTCCCTATTTACCTTAAGATACCAAAAGGACAGTAGTCACTGTCCTAACCTGATCAAACAGACTATTGTAATGGTTTGTACCTGAATATGTAAAACCAACATCTGTATAAACTGCAAACACCGCAGAATGCTGCAGCCAGGGTTCTAATGAAAATTCCTAGATTTGAGTCAGCCGCACAGGTGATGTGCAAACTCCATTGGCTTTCTGTTAAACAGTTGACTAAATTCAAGGCTCTTTGTATTGCCTTTAGGGCCCTGAATGGTGGTGGCCCAGCATTGGTAAGACTTAGCTTAAACAATACAAGCCACCCAGATATCTGTGCTCCACTGGGCCCAACAACTTGGTCATCTCTAGGATACGCAGGATCAACAGAGAAGGTAGAAGAAGGGTTACTGCCAAACTTTGGAATTACCTCCATCTATTAGATCCATGCCACACCTATGGGCTTTCAGAACGGCACTGAAGACGTGGCTTTTTGTCTGAATCAGGTTTTCTTGTTCTAGCCTGCAACCATTTGTAATTGGAGTTAGCACCTTGATGCCCCCGGGTATTTGCGCACTTAAGAAATTTATTAACGCATAAGTTACTTACTTGGGTAACAATATATCTGTAAGAGACATTAGTTTGTGATAGATTCCTTACCTTAGAATATCCCCAGGCGTGAGACTGGATCCTGAAAGTTTTTCGTCAGCAGTACCCCTGCGCGCCGGAAGGTGGGGTCTTGTGGCTCCGTGTCCGTCGCTGGCGTCGTAGGCGACGAGATGACGTCAAGGAGACTATATAGTCGCCACCCACGCGCCCGATGTCAGTTCTGTACACAACTTTCCGCGCCAGGAACGCAGAGCCATGCAAGAAACTGACCACTGGTGCCATGAAACTAGGGCCCTGAAAGGTATGACCTTAACCCTAGAAATCAGTTCGCAGAAAGGGGAGTATGGGTTGGGTGGTAAGGAATCTATCACTAACTAATGTCTCTTACAGATATATCGTTACACAAGTAAGTAACTTGTGCATCTGAAAGAGACACATTAGTGATAGATTTCTTAACTTAGAATAGATACCCCAGCAATACCAACCCCGGTGGTGGGTCTGCGAACAAAGATCACACCAGAAAGTCACGGAGAACCAAACGGCCAAAGAAGCGGTCTCACCGGACTGGACTGTCAAGGCAAACATGCCTGGTAAACGTGTGCAGCGAGGCCCACGTAGCTGCCTGTCAGATGGGATGTATGACATTACAACGCATGCTTTTACATCGCATGCTTTTACAACGCGGTTTTTACAACGCATACCATTACAACGCATAGTGCTTTTAGGCGCTGGATAGTGAATGGTTTAATTTACTATTTGTAACGGGGTGACCCCGACAGCGGTCCCAATGGCAGTCAGTGGACCCGAGTGCTCCCCTTTGACATTGAGACCTTGTACAACCCCTCCCTCTTGTGTCCCTCAGCAGATGGATTTCAGAGGGACTGGATCGGAGACCGCCTCAGGCCGAGACGACGAACAGAGCTGGCCCTTTAATTGCCAGAACGAGGACGAATGGGCGGAGATTCAGGAGGGAGGATCGCCGTCAAATGCGGAAACAGAGAGAGAAGAATCGTGTTTGTTCACCTGGAGAGGAGACGGGGAAAGAGTGCGAAGAGAGACGGAAGCGAGCTGGACGAAGGAGTCGCCTGCTGGAGGAGAAGACCCCTTCGGGGAGAGAACGCCAGGAGGCCACCGGTTCCACGCGTCGCCCAGCCACTCACCCAGGGGAGGTGTGTGGTTTAACCAGGTGCGTGACCGTATCAGAGGCTGGGTGGGCCGGAAAGGAGGTCCCGTTGTAAAATAGCCGATTCCCGGGTTCCCGGTATTCCCCCTATCCTGAACACACACCCCCCCCGTATTGTTCACCGTCCCCGAGTGTACATAGACCCCGAGCACGGGTGCGTTTACTCCCTCACTACCTTTCCCCAAAGTGGTCTGTTTGATTAGGACATCGGCCTCACGAGCTGCCCTTTTCTTTTGTTTCCCTCTGTTCTGAGGCGAGACGGTGTCAAGACGGATCCGGACGAAGTCAAGCCCCGAAGAAGCCAGACCGGCTATCGGAGGTCCCCGCAAGAAGAGAAGAGCCGACCTAGGAAGTCCCGAAGTCGTTCTCCACGACGCAACACCCTTACCAGAAAGACTTGTTCTGACTATTGGTTTAGTTCAATAAAGCCCGTGGTTACCCGAACACGACTACTGCCTTTCTGTGAGGTCCGCTCCCGACCTGCCGAGGTTACACTATTCCAACTCCAGTCCCCGTGGATAGTAGGGAAGGTGTTGGATAGTACATTAAACCTATTCCCTATCCTAGAGCGCCCCCCAGCACAATGCGTTGTAATTGTTTGCGTTGTAAAAGTTGCGTCGTAAAGGCACTGCGTGGTAAAAGTTGCGTTGTAAAGGTTGCTTACCGTCAGATGTCCTGCAAGGGGATGCCGCGTCCCAAGGCAGTAGTGGCTGCCATTGCCCTGGTAGAATCGGCACGCAGCCCTACAGGAGGCTCCTTCTTAGCCAACGAGTTACAGGCTTTGATGCACAGAACGACCCACCGAGAGATGGTCCGTTTGTGCATGGCCCGACCTTTCTTGGCGCCCACGTAGCGAACAAAAAGTTGGTCATCAACCCGGAACTGTTGTGTGCGCTTCAAAAGAAATGAGAGCGCACGTTTTGGGTCCAGACGGTGGAGCTTCTCTTCCTCTTTTGAAGGATGCGGAGGCGAAAAGAAGGTAGGCAAAGTGATGGTCTGCACGATGTGGAAGGGCGTGACCACCTTTGGCAAGAAAGAAGGACAAGTCCTTAAAACCACCTTATCTGGATGAACAGAGAGAAAAGGAGGTTTCGAAGACAGAGCCTGGAGCTCACTTACTCTTCTGGCAGAGGTGATAGCTACCAGGAAAGCCGTCTTTAGAGTGAGAAGAGGTAAAGGACAGTTATGAAGTGGCTCAAAGGGAGCGCACATCAGATTAGTCAAGACAAGATTTAAGTCCCATTGAGACTTTATGAAAGGCACGGGAGGAAATGTGCGTGTAATGCCTTGCACGGGCGATTAACAACTGGGGACTTAAAAGAGAAGGCTGATCTGGAAGCCGTAGAAAGGCGGAAATGGCAGAGAGATAACCCTTGATAGTGCCCAGAGCAGAGCCCTGCTGGGCCAAAGAGAGAAGGAACAGAAGAACCTTAGAAAAAGGGGCCGAAAGGGGATCCACAGCCTTTGCTGTGCACCATGCCACAAATTTGTTCTATTGGCAGGCGTAAACAGTCTTAGTGGAGGGACGCCTGGCTGGCAGGATATCACGGACTTCGGAAGGAAGGTCGAAAGCCGTCAGCTGTCGCTGCTCAATCTCCACGCATGGAGTTGGAGGCTGGATAGGTTCGGGTGAAGGACCGTCCCCTGCTGATGAGACAGAAGATCCTTCCGAAGAGGCAGTCGGATCAGGGGATCGATCGCCATGCTGAGTAGCTCAGGATACCAGTATCTTCGTGCCCAATCCGGAGCCACAAGAATGACTTGGGCCCAGTCGTGCCGGATCTTCTTCAGCACTCTGGGCAGAAGTGGTATAGGCGGAAAGGCGTACAACAGACCGCAGCACCACTCGTGACTAAAAGCGTCGCCGAGCGAGCGCCGGCTTCAAAATTATAACGCGCAGAACTGATGGCATTGAGCGTTCTGTTCACTGGCGAATAGATCTAACCAAGGCTTTCCCCACTGCAGAAAGAGACCTTGCGCCACGTCTGAGTTAAAACGTCATTCGTGATCCATCATGCACCGGCGGCTGAGTTTGTCTGCCCTGGCGTTTAAAGAACCTGCCAGGTGTTGAACCACCAAGGAAATGCCGTGATGTTCCAGCCACGTCCAGAGGTGGAGAGCCACCTGACATAGGGTCCACCACCCCACTCCGCCCAGTTTGTTGCAGTACCACATGGCGGTGGTGTTGTCTGTGAACACCTGCACTACACTTACCCGGACAGAGGGAAGGAATGCCTATAGTGCAAGTCGGAGAGCCCGAAGCTTCAGAAGGTTGATGTGGAGCTGGGACTCCGCCGGAGACCAGACGGCTCTGATCTCCGCCTCTCCCATGTAGCCGCCCCATCCCAGGAGGGACGCATCTGTCACCACTGTGTGCTCCGGCTAGGGAATTGAGAGGCATCTGCCATTGATCCAATTGCGATTCGTGAGCCACCACTGCAATTGTCGTGTAGTGCCCTCTGAGATCTGGATGTGATCTGACAGGTTGTCCTGATGCTGTACCCATTGGAAATTCAGGTCCCACTGCAGAGCCGGCATATGCCATCTGGCATGTTGCACTTGCAGGATGCAGGAGGCCATTAGGCCCAGGAGCCGGAGGGTCATACTGACTAAAACCCAGTATAGAGGCTGAAAGATCGGAATAATAGCCTGAATAACCCGGACTCGCTGATCGGGAGGATAAACCATAAACAGCGTCAAATCCAGAACTGCTCCGATGAAGGGGAGCTTCGGAGAGGGACTCAGGTGTGACTTCAGCACGTTGATGGAGAACCCCAGCAAATGCAGGTTGTCAGCCGTAGTCTGGAGGTGGGGGGACGACTGCCTGGGGCGATACCGCCACCCCTGATCTACGCAGATGAGCTGTGACCACCGCCATCACTTTCGTGAACACCCGAGGGGCGCTGGTAAGGCCGAAGGGGAGCACTGCAAACTAAAAGTGGTCTTGGCCTACTGTGAACCGCAGGTAACGCCGGTGGGTCGGCAGGATGAGGATATGAAAATATGCGTCCTGCAAGGGCAACACTACCATCCAGTCTCCAGGGTCTATAACGCGCTCAATGACCCCCTTGGCCAAGAGGGCCTTGACTTCCTGCTGGAGAAGTGCAAAATGGTCCCCGACCTGTAGTGGAACTGAGGTGGCATGGCTGGAGGGGCAGTCTCGAAGGGGAGGGAGTAGCCCCTTCGGACGATTTGCAGCACCCACCTGTCCGAGGTAACGGAACGCCAGTGGGGAAGGTGATGGCGAATCCTGCCTCCCACCGGCGTGGGGTGCGCCCCAAAGCTCGGACTAGGAAGGCTTTGAGGCAGATGCTGTGGGAGCGGAGGTGGACTGACCCGTCCGCTGGCCCAGTGTCCAGCCGCGGCGGGAACCACGTCCGCGGCGAGGTTGGTACTGCACAGGCTTGTGGCTGAACAAACGTGTCTGGGTGCCCCTTCCGTGGCCACTAAAGGGACGAGAAGCAGACGTGGCCGGGCGCGTGGCGTAGAGACCTAAGGACTTGGCCTTAGCCAGGGAGTACTTAAAACGCTCCAGCGCACTGTCTGCCTTATCACCAAACAAGCGAGTGCCATCAAAGGGCATGTCCATAAGAGAACTTTGTACATCCCCTGAAAAACCAGTGGACCTCAAACAGGTGTGGCAATGGAGGGCCACTTTCGTGGAAATCGCCCTTACCCAGTGAGTCCACGGTGTCCAGTCCACACCTGATGGCGAACTCTGCTGCATCTTTCCCCTCAGAAACAGCTTGGGAAAGCACTGTCCGAGCCTCCTTCAGACACCGAGGCAGCACCTGCGCAACCTTGTCCCATACAGTGTGGGAATAGCGGCCCAAAAGGCAGTCAGTGTTCAATGACTGCAGCCCTAAGTTGCCAAACTGTTCCAGCTGTTTGGATTCCTTATCCGGCGGAGCGGTAGGGAATGCGCTCAGGGAAGTTGAAGCCTGGATGACCAGGCTCTCCAGGGTTGGGTGGGTAGACAGAAAAGCAGGGTCGGCCGGACAATGCCGCCTGGCTACATTCCTATCCACGGGAACCCCTGTGGCTGGTCTAGGCCAGGTACACATCAAGACGTCAGTTAAGGCCTCATTAAATGGCAGCAGGGTATCCAAAGAGCTTGCCGCCAGCTGAAGCACTTCAGTGAGGAGATTGGTCTTGAGGGTCACTGAAGGCAGGTCGAGGTCAAGGGCCTCAGCTGTTATGTAGCCACCTCCTCCATGGCCACGGCAGGAGGAGAAAGAAAACCAGGGTCAGAGGCGAGGTCATGGCCACCGGCATCCTCTAGCTCTTCTGTCCATTCCGGTTCCGGCCCACACTGCCGTGCGAGAGGGTTCTCAGACCCCTCCCAGTCGTCCCCTTCCTCCACTGCCCGTGGAATAGGCTGCGGAGGTGGGGTAGGGACTGGGGAATACAAATTGTCGAACGGCGCCGGGAGCGGCATCGATCTGGCTCTGTGACCCAATTAGGGTCCCAACAAGGGGCAAATTGTTCAGAAACCCAGGCAAAGGCGGTGGCGGAACAAACGGAACTCACTGCGGCGCCGGGATCGGAGCCGCGGGTGGCACCGGGGCCTACGGCAAGGGAGGGTCCTCAACTGGGACCGCGGGGCCTGAACGCGTGCCGGCAGGAGCCTGAGGCCTGAATATGCGGTCCATGGCTGCAAGAAAATCTTGCACCTGGGCAGGAGTCGCTGATGGACCCGGATAGGACTCAGAGGCTCCAAAGGAGCCGCAGGGTGGGACCCCGGCCCCCTTGTCTGTGTCCGGAGACCAGCAGGGGGAAGTCTGAGAGCGGAAACGCTTCTTCAACTTCTTAGGTTGTCTCTTACCCAATTCCGAGTGTGAAGACTTCGACCCCGAGGAGCAATGATGATGGCTCCGCGATCGGTCCCTCGATTGACCCCTGGACCTCGAACGGCGCAGAGACGACTGCCGGTCCTTTAGCAGCTTACGGGACCGGTCCCGTAAGGCCTTCGGAGCCACGGCCAGACAATTGGAAAATGACGGGAGTCATGGTCGCGCTCCAGACAATAGAGACAGACGCCATGGGGGTCGGCCACCGACATCGTGTGGCGACAGGCCCCGCAGGACTTAAACCCAGACATCCCTACGTGGCACCAGGAGTCAAAGACTCAAAAGGCGAAGACAAAAAGTCTCAAAAAGATAGGGTACGTGCTCTAATCGGATCAGCGCTTGCTGGTGCGGAAAAAGTAAGAACTGACGTCAGCGCGCATGGGTGGCCCCTAAGTAGTCTCCGTGATGTCATTTTGGCGCCTACGACGCCAGGGACGGACGCAGAGCCGTGTGAAGCTACCTTCCGACACGCAGGGGTACTGCGGACGAAAAACCTTCTGGATCCAGTCTGACGCCTGAGGATATTCTAAGGTAAGGAATCTATCACTAACATGTCCCTTTCAGATATAACATTTATTAACAAAACACTTGCAAACGTTGTCATTGCATGTTTCAATGCAACCCTCCTCCTTTTCTATGACAAGTCAGAACTGGGATATTAGTTTAGATAAAATGTTAAGTTAATTTCTCCCTTTGCCATCTCTCATAATTTAGCAAAAGAGCTGCAGCATTTGCTGAAGTGATTGACAGAGAACTGTTTATCCCATGCTTTACAGCTCCTTGCCTGGTGGCAGTAGGGCTATATACAATGGCGTAATGGAGTGTTGACTGGCTGATGACACTAGCAAATCCGGTTTAGGCACATTAACTGCCAGTGCTCAATCTCCATGCATGGAGGAGGAGGTTGCGCTGGCCCAGGTGCAAGAACCTGCTGTGATGCTGTACCAGAAGATCCTCCTGAAGTGGCAGTCTGATCTGAAGACTGATGACCAAACCAAGAAGTTTCGGGTACCAGCTCTACTGGCCCAATCCGCAGCCAAGAGGATGAGTCAATAGGTTGGCTTGGGCCTGGTTGTTCCTGATCTTCTTAAGAACTCTGAGCAGAAGAGGTAGCAGTGGAAAGGCATACAGGAGTCCCATGCTCTTGTGTTCCATTTTAGGCGGAATACATATCCAAGTGAGAGCTTTCATGGGACCTCCAACATGCGTAAGTGTTGACACTGCACGCTCTCAGCGGTGGCGAAGAGATCGAACCAGGGTTCACGCCATTACTGGAAAACACCCTGTGCCACCTCAGAGGCTAATTGTCAACAGTAATGCACTAGGTGTAACTGGATGAGCTCTACTAACCTGATTTTCAAATACCCCACCAGGTGGTTCACGATCAGGGAGATGCCCAAAATGCCCAGCCAGGTCTAGAGGCACTGAGCTTGCTCTCAAAAGACCCAGTACCTGACCTGACCCCACCCCACCCTGCTTGGTGTAGCACCACATGACAGTGGTGGGTCTGTGAGAACCTTCATCAGCCTCCGTTTGATGGTTGGCAGGAAGGCCTTCAACACCAATCTATCAGACCACAACTCAAATTGATGTGCAAGCGGGTCCCTGCAAGAGACCAGAGTCCTTGGATCTCCACCTCTTCCAGATGGCTTCCCCAACCCATCAGTGACACACTAGTTACTACCATTAACTTTGGGTTGGGCAGGGAGAAAGGTCTTCTGCTATTCCAAATGCAATTGAGCAGCCACTACTTCAGATCGTTTGCAGTCTCCTCTGCAACTTGAATGGAATCTGACAACTTTCCTTGGTGAGGAGTCCCCTGAGACTTTTTATATATACACATGGCTACAAAAGCATCCTTCACTCTTTATTCCAAATGTTATTTTGGTTTCCACATCAATTACTTGAACTTTGACTCCTCCAGTGTTAACTTTAGATCAGTTGACTTAATGCCTTCATCATTTTGATGTACAGTAAATGAAAATGAATTCATAAAACCACTCAAGTTCCATATATTGGGAATAAAAGGATCACCCACAGAACAAATCCCACAATTTACTGAGTTTGCTATTAAATGTGTGACTGGTTTGCTGTTTTACATTCAGAACACAAAGGATCTCTTTAATAAACTACTTAATAAACTCAATGAGTCTTGTACTTTTTGATGTTTGCCTCCTTTACACCGATATCCCTACACAATATCGTTGGTTAGTTCCAACACATTTTCTACAAAACAAACCCACTACAAATCAACATCTTATTATGAGCTAGAGAAAACAGAGTCCATTACTGTTTCTTATTGAAAATGAGCGATCTAAAAGGATACCTATAAATTGGGCAGAACAGCTCTAAGCGAATCAATCACTTCATATACGTAGGTAACTTCTAGAGGAAATCATCCTCCTAAGGTCCATTGAAGGAATTAAGAGGCCTTTTCTAGATTCCTCAACGACAACCTATACAATCTACAATGCTATAAAATGAATCAATTATTAACTTTTTGGATGTCACTATTTATATCAATGATTCCAAGATTTAAAATTAAGCAAGTTATTCCGCAAGCCTACTGCATGTTTTGCATTATTACATGAGGTTAGTGCACATCTCAAAACACAGATACAATTAGTAACTTTGAGAGACCACTAGATTCTTATGTAATTGTAGTGGAGAATGAACTTTCTAAGTTGAGTGACAGTAAATGAAAAAGCCATTTCTCATCAGGGATTAGAATACTAATATTTTACACTGCGCTAAACAAAATTCCACAGCCATACAAAATCTGCTGAACCTAAAACTAACAGAGTGCCTTTAAAAAAAAGGTCTCTAATAATTCCATTTAACAACAACATCGGGGGCGTGGCTGGGAGCATCAAGATGGAGGGCGCACTCTAAGAGATCTCCGGACCCCTCTGTCATTCGCTCAGCCATCCTCATACATCGTTGCGAATAAATGCGATTTGGTACCTGCTGATTCTCTTCTAAACTGGCTACGGGCATCCTGACGAGCTGTATTACCGCTGGAGAGCTGAGGGGGATGCCCCTTGATGGCCGGGCTGCCTCAATGCACAAGATGGTGGTGGGGCCTGCTGAGTGACTCCTCGAGACCTGGCTGACTGCGGCGAGCTCCAGCTGCCTATATTGATGGGGACTCCATTTGTTTAGAGCAACTCCTTGTGGCACTGTGAGTCGCCTGAACGGGCTGCCCGGACTGGTAGCAGGGACGGCTCGGGGGCACCGCAGGAAAGACCCAGGCCCCTCGCGGCCTCCCTGCAGAGCGGTGCTGAGAGGCGACTGAAATTGGGGCAGACCTTGCCCGCACCCAGATCGGAGCGTGCCGGCCGATTACGGTGTGGACTAGACGTGGCCAGACCTCAATCATCCTAGACCCTGGGCCACCTGAAGGGACCATCACCGACCCCCGCAACTGTGCACGCCGTGTTGGCAACTGAGGAGGTCCCGAGCCGATAGGGTGATGCGGGTGTGGCGGACTGCATACGGTGCTCCTCCTCCCCCTAGGCATCCTGCGGTTGGCTCCTCGCTCAGAGTGGGCTCCACTGCTGCAGGGGGCTGCACTCGCCCCAGGGGGCTGCTGCGCGGGCTCGGATTCCAGCGCTGAAGCGGCTGTCAACGGCCTACGAAGTCTGCTTGACCTTGCCTGGGCCCCAAAGCATGCAGGTGCTAGTGTCTGGAGAGAGCACACATTGGACCCAGCGTCAAAAGACCAGACATCCCAGTGGCTGTGGGACCATGAGGAAACGCCGACTCGGGACTTGCTTCAAGGACGGGAGGAGGCCAATACGTTTACCAATTCTCCCGCAGCGATCCAGTAAGCTAACGCAGGGGCGGGACCCAGAAGATCCCGGACTGCCCTCCTGCACCCACGGCGTGGTCAGCCCCACTGGTTGCCTGCGGACCCTTTCAAGAGTGCGTCTCCTGGCCTAGTCCGGCCGCACAGCTGAAGAAGTCTTCCTCCCTCCCTAGCTTTGCGCCTTTCATCGCGGGGCTGGCAGTGGGTAGAGCAGCGAGGGGCCGCCATCACGGCCCCAGCGCGCATAGTACCTCCCAATGGCCTTCCCACATGTCAGAAGGACCTTGATGAGACGGACGTCTTCCTACATCGAGAAGCGCAGGATCCGTATGACGCATTTCCGGCGCAATCAAATTCAAGCTGCCAACCAGCACTGACGAACAGGGCAGATACCTTTGCCACCTTCTATTAAGTGTTTATCGTTGTTGCAGTGAAAATACACAAAGATATTCGCCCAGCACTCGCCTGTAGAGTGTTCCATGATGAACGCTTAGAGCGACGAGGCATCACTGGGTAACATTACGGAACCACACATCACGAGTCTTCATCTAACTTTCTGAGAGCAAAACATCCCTTTGAGCCGCTACTATACCCTCTAACAGTACTCAAAAATACATGAAAATACAGAACTCCTGAGGAAGGCCACACGCCGAAACGCGCTGATAGGAACTGGTTTTGTATTTGTCAACAACAAACAATCCCCATTTGTGTGCTAAAATTAGCAAATGCATTTATCATTGTAAATAGGATGCTATAGAATTTATTGTGGATATTTGTATTGAATTTGATGGATATGTATAAAATGTATATGAGTTAAAAAAAAGAGGGGGAAAAAAAAGGAAGGGAAAAAAAATTCATCAAATATTTATGAAAAAGATAATAAAATAGATTTTCATACATTTCTTCACCATGTTGTCAATTAATCTATAAAACAATTTGTGACGCATTTTAGATAAAACACACACATAACCCGGTGTATAGATCTCTTTTTCAAAAAAGTGCAATTTCCCTACTAGGGTTTATCCAATAAGGTAGGGGCCTCTTTCTTCCAAAAACACTTCCCACATGTGGCAACTGATGTGCTCCGATGACTCTCTGGTGGGCCTGGTTCCAGGAGCCCCCATCCCCCCACCGCAACATCTACTGGCCCTTCTATCCGCCGTGGTCCCTCCTGAAAAGTATCCCCTGGGCTCTCCGGCCATGCACACCTATAGTCCCTCTTCTGGGTCCTCCTTCTCTTGCTGTGAGCCTGCAGACGGCGGATTGGGCATCGAAGAAGCGGTGAGGAGCAGACATTGTGGCCTGGGCTACATGCGCTCCAATTTGAGGCAGAGGAGAGGCCCCGGGCCGACCGTCTGCCTGGCCCTGCGGAGTCCAGGACGTGTGAGGTGAGAGGCAGCATTGCGCCCTGCTGTGTCCAGACCTGGCATTCGACTAGCTGTGGCATGCCAAACAGAGGGGCTGGCCTGCAAACCGAATCGAGGCTGAAGGGAGGCCTTGCGATCACCCACTCCCAGTCATCGCCTCCCCTGCCACCAGTGATCCGACTGACTCTCCAGTGGGCTTGATTCCAGGGGCCCCACTCCCCCACCACGACACCTAGAGGCCCTTCTGACCGCCGTGGTCCCTCCTGGAGAAGTACCCCCTCCACACCTATAGGCGCTCTCCTAGGTCCTCCCTTTCTCACTGCAAGCCTGCCGACGAGGGACTGGGAGCCGAAGAAACAGTGAGAGACAGACATTGTGGCCTCGGCTATACGCACGCCACCTTGGGGCTGAGGAGAGACCTTGTAGCTGCCTCCCCTTGCTCCCCAATGACCCGGTAGGCTGCAGAGTGAAGCCAATTTGGACGCTGCAACACCCACACCCCCACTACACTACCAGTCCTCCTACAGGACTGTGGACCCTACTGGAAGAGCACCTTCTGGCCCCCCAGGCCCAGCACAACACTGATCAGTCTTGGGACCTCCTCTCTGCTGTGTGCCATCACTGCAGATTAGGACTTAGAGGGAGATGGTGGGGGACAACCACTGCTACCTGGAAACATACACAGCCCACCATAGGCCTTCTGATATAGCACATTGGCTCGTACTGGCTCGGCTCCCTCTCAGCGCCTGTTTAGGCATACACCGGTGGCTTCCTGGGCGACTGCGATCGGGGAGTGCCCACACAGTGGCTGCGCCCTGGGCTGACTCGAGGCCTGCTGGACGGCCAACTTCCAGTACCACTAAACAATCTGCCTGGATGATCTAGGGAAGAACAGACTGCGGGAACCAGCTTTCCTGTGGACCGTCCTTTCCTGTGGACAGTCCTTTCCTGTGGACCGTCCTTTCCTGTGGACCGTCCTTTCCACGCGACGCTAGTTAATGGATGGGCTATACCGCGTCCTACACAACCATACTCTGTGCTCTCCTACCCTGCCTGACGCCAAAGTCACAGAGATATACATCATCTCTACTATAGAGATACTGCACCATACCCTGCGACTCTAGGCGCATATAAGATACATTCCACAGTACCAACATGGGAAGAGACCGAAGCCCTAAACCTCCCCCAATGCAGACCAAGATGGATACATTTACGACTAACGACCCCGGAATGGCGAATTGGCCTGCCCGGGGCCTCTCCTCTGCCTCAAATTGGAGCGCATGTAGCCTCAACACAATTCTGCAAGCAATTAACACTTTCCAAACCTTGGTTAAAAATAAAATTGGCGAGGTCCGGGTTGAGATGGCCCTCATTCAGCAAGACCTTCGCAATGGGACAGCCTGGATTACGGAAACTGAATCGCACTTCTCCACAGTTAAAGACAATGTCTGCCAGCTGAAAGGCCAAGTTGCACGCCTACAAACCCACACCCAGGAGCTACACCACAGAGCAGAAGATGCTGAGAACCGATCAAGACGTATTCATCTTCGCCTGGTGGGATTTCCGGAGGACTTGGAGGGTTGCCAGATGGGCACCTACATTGAACAATGGATAAAATCTTGGGTACGGATGGCTGCCTCTCCACCTGGTTTGAGATTGAGCGCGTTCACCGCTCTCTTGCTCCGAGACCCCCGCCGTGAGCACCAAACAGACCCATCATAGCCAGGGTTCTCAACTTCAAAGATAGACCCAATCCTTGCTGAGGCACACAACCAAAAATCTCTATCATTTCAAGGCCAGTCAATTATGATCTTTCCAGACTACACAAGGGAAGTCAAAGCCCAAAGACAATCCTTCACTGAGGCAAAACAGAAAATGCGTGCACTGGGCCTCCAATACCAGCTGCTCTTCCCGGCCGGCCTCCAGGTGATATTCCAAAACAAATCCCTCTTCTTTGATTCTCCAAAGGCGGCCTGTAATTGGCAGACTGAAGAACGACCACTTAAATTAAATCCGCAGGCTCAACACTCCAGAGCCCGAGATGGAGATACCTAAACGACATCGCTCAAACCCACCGGGAGACACACACGCTCCCGTAAAGGACAGTGAACGCGCCGGGCCAGGTCAGATTCACTCGTGAGCCCTGGATTATTCCCCAGAGAAACTGCCCAATTAAGCAGACCCCACTCCCTCCACAGATCCGAATCAATACTCGCTCAGAATCGGACGACGCCTCACCCAGGGCTCCCCAACTGGACTCCATTGACTCGGACCTCTCCCGCAGCCCAGCTGCTCTAAGGTGGACACTTCCAGACGCTCTGCAGTAGATGCCTTCGAAAGCAGACAACTTTCACCGTAATGTATAACCATTTCACACTGCAATGGTAGCTATCCGTATGTAAGGAGGGGTTCTCCACGCAAATCCCTGCCCAAGCATTTTAGTTTGGTTCTTCTCTTTGTTTCCACTTGGGGCAACAGATGCTTCTGTTCCTAAAGTATAGGGTTGGGGGGTGGGGCAGGGATGGAGGGGGGACTGTTGTCCCGAGTTCCAGTTCTCACAGGATGTTCACTATGTTCACTACACCAGCAACTTCTTTCCACACCAACTCACTCTTGAATACTACACACAACCCTGGGAGATGCCTACGACCCTGCTGTTCATCCACAACCCGGGCAATGGATTTTACTTTGCCCCAAATCCATCGGAGGCCCTGCTAAAAATCTTGGAGTCTGGTTTAACAATGACCTCAGATTCGAGGATCATTTAAAAAAACTCACCGGGATCTGCTTTTCTACACTTAAAACTTTACGCAGGTTCTTTCCACTCCTCCAGAGAGCAGCCAAAGAGACCGTCATCCGTGCCCTTATATTATCCAGACTGGATTACGCAAATGGCCTCTTCTGCGGCCTTCCTGCCTATCTGATCCATCGCCTCCAAGTTATACAAAATGCCGCTGTGCGGCTTTTGTTTAATATCCCAAAAAGTTCAAGTGTCCGTCAACCTCTCCGCACCCTACATTGGCTCCCGGTTGCCCACAGGATTTTATTTAAAATCCTTGTCCTCGTCTATCGAGCTGTCCACCAAGCTGGTCCAGTTTACCTGCGGAAAAGATTCTCCATATATGTTCCCAACCGCCCCCTCAGATCAGCTAATCTGCACCAAATGACTGTCCCAAAATTCAAATACAGCAGGCTCGGCGGCCAATCCATCTCAGTCAGAGCGGCGAGAGCATGGAACACCCTCCCGCAGCAGTTAAGAACAGCTCCATCCATCATTCTGTTCAAGAAGGGATTGAAGACCCACCTCTTCAACATCAATGTATAGAGTCCCCCTCTGCCTTGCCTCTCACTTCCTTCGCGCCAGGATACTATTTTCTTAGTAACAGAGCGCGCTATAAAAGCCTATAATAATAATAATAATAATAATAATAATAATAATAATAATAATAATAATAATAATAATTCTACACTCAGGCCACATCACACTATTCTCTACCTGTGCCTATACCCACCGTGACAGACTCGCATAACACCATACACTCTCTACGCATCCTATCATGGAATGTCAAAGGGTTGCTAGACAAGGTTAAGCGGACAGCAGTCCTGCGCTATGCCCAATGCCAAGCGGCCGACATACTGATGCTCCAGGAAACGCACCTTATGGGCACCAACTGCCCCTTTCTAGTGCGGTATGGGTATGACAGAGCCTGGCACTCAGGGTTTACCCGGGGTTCACGAGGTGTAGCAACCCTCATGCGCCGCAGTCTTCCCTTCACACTGACAATGATCACTACCGACCCCCAGGGATGCTTCATAGCCCTTAGAAGGTCCATGGGAGGCGCTGTTCTTAACTTGATAGCCATATCCTGCCCCCCATCACTGTTCCCTTCGACCCTGCAGCGCACCACCAACCTTACCGCCTCACTATCCCCAGGACTGACAAACATTGGTGGGTATTTCAACGCAGTCATGCACCTGGCCCTTGACGCCACAAGCCCACCAACTAACACAAGATCCACCCACGCATGGCTCCTTACTAACTGGGCAGACACACTTGCCATATGTGACACCTGGAGAATCTGGCACACCCAGACCATACAGTACACCCACACCTCGACTGCGCATCACACACATGGGTGCATTGGCCACATCTTCAAGCCAGCGCTGGACTACCCAGGAGGAGATCAGCGACGCTATATCGCCCTACGCTGTGGGCAAAACCCTGGGTACCGACAGCCTCCATCAGGAATACTACGCCGCCTACTGGGAAATACTTATCTGGTCCAACTATACTACTTGCATGCTATCTACTTATCGCCCAAACAGCTCTTCTGTGCCGGTATAAAGCCAAATGCATCTTGTGCACGATGCGCTCATGACCCGGCGGACTTCTTACACATGGTGTGGCCCTGCCCGATTATCACTGGATATTGGGATTCCATAGAAAAATAACTCACAGAGGTCCTGGGTTGGGAGGTCCCGCACAACCCCTTAAATATACTCCTGGGAATCACAGATGGCCTGGATGGCTCCCGGCCTGACAAAGAATTCCTTACCACTGCCATAATGGTAGCTAAGTGCGAAATCGCAGCTAGCTGGATAGACCTGAAATTCCTGGCATATCGAAATGGCGCAGAGGCGTAGACTGGTGCGCAGCACAAGAGAAACTATTATTTGAGGTCAGAGGGTGCCCAGCTAAATACCACAAGGTCTGGGGCAAATGGCTGGGGCAGATCGGTTAAACGTGTCTCCCTGTTAATGTGTAAATTATGTAAGACCTGCAAGACTGTGTAATGCAAACTCTTCTCCCTGACTGTGCATGTAAATGGTAATATCAGATGAATGTTGTGATGTATTGTATTTGACTGCTGCTGGTAGTTTCTGTTTGAAAAACAATAACATTGTATATCAAAAAGAAAAAACAATAACAACTGTTAAAACGGAAAAGTCCCACACATGGTGATGGACATGCATTCCTGCCCAGCGTGTCCCATGTGCAAGGCTATATGGATCCCTGGTGCTGAATAAAGCATGTGCCCGATGACATAGTTCTGTCTCAGGGATTGCAGTCTTGTTGGAACTGGAGCGGAGCCCAAAATGCTGCCCTCATGGTGGTGAAATGCTGCTGCCTTCACCAGAAGTAAAGTCGCGCGAAGGCAGTGGTGGCAGCATACCTCATAATGATCAATAAGAGTGACCAGGCCTTTTGCTCCTGCGTCATGTAAAGCTCTGCTGCTGAGAACCGTTGGCTGCTTTTGGCAAGGAATTTGGAGTGTTGATTGTCTCTTATGCCGATGACATACAATTGGTTTTTCCCGTTGCTCCAGAAAAAGGATCTCAACATCGGCTAGCCCCTTGCCTTGAAAACGTGGTGAGGTGAATGGCGAATTGCTTGCTGAAATTTAATGGAGACAAAACCCACTTTATGTTTGTGGGGAATAACTCAACCCCACGAGCAATGTTAGGTTGGCCGGACTGCCTGGGAACTCCATCTCCCTAGTCCCCCATAAAAAGTCAGGGCAGGTGGCTGGACAGTTCTCTATCCATGTAAGCCCAAGCAAAAAGACTGGTTGCCTCATGCTTTGCTGAGAATTTTATGTTAAATCCTAGATCTACTACCTACACAATATAGGAGAATTGTAGTACAGGTGCTCCTTCTCTCACTTCAAGATTCCAGGAATTTCCAGTACTTGTGATCACCCAAATCCGTCTTTTAGACAATCCAGATAGTTCAAAATGTCACTACAAGGACCATTTTTAAGCTACCTGAACATACCTTAGTGGCACTTGCTTCCTGTGGAGGAAATAATACAATTTAAGGCAATATGTCTCGCTTACAGGGGAATTAACCATTTGGGTCTGTACCCTTCCACTTGCTCCCCTCGAATGGGGCTCTTCTGTCATCCTATACTCCTGATAGGATTTTAAGATCTTTAAATGTGGGTCTCCTGAGGGTCCTGCGTATTCAAAGAACCAGAGGGGGTAGCAGATCTTTTTCTTACCTGTTCCCCAAACTATGGAATGCAATGCCAACTGAACTAAGATGTGAACCCAATGAGATCAAATTCAGAACGCTGCTCAAAACCTGGCTCTACTCCCATTAGTCCAGCTTATTATTGCCTTGGAGAATAAAGGATTCACTCTTTCATTCACTCACATACCGCTGGGAAGCCTTCTGGTAGTCATGTGCTTTATAAATTTGTAGAAGACTCACCCTTGGCCTACCTCAATTTAGTATGTAGTGCTGTGCTGCAAGCATGTTGTTGCAGGTATGTGCTGTGTATATGTGAGTGGTACAATGCATGGAAGAACCTGGGTTCAATTTTGGGAGACCCAGGGCTTACTGGAGGAGGAGGTAGATGACTCCCCCAAGACAAATTTCTGGATTTCGGAGAACTGGGTGGGACACACGCTGAAGGAAGGAAGGAAGAGCCAGGTTCTTCAGTACATTTCAAAGTGTGCTTTTTGAAATACACCGAATTCTCAAACGGCATTCGAACATGTTCACCTTTACACCCGATCTCCAATTAACACCTAGCATTATATATAAAAGGGGACACAATCTGACAGATGCACTGTGACAGTTACCTACAACCAAAAACTGATCCATCCACTCCCATGGGGTTATGTATTTGTGTAATATGTAAAATGTGCAAATACAGAGTCAAAAAGAAATATAAAACCGGTTACAACAAAATAAAAATACTATATTCTAAACTTCATAGATTACAATACCATGTGTTGTCTATGATATCAAATGACAGTGCAGTCTGTGGGCTGTAACCTTGGGACGCCCGAAGAAATGATACAGAAACACCTCATACCCATCACCAAAGAATATCTATCAATGGAACATACCACATGGTTCAACACCAAGGAGCTCCTGACCATCTCAATCCATGTTTGAGGACGTTCTGTAGGTATAGAAAAGAATGGTCCTAGACTGATTTCCTTAGGAAGGTATTCGTTAAGTCAAAATATATGAACATGGTACACATAGACCTCAAGTTGGATCATAAGTGTACCCCATTAGTTTCTCAATTCAATTAAGTATATCCTCAAAATGACACACAATCACCATAGATAGCTTCAATAGTGACCGTTTAATCTCAGTTATTATCACAGATCACTGTAGAGAACGTTTCAGGACAGAAAAGAGGATTGCTCCAAGGGGAGTGTGAAAAAAAGGATTGTGTTTGTGAGAATAGAACAGATATAGAGGGAGGGAAATCAGAGAGTAGTTAAAACAATCAATTACACATAGTAATGTCTATAGTAAACTGGTCGTGGTTTGCAGTAGCACCAGTTTTACAGTGGTGCCTGTCTCACATGAATTTCAAAGTACTTTTCCGGTTCTTGATTTTGTACAGAGTGTGCTCATCTGTAAAGAGGCAGGGAAGGGGTGAAGTAGGTACAGGCCCACTAAGGGAAAATGTTGACATTTCTACCCTGGTGTATAGAGGGTGGTTTGTAACCTCTGTGGGCAGGTCTTCCTCAATGACGGGGGGAGGAGGAGGGGGGGGACAACCTGTATCAAGGTGAAGTCAGGATTACAGCCACTCAGGTGGCGGTCCGTATAATTGCAGTGGTGAAAGGGTATTGAAAAATCCAATGTGCATAAATCAGGGCAGCAATGTCGAATGAATCTTAACACTGGTGGATTAAGGCATCTCAGTAAAGTCTCAGTGGCGAGTCCCGGTGATCAGCGCTGTACTCCTCGAGTCATTGTTGTGTAGTTCCCCACTTCCCAGTAGGAACACCGCTTTTGTTGGGCAACATAAACCTAGGAATGGTGCAAGACTGATTCCACGCACCCCCGTAGGATATGTCATCCTAGAGACCATCAAGCCCACAGTGCCACCATATGCACCCTAAACTTTGACAGGTAGCAGATGGTTTGGAAACCACAGAACATGACAACCCTGCGCTCTGCCAGGGATCATGATAACAGTCACTCATGCGCTCTTTCTCTCAGAGATGTATACAAGGAATACACAGTGGGGCGTTTTCAATACTTATTGTACCAATATGATTCTTGTATAGAATATATGTGGTGCAATGATCAATAGATAGAAGCAGATGAAAGTGAAAAGCAATATAAGGACAGTGAACAGAATGAAAAGTTCCACCATCTTGCTAAGATAATGTATATATGCAGGCATATAAAACAAGATAAGATATATTTATATCGTACTCCTACTATGTGTTCCCTATGTGTTGGATGATCCAACCCATTACCTGATTGGGAAGAATGTGAGTCCCCATCATGGTCACAAGTTGGACATCTCTCACAGAGGGATCAGCAAGCAGCTAGGCTGAGGTTTCAGTGTGTAGTGACAGAAGTGCCCCTGTGCGCCAAACTGACAGTCTCTCTCTCTCTCTCTCTCTCTGTCAGTCTCTCTCTCTCCGTCAGTCTCTCTCTCTCTCTCTCTCACTCAGTCAGTCAGTCTCTCTCCGTCAGTCAGTCTCTCTCCGTCAGTCAGTCTCTCTCCATCTGTCAGTCTCTCTCTGTCAGTCTCTCTCTCTCTCTGTGTGTCAGTCTCTCTCTCTCTGTGTGTCAGTCTCTCTCTCTCTCTCTGTGTCAGTCTCTCTCTGTGTGTCAGTCTCTCTCTCTCTGTGTGTCAGTCTCTCTCTCTCTGTGTGTCAGTCTCTCTCTGTGTGTGTCAGTCTCTCTCTCTGTGTGTCAGTCTCTCTCTCTGTGTGTCAGTCTCTCTCTCTGTGTGTCAGTCGCTCTCTCTGTGTGTCAGTCGCTCTCTCGGTCTCGGTCAGTCACGCTCTCTCTCTCTCTCTGTGTCAGTCGCTCTCTCTGTGTCAGTCTCTCTCTCTCTCTCTGTGTCAGTCAGTCTCTCTCCGTCAGTCTCTCTCTCTCAGTCAGTCAGTCTCTCTCTCTCTCTCCGTCAGTCAGTCTCTCTCCGTCAGTGTCAGTTTCTCTCTCTCTCTCTCTCTGTCAGTGTCAGTCTCTCTCTCTCTCTCTCTGTCAGTGTCAGTCTCTCTCTCTCTCTCTCTCTCTGTCAGTGTCAGTCTCTCTCTCTCTCTCTCTCTCTCTCTGTCAGTGCCAGTCTCTCTCTCTCTGTCAGTGTCAGTCTCTCTCTCTCTGTCAGTGTCAGTCTCTCTCTCTCTGCCAGTGTCAGTCTCTCTCTCTCTGTCAGTGTCAGTCTCTCTCGGTCAGTGTCAGTCTCTCTCGGTCAGTGTCAGTCTCTCTCGGTCAGTGTCAGTCTCTCTCTGTCAGTGTCAGTCTCTCTCTGTCAGTGTCAGTCTCTCTCGGTCAGTGTCAGTCTCTCTCGGTCAGTGTCAGTCTCTCTCTGTCAGTGTCAGTCTCTCTCTGTCAGTGTCAGTCTCTCTCTGTCAGTGTCAGTCTCTCTCTGTCAGTGTCAGTCTCTCTCTGTCAGTGTCAGTCTCTCTCTGTCAGTGTCAGTCTCTCTCTGTCAGTGTCAGTCTCTGTCAGTGTCAGTCTCTCTCGGTCAGTGTCAGTCTCTCTCGGTCAGTGTCAGTCGCTCTCTCTGTCAGTGTCAGTCGCTCTCGGTCAGTGTCAGTCTCTCTCGGTCAGTGTCAGTCTCTCTCTCTGTGTAAGTCGCTCGCTCTCTCAGTGTTAGTCTCTATCTCAGTCAGTGTCAGTCTCTCTCTCTCTCTCTCTCTCTCGGTCAGTGTCAGTCTCTCTCTCTCTCTCTCTCTCTCTCGGTCAGTGTCAGTCTCTCTCTCTCTCTGTCAGTGTCAGTCTCTCTCTCTCTCGCTCTCTGTCAGTGTCAGTCTCTCTCTCTCTCTCTCTCTCTCTCTCTCTCTCTCTCTCTCTGTCAGTGTCAGTCTCTCTCGGTCAGTGTCAGTCTCTCTCTGTCAGTGTCAGTCTGTCAGTGTCAGTCGTTCTCTCTCTCTGTCAGTGTCAGTCGCGCTCTCTCTCTGTCAGTGTCAGTCGCTCTCCGTCAGCCTCTCTCTCTCTCTCTCCGTCAGTCTCTCTCTCTCTCTCCGTGTCAGTCTCTCTCTCTCTCTCTCTGTGTCTCTCCCTCTGTCAGTGTCAGTCGCTCTCTGTCAGTGTCAGTCGCTCTCTCTGTCAGTGTCAGTCTCTCTCTCGGTCAGTGTCAGTCTCTCTCTCGGTCAGTGTCAGTCTCTCTCTCTGTGTAAGTCGCTCGCTCTCTCAGTGTTAGTCTCTATCTCAGTCAGTGTCAGTCTCTCTCTCCTTCAGTCTCTCTCTCTCTCCTTTGTGGAAAAGTAAATTTTGCCATGTTCTGTGTCCCTAACGTGTCATCCATCATATGTTATGTGTGCATGATTAATATGCATATGTATTCCCCATGTTCGATTAAAGGCGCACTTACAGTTGTGTCCACCTCTAGTATGTCAGTTTCCAGTTCTCGTGAATACTACGAATATCAGGCCTATGTAAAGTTACGTTGCCACGTTTCTCAGTGTGCACGTTATTCCATTATAAAATCCCCGTTTCTAGGCCTCAAAAGGGCCCGGACACCAGATTCAGCTCCTGTCTCCTGAAGCCCTCGCTGAGGAGCGATACAGCCCCCACCTGTATCCCCGACCCTTCACTTACTTCCTGCCTCACAGTGCCCGGTTCAGCCTGGCTCTGCCTCTGAGTCTGCCAAGAGTATGTTATGATCCTAGTTATCAGTCCAGCCCTCCTTCTCTGCATTCCTAAGCTACTGAACCGCATCAATAGTTTCCGTCATTGTCTAGCCTTTACGTCTCCATGTAAGAGAAATACTGTATTTATGGTCATTTAATATTCTTCATCATGCACTACATGTAGAATAATCCATGCTCCAGTCTTAGAATCAAGTTAGCCTTTCCCCTCCTGACTTCTAGTTTATATCAACATGTTCTCTAAACATCAGATACTAGATACTGTTTAGGTACATGTCGCCCTGACTCTCCAGACTTCAGTCTCTGCTCCTAGCACAGAGTTCGTAGCCCCCAGCTTCTCCTAGTAACACGTCATTGCCAGTTTGCGCGCACCATCAGGTTAGAGGTCCCGGCTCCTTAGGTAGCCCCCTCCATGTTTCCGCCCTATTCATGACATATTCTGTTACGTTTGCATCACATGTCTATGTATACGCCCTGTTACACCTACTTTCACCCTTATCTTTCGCGACTGCTACGCGTCACACCCTTTGCTCCACCCACTGCTCCGCCTATCGTATGTATTGTAATGCAACTGTTTTAGTATATATGATCGTGCACTGTTATTAAATGTTACGCCGATTCCGATCCTGCCCCCGGCAGCGCTGCCATCCTATTCCTGTGCAGGTTGTCCTGTTCCTGTCCTTATGCTGTATTAAACCTGCAAAACTCCTACTACCTCGAATCTTGACTCTTATTTATTGAGCTATCTGTTATTCATTTATCCATTCAAAAATAGAGGTATTATTTATTTATTTACCACATAATGGCGCCCGAATAGGGACTTGCCCTTTCCCCACGCGTCGGTGAAGCCACGCCGACCCCCTGACCCTCTGCAGTCGTGACGGAACTCTTCTGCGCACCGGCAGATATTTCTGCTTTAAGTATCCCTCAGGCCCACGGAGGAGACGGAGGAGGCGGTCCAGCATCCAGACGAGACGGTGGAGGAACGCGGCGAGTCCCGACCAGAGCCCAAGCCGAGAGTCCAAGGTCCGAGGTATCCGGAGGCCCACCCGTAACAGAAGTCCGAAGTTCGTCCGTCCGGCGTCGAAGCAGTCCAGTCCAGTCCGAGGCTTTCCGTTCTTGCTGCCCGGTGAGTACCGTTGCTGGGGTAGTATCTAGACAGGGTCAATCTAATTGACTCTGGTCCGTGGGTTGGTGGTACACAGACCCACAAAACGAAGTGTCCATTTCGGTGGATGCGGGTCCTGACGTGTCTCTGTATGAGACCGGTAAGTTTCGTACTGTTCCAGCAGTGCATCTAGTTTCTGTTCTAGTCAGTTCTGTTCTCGAGAAAATTCATGTATTCTGTTTCCCGTATTCCAGGTAGTATTCTGTTCGAACTGTTGTTCTGAATGTTATTCATGTATTTTAATGTCGTGGTATGAGTGTGAAGTAATTATCGTGTTTATTGTGTATTGTGTTGTGTCCAGATTATAGTTCAGTTATGCCGCTCTTTTCAAAACTGCGTCAGTTAAAAACCAGAAAAAGTCTGCTAGAAGCAGCAGTTCCTGTTCCGCCTAGGGACAGTCCAGGTCATTTCATGTATCAGAAGCATGGCATAAGCGCCATATTGTATCTAGATTTATGGGTAGAGTATACCAAACAGTTAGAAGAAAAGTATAGATGGCCCGTATCGGGTACATGGGATGCCGAGTGCATCATGAGAGTAGAAGAAGCATTATGGAAAAAGAAAGCCAGACAGTCACAGAAAGATGCCATTGAGTTATGGCGCAAAGAATCTCATAAAAGAACCGAAAAAGAAACCAGAAAGTCAGAACTAAGTAGAGAATCCTTAGAACGAGCCCAAGAAAGGGAATTAATCGAGATTGGTGAACGAGTTAAAACCGAACAGTCAGACAGACAGAGGCATGCTCTTATTAAGGGTATGTATCCTCTTCTTGCCGAGGGCTTGCCAAAAGCGACCCCAGAGGCATCCAGTAATTTCCCGCCACCATTAGTTCCGACCAAGCTACGTCACAAACCGACTGCAGCTGATATTTTCATTTCGTCCTATTTGGACGACACAGTCCCAGAATATGCAAATCCTGTTCCTGCTCCGCCAGTCCCTGTAAATCAGGCACTTCCCGCTCCTCCAGACACCGGAGTACCTGTTACGGTACCCCCGGTCCAGCCCGCCATACAAGTCCAGCCTGCATTTCCATTTCCCACTCTGCCAGGACGAAGAGCATCAGTAGACGACTCTAGTTTAGGGGCCGCAAGGGGAGGTCCTCCTCAGACCCCGCCGCCACACAAGCGTTTAACGTTAGCCGAATTACATGTACAAGCGTCACAGCGTACGCCCAGATATCAGTCTGTTGCAGAAATAAGAAAAGCCCTTAACGAATGTGGCTATGATCCAGTCCCAGGCGAGGATAATATGGTTTTATATTCATTACGCGTGAGAAAGGTGACCGAGTATCTAGTCACCCTACCAGATATGAAAGAAGATCTAGACAGAATATATCGTTTCATCCGTACAGGGAATGATCCAGAAAGTATTAGTGACGTCATGTGCCAAAGAAAAGTTGAAGTCCAGCTCATGCTATTAAAGTTTCTGATTAATTGTTTAATACGAGAACAAGATTATCCGACCAAAGATCGAGCCGAAATGAAAGTTCTGACAAAGTGGAGTGATAATATAGCCGAGGGTAAGCATAAGACTATCGGTAGTATAGAGAGTATGTACAAGAAGATTCGTAAAGAAATAATAAGGATACACGAACAACGCAAAGAAACACGAGTAAGCGAGAAAGAAAGTAACTCTGATACTGAAGAGGTAGAGGACGAGAATTCTGACAGAATAGCGTATGTAGGAAAATCTAGATTTCCAGATCGCCATTTGCGCCTAGAACACAAGTCAGTTTTTCACCATCCAGCACCAGAACAAGGTTCTCTAGAACAAGTATTTCAAGCTACCGATCACATTCTGAAATCACGAATCGGTTACAGTGAATTAAGTACTATGCATGAACAAGAACTAGTCCGATCAGCAGTCCGATGGATTACTGATTCTACCACTTTTCCAGACGAAATAGTGGCACAACTGTTTCTGAAATTGCCCCCAGCCGAGCAGCGACTGACGGGTATGTATATGATCCAGCACCTCATTACATTGTATGAGGGTCAACATTCTGATCCAGGTCCGTTACACGATGTCCTGAATGAGTTACTCCAGTATAGATGGAAAGG
Organism: Lissotriton helveticus; assembly: GCF_964261635.1. Taxonomy (NCBI): domain Eukaryota; kingdom Metazoa; phylum Chordata; class Amphibia; order Caudata; family Salamandridae; genus Lissotriton; species Lissotriton helveticus. The sequence continues at coordinate 33,750,537 of NC_136058.1, forward strand.
TTTAGGCACCGATTTGATTAGTGTCATTCTAGAACAGCGCCACAAATACAGAACGTTTTTGAACCCGCATTTTGTTCATGTCTCACCTCCAGAAAGTAAACCCTTTTACATAGACAGACAGAATCCGTTACGAGAAGTGCATCCAGTTAAGACAGAGGGTGGTGAGATGCAACGAGTGTTTGTTTACACCCCGATCACAAAGATGGAACTCTTAGAGATGAAAAAGTTAATTCCCTGTCACGATAAAGATCCAGCAGGGTTCCACCGAGAATTAAAAGACATGCTGCGTATGGGAGAATACACGTATCCAGACATAATTAAAATGTTAAAGGTCCTGTTGCCCGCAGGGGTATATGAGAAACTCAAGGAAAAAGAATGGGAGGTGGGAGAGAAAAAGATCGATTGGGCAGTTCTAGAAGCTGAAGATAAGGCACGAGTACCAGGTACCGGTCTTGGAGATAAATGTAAAGAATTACCTGAACTGTTAATACAAGTTTTGCCCAGACTATTAGCAACTAAAAAGGAAGACTGGGATGCGATCTCAGCCTGTAAACAGAAACAAGATGCAGATATTAGTGATTATTATTCCAGGTTTGAGAAATGTTTTACCATAAACAGTGGCCTCAAGACGAGTAGTGAATCATACCCTCATCTTTTTGTTACTAAACTAGTCGAGAATTCAAGCCCACAAGTTAAGAACCGAGTTTTGAAAGTCGAAAGTACCTGGCAAGCTAATACCCCGTCCCAAATGTTACAGATGCTTCAATATCACCAGAATAGAATCAGAGAAGAGCAAGATCACGAGAGAAAACGTATGAAAGACACGAAAATGAAAGTACTAGTTGCACAATCCGTTCCTCAAGACAGTCAGAAAAGGGGTCCGAATCAAGCCAGTCATCCTGCAGTTCCCGTTAAAGGAAACTGCAATTATTGTAAACAGCCAGGTCATTTTATAAACGAGTGTGCAGTTCTGAAACACAACATAGCTACCGGTAAGACTAAAGAAAGACCACGTCCGCCTAGACAAGAACAAGTTACACAGACTCCTCAGTCACAGAATGCACCACAGACAGTTACAGCACCGCAGCCTATCGCTGCAACACAACATGTTACACAGCAGATGTACCAGTATGCTCAGTCCGAGTATCCAGAGTATCAGCCATATTCATGAAACAGCCTAGAGAGGGAGGTAGGCTTGCCTCTCATCGAGATACCTGTAGATCAAGAAGGTCCCTATGTCCACAGTCAAGTACTAGGGAAAGACAGAAAGTTTCTGATTGATACAGGGGCAAGTAGGACCACCATCAGTCACGCCGAAGTTCCAGGGGCTCCGCTCTCAGGCTCAAGAAATGTTTCCCTTGGATTTTCAGGAAAACCTATCGTAAATGAAATTTCAAAGCCAGTTACTCTAGAAGTAGGTCCATTGTCCCGCACTACTGATCTGTTACTTACTAAGTCATGTCCAGAAAATGTATTAGGCATTAAAACACTGAAAGAGTTAGGTGCAGTTATATGCTGTTCCCCAGAGGGAATACGATTGTTCCTACGTGACTTCAAGGGTCACTATGTATTACGAGATTTTGATCCAAGATTGTCTAATGTTCCGCAGCATCTATGGGCGCAAGGTCCAACTGATGTTGGCTTTATGCAAATCACACCCCATCGTGTGACTCTCAAGCCAGGTGTAGTCCTGCCACGAATCAGACAGTACAGATTGCCACCTGAGGCTGTAGCAGCCTTATCCAAAATTATTGACGAGCTCATGGCTCAAGGAGTAGTTGTAGAAACTGACTCCAATGTATGCAATTCTCCGATCATTCCTGTTATGAAACGTACTGATCCGAATGCACCTCCAGTATATCGTTTAGTGATTGATCTCCGAGAACTTAATAAATGTATTATTCCCCAGTACCCAGTTGTCCCAGATATCTCTTCCCTATTGACAGCCATTGATTCTGAAGCCTCATTTTTTTCAGTCATAGACCTCAAGAACGCGTTTTTCAGTGTCCCCATTCATCCAGACAGCCAGTTTCTTTTCGGATTTTGTTTAAATGGAAGGAGCTATATGTTCACACGCGCTCCTCAAGGTTTCACAGAAAGTCCTAGTATTTATAGTCAAGCACTCAAGAGACAACTAGACAACATTCACATGCCAACTGACACTGCCCTGCTCCAGTATGTCGATGATCTCCTGATCACAGCCCGTTCTGAATGTGCTTGCGAGCGAGCATCCCTTACAGTCTTGTATTTCCTAGCCGAGATGGGACACAAGGTGCCCCCTTCGAAGCTTCAATTCTGTGTCCAGCAAGTGGTCTACTTAGGACACTTACTGTCCAAGAGGGGTAGGCAGTTGACACCAGACCGTATCCAGTTAATAGTGAGTCTTCCTCAGCCCAAGACCCAGAAGGAGGTACGTGCTTTTATTGGCCTCACTTCTTATTGCAGACAATGGATTCCTCAGTATGCATTTCTAGCTAAACCACTGATACAGTTAACGACACAGGAGGCAGCCGTATCGACTGTCCTCCCTTGGACATCTGAACATACACTTAGTTTTAATGAATTAAAGAAAGCTTTATGCCAAGCTCCAGTTCTAGCTACACCGAACTACAGTAAGCCTTTTACACTTTTCGTTACTGAACGCGAAGGTACAGCATTATCTGTTCTCACACAAGATCAAGCAGGACAATACAAGCCCTGTGCTTATTTTTCGAGCACATTAGATCCTGTAGCCCAGGCTCTGCCTGCGTGCCTTAAGTCAGTTGCAGCCACAGCACTAGCTATCAGACAAAGTGATTCCATAGTCTTAGGACACTCCCTGACAGTACAAGTTCCACACTCCGTGGAAGTTCTTTTAAACCGAACACAAACTCAGCACTTGACAATTGCACGTTTAACAGGTTATGAATTGACACTGTTCCAGCCACACATAGAAATCAGACGCTGCAACGTTTTAAATCCTGCTACATTGTTACCATCAGTTACTTCGAATTCTGCCACACACGATTGTGTGGAAGTAGTTAACATCATGACAAAGCCAAGACAAGATCTGACAGATATTCCATTACCAGATCCCGACCTGACACTTTATGTGGATGGTTCATGCATGAGAACAAGTACAGGTGAACTAGTAGCCGCGTATGCAGTGACTACTGACACTGAAGTTATAGAGACACACCGCATTGACACCCTGTCTGCTCAAGCAGCAGAGCTAGTTGCTCTGACTCAAGCCTGCATACACGCTAAGAACCTGAAAGTTAATATTTACACAGATTCACGTTACGCATTTGGAGTCGTACACGACTTTGGAGTGCTCTGGCAGGAGAGAGGTTTCATGACTTCTCATGGAACCAAGATTCAGCATGGTCTCCTTATTCAAGTTCTGTTAGATGCCATACATTTACCGACATCCATTGCTATCATGAAGTGCAAAGCACATACGAAAGTTACTGACATTATTTCCCAGGGTAATGATTTAGCAGATCGCACAGCCAAGCTTACAGCACAGACTCCAGACATTTCAGTTAATCCGATACAGACACACACTCCAGATCCGATTACATGTATGACAGTTAAGGACCCCACTCAAGATGTCATAGATATCCAGTTACATGCTACTCCCGATGAAATCAAGAAATGGTCCGAACAAGGAGGGGTCCAGACAGATCAAGGATGGTTAACAAAGGGTAGAGCCACATGGTTTCTCCCCGACTCTATGGTTCAAGTCATTATTAATACCGCACATAGTCCAGCACATCTAGGAGAGAAAGCAATGTTAGACAGTATCCAGAACATTTGGTTCAACAAGCATTTACGAGCTGCAGCCGAGCAGAAAGTCCGTACCTGTATGATATGTTGTCAGTTTAATCCAGGTAAAAGTGTCCCGGTGGAACAAGGTGGTTTCCAGCCTCCTGACCACCCTTTTGAAGTCCTCCAGATGGATTACATTCAGATGGAGCGATGTCGAGGTTTCAAGTATATCCTCGTAGTTGTATGCGCTTTGTCCAGGTGGACGGAGGCATATCCAGTCCCAGATTACACAGCCGCGACCACTGCCAAGCAGTTGGTTCGTGAGTTCTTCCCCCGTTATGGACTCCCTAGAGTCGTATATTCTGACAACGGCCAGCCATTCTCATCTGAACTCATGAAACACGTGTCCCTTTTGTTAGGGTACCAGTGGAAGTTCCATTGTGTACGCCATCCTGAAGCAGCCGGTCTCGTAGAGAGACATAATCAGACCCTGAAAATCCGCATTGCAAAAGTTTGTCAAAAGAAAGGTGTGGACTGGCTAGTAGCTCTGCCGGTCGCCCTGTTCTATATGCGCATGGTCGCACATTCCAGATCAGGTCTGTCCCCGTATGAGGTCGTTTTCGGCCGCCCCCCTAACATGTGGGGTACTCCTAGACCCCGAAGTATTACCGATGTTTCAAGTAATATGCTGACAGATTACCTAGCTTCCTTGATGTCTGCCCTCAACTCTTGTCGTTCACAGGTTGCCGCCGCATTTCCAGACAATACCGAGGTGGCACCGCATGAAATCGTTCCCGGATCCATGGTCCTAGTGCGAAATTTCGATCGCTCAAGTCCGCTGGAGCCTCGCTGGAAGGAGCCCCGACAGGTCCTCCTGGCCACCCGTAAAGTTGGAGGGACGCAAAGGCTGGGTGCATCTTTCGCATATCAAAAGGTTTTATGGATTGAAGCCAGTTTCAAAGAACATTTCCGAACATTTAAAAGACTGCCAAAGTACTATTCTTAAGGACTGTCCCGCAAAAGACAATGTTACTGAACCCTCCCTGTTAGAGACAACTCCGCAACAGGAGTATAAGAAAAAGCTAAGGTCTAGTAAAATAAGTCAGCCAGTTTGATTGTCTAAGTCCTCCCCTAGGTGAAACGGTTAGACCGGTTTCTGACATGTATAAAATAGACCCCCATAGTGAGAGAGTTAGTCAAAACTCAATCCGATGTATCGTTTTTCTATGTTTCATATTATTTCTCAGTATTATGATTTCCTGCACCAGTTATGCATTTTACTTGTATTTTTCAGTTCCTCATGTAAATAAGTCTTCTAATGTTACAGTAGAGCACACGTTTAGTGATCTGCCTCCTCATGAACTCTCTTACCGCCTCGCTATGCGTAACAATTCCTTTATCCGCATGTTACATTATTCACACCAGACCAGCAATGCCACAAATTGCTGGGTGTGTGGTCGACTCCCCCCTTTCCAGACCCCGAAGGGAGTTCTGCCACTCTTTCCTTATCCATTTTCACATAATGGTTCGTGTGGAGCATGGTCCACGTTAACGTCATCCTCAACAGATATGTCTTTTCTTAACAGTACATGTTTCCCAGAAAAGCAAGGTCTCCCCCACAGAACAGGGTTAGATCTAGAAAACGAAGTTTACAATTTAGGTAATTATTCTTCGAATTTTATGGTCTTGAATGTTCAGTCTGATTCCACTCCAGACTTACCTGCTATTTCAGTACTACCAGTCAAAGGCGAATTATGTGTCCGAAATAATGGTTCCGTACATGTAGGACATAGCGATTGTACTACTATTGTCAAATATAGTGACAGTGGGAAATCTATTTTCAAAGCTTCACGTCATTCTTATTTTATTTGTGGTCAAACTGCATATGTTCGTCTGCCCCTCGATTGGGAGGGAACCTGTTACATTGCCTTCCTACTGCCACCTGTTTTCCTAGCTCCATCTGATTATCACAGAAACACACGTCTAGTACACATTAGACATAGAAGGGAGATTGAGTCCCCAATTGTCGATTATACTGAAACTGCTCTAGAACAGTATACAGATTTCAATAGAGGTTTCTTCTTCTTTATAGGACCTATCCAGAATAGTAAGCTAATCCGTAGGTTAACCAGAACCCTTGAAGCTGTAGTAAATGAGACTGCCTCTGCTCTAGGTAACTTAACTGAAGAGCAATCTGCTATGAGATTTGTCGTTTTACAGAATCGTCTCGTCCTTGACGTCATATTGGCCGATAGGGGCGGGGCCTGTAGAGTCATCGGATCTAGTTGCTGCATTTTCATTCCAAATAACGCGCCGTCTGTTTATTCAGCTATAACCAGACTCCATAAAATTGCCCATCTGTTACACCAAGATCCAGGCACATGGACATGGTCCAGTTGGTTCTGGAATATAATTTCCGCTTGGGGATGGAAAGTCTTGTCCTTTCTAGGTATTGCAGTAGCGATCATATTCAGTTGCTGCCTCTGTATACAATGTGGCCCTGCGATTTGCGGCATTTGTGCTACCTCTTGTATTCCTAGTCCCAAGTCCCGTTCTAAAACCCGTTCCCAGAAAATTCGAGACGAGCAAATGATACTGTATGAAATGATAGATGGTATCATGAATATTGATGTTTCCTGATGGAAACGTAGTGACAAGGAGGGAATGTGGAAAAGTAAATTTTGCCATGTTCTGTGTCCCTAACGTGTCATCCATCATATGTTATGTGTGCATGATTAATATGCATATGTATTCCCCATGTTCGATTAAAGGCGCACTTACAGTTGTGTCCACCTCTAGTATGTCAGTTTCCAGTTCTCGTGAATACTACGAATATCAGGCCTATGTAAAGTTACGTTGCCACGTTTCTCAGTGTGCACGTTATTCCATTATAAAATCCCCGTTTCTAGGCCTCAAAAGGGCCCGGACACCAGATTCAGCTCCTGTCTCCTGAAGCCCTCGCTGAGGAGCGATACAGCCCCCACCTGTATCCCCGACCCTTCACTTACTTCCTGCCTCACAGTGCCCGGTTCAGCCTGGCTCTGCCTCTGAGTCTGCCAAGAGTATGTTATGATCCTAGTTATCAGTCCAGCCCTCCTTCTCTGCATTCCTAAGCTACTGAACCGCATCAATAGTTTCCGTCATTGTCTAGCCTTTACGTCTCCATGTAAGAGAAATACTGTATTTATGGTCATTTAATATTCTTCATCACGCACTACATGTAGAATAATGCATGCTCCAGTCTTAGAATCAAGTTAGCCTTTCCCCTCCTGACTTCTAGTTTATATCAACATGTTCTCTAAACATCAGATACTAGATACTGTTTAGGTACATGTCGCCCTGACTCTCCAGACTTCAGTCTCTGCTCCTAGCACAGAGTTCGTAGCCCCCAGCTTCTCCTAGTAACACGTCATTGCCAGTTTGCGCGCACCATCAGGTTAGAGGTCCCGGCTCCTTAGGTAGCCCCCTCCATGTTTCCGCCCTATTCATGACATATTCTGTTACGTTTGCATCACATGTCTATGTATACGCCCTGTTACACCTACTTTCACCCTTATCTTTCGCGACTGCTACGCGTCACACCCTTTGCTCCACCCACTGCTCCGCCTATCGTATGTATTGTAATGCAACTGTTTTAGTATATATGATCGTGCACTGTTATTAAATGTTACGCCGATTCCGATCCTGCCCCCGGCAGCGCTGCCATCCTATTCCTGTGCAGGTTGTCCTGTTCCTGTCCTTATGCTGTATTAAACCTGCAAAACTCCTACTACCTCGAATCTGGACTCTTATTTATTGAGCTATCTGTTATTCATTTATCCATTCAAAAATAGAGGTATTATTTATTTATTTACCACACCTTCAGTCTCTCTCTCTCCTTCAGTCTCTCTCTCCCTCGCTCTCCTTCAGTCTCTCTCTCTCCTTCAGTCTCTCTCTCCCTCTGTCAGTCTCTCTCTCACCATCAGTCTCTCTCTCTCACCATCAGTCTCTCTCTCTCACCATCAGTCTCTCTCTCTCACCATCAGTCTCTCTCTCTCTCACCATCAGTCTCTCTCTCTCTCACCATCAGTCTCTCTCTCTCTCTCTCTCCGTCAGTCTCTCTCTCTCTCTCTCCGTCAGTCTCTCTCTCTCTCTCTCCGTCAGTCTCTCTCTCTATCTCTGTCAGTCTCTCTCTCTCACCGCAAATCTCTCTCTCTCTCTCTCTCCGTCAGTCTCTCTCTCTCACCGTCAGTCTCTCTCTCTCACCGTCAGTCTCTCTCTCTCACCGTCAGTCTCTCTCTCTCACCGTCAGTCTCTCTCTCTCGTCAGTCTCTCTCTCTCCCTGTCAGTCTCTCTCTCTCCCTGTCAGTCTCTCTCTCTCACCGTCAGTCTCTCTCTCTCACCGTCAGTCTCTCTCTCTCACCGTCAGTCTCTCTCTCTCACCGTCAGTCTCTCTCTCTCACCGTCAGTCTCTCTCTCTCACCGTCAGTCTCTCTCTCTCACCGTCAGTCTCTCTCTCTCACCGTCAGTCTCTCTCTCTCACCGTCAGTCTCTCTCTCTCACCGTCAGTCTCTCTCTCTCACCGTCAGTCTCTCTCTCTCACCGTCAGTCTCTCTCTCTCACCGTCAGTCTCTCTCTCTCACCGTCAGTCTCTCTCTCTCACCGTCAGTCTCTCTCTCTCACCGTCAGTCTCTCTCTCTCACCGTCAGTCTCTCTCTCTCACCGTCAGTCTCTCTCTCTCACCGTCAGTCTCTCTCTCTGTCATTAAGTCTCAATCTCGCTCAGTCTCAGTCAGTCTCAGTCTCAGTCAGTCTCAGTCAGTCTCAGTCAGTCTCAGTCAGTCTCAGTCAGTCTCAGTCAGTCTCAGTCAGTCTCAGTCAGTCTCAGTCAGTCTCAGTCAGTCTCAGTCAGTCTCAGTCAGTCTCAGTCAGTCTCAGTCAGTCTCAGTCAGTCTCAGTCAGTCTCAGTCAGTCTCAGTCAGTCAGTCTCTCTCAGTCAGTCAGTCTCTCTCAGTCAGTCAGTCTCTCTCAGTCAGTCAGTCTCTCTCAGTCAGTCAGTCTCTCTCAGTCAGTCAGTCTCTCTCAGTCAGTCAGTCTCTCTCAGTCAGTCAGACTCTCTCAGTCAGTCAGACTCTCTCAGTCAGTCAGACTCTCTCAGTCAGTCAGACTCTCTCAGTCAGTCAGACTCTCTCCGTCAGTCTCGCTCTCTCCCCGTCAGTCTCGCTCTCTCCCTGTCAGTCTCGCTCTCTCCCTGTCAGTCTCTCTCTCTCTCTCTCTCTCTCTCTCTCTCTCTCGCTCCCTGTCAGTCTCTCTCTCTCCCTGTCAGTCTCTCTCTCTCCCTGTCAGTCTCTCTCTCTCTCCCTGTCAGTCTCTCTCTCTCTCCCTGTCAGTCTCTCTCTCTCTCCCTGTCAGTCTCTCTCTCTCCCTGTCAGTCTCTCTCTCTCTGTCAGTCTCTCTCTCTGTCAGTCTCTCTCTCTCCCTGTCAGTCTCTCTCTCTCCCTGTCAGTCTCTCTCTCTCCCTGTCAATCTCTCTCTCTCCCTGTCAATCTCTCTCTCTCCCTGTCAATCTCTCTCTCTCCCTGTCAGTCTCTCTCTCTCCCGGTCAGTCTCTCTCTCTCCCGGTCAGTCTCTCTCTCTCCCTGTCAGTCTCTCTCTCTCTCCCGGTCAGTCTCTCTCTCTCTCCCGGTCAGTCTCTCTCTCTCTCCCGGTCAGTCTCTCTCTCTCTCCCTGCCAGTCTCTCTCTCTCTCCCTGCCAGTCTCTCTCTCTCCCTGTCAGTCTCTCTCTCTCTCTCTCTCTCTCTCTCTCTCCCTGTCAGTCTCTCTCTCTCCCTGTCAGTCTCTCTCTCTCCCTGTCAGTCTCTCTCTCTCCCTGTCAGTCTCTCTCTCTCCCTGTCAGTCTCTCTCTCTCCCGGTCAGTCTCTCTCTCTCCCGGTCAGTCTCTCTCTCTCCCGGTCAGTCTCTCTCTCTCCCGGTCAGTCTCTCTCTCTCCCGGTCAGTCTCTCTCTCTCCCTGTCAGTCTCTCTCTCTCCCTGTCAGTCTCTCTCTCTCCCTGTCAGTCTCTCTCTCTCCCTGTCAGTCTCTCTCTCTCCCTGTCAGTCTCTCTCTCTCCCTGTCAGTCTCTCTCTCTCCCTGTCAGTCTCTCTCTCTCTCCCTGTCCGTCTCTCTCTCTCTCCCTGTCCGTCTCTCTCTCTCTCTCTCTCTCTCTCCCTGTCCGTCTCGCTCTCTCCCTGTCCGTCTCTCTCTCTCCCTGTCCGTCTCTCTCTCTCCCTGTCCGTCTCTCTCTCTCCCTGTCCGTCTCTCTCTCTCCCTGTCCGTCTCTCGCTCTCTCCCTGTCCGTCTCTCGCTCTCTCCCTGTCCGTCTCTCGCTCTCTCCCTGTCCGTCTCTCGCTCTCTCCCTGTCCGTCTCTCGCTCTCTCCCTGTCCGTCTCTCGCTCTCTCCCTGTCCGTCTCTCGCTCTCTCCCTGTCCGTCTCTCTCTCTCTCCCTGTCCGTCTCTCTCTCTCCCTGTCCGTCTCTCTCTCTCCCTGTCCGTCTCTCTCTCTCCCTGTCCGTCTCTCTCTCTCCCTGTCCGTCTCTCTCTCTCCCTGTCCGTCTCTCTCTCTCTCTCCCTGTCCGTCTCTCTCTCTCCCTGTCCGTCTCTCTCTCTCTCCCTGACCGTCTCTCTCTCTCTCCCTGACCGTCTCTCTCTCTCTCCCTGACCGTCTCGCTCTCTCCCTGTCCGTCTCGCTCTCTCCCTGTCCGTCTCTCGCTCTCTCCCTGTCCGTCTCTCGCTCTCTCCCTGTCCGTCTCGCTCTCTCCCTGTCCGTCTCGCTCTCTCCCTGTCCGTCTCTCTCTCTCCCTGTCCGTCTCTCTCTCTCTCCCTGTCCGTCTCTCTCTCTCCCTGTCCGTCTCTCTCTCTCCCTGTCCGTCTCTCTCCGTTTCTCTCTCAGCCAGTCAGTATCTCTTCCTCTGTCTCAACCTCTCTCTCTGAGTCAGTCAGTCTCTCTCTCCCTCAGTCAGTCGCTCTGTCAATCAATCTCTCAGTCTCTCTCTCTCGGTCTTCCTTAGTCAATCTTTCTCTCTCTCTCTCTCTAAATCAGTCTCTCTCAGTCAGTCAGTCAGTCTCTCAGTCTCTCTCTCTCTCTCCCCTCTCTCCCTCTCCCTCGACTCTCTCTCTCCAATCTCTCTTGCACTCTCTCTCCAGACACTGGTAATATTGGGTAAAAAATAAAGGTCCGCGGGCCGCCAAGGAATGCCTACCGGCCCGCGGACCGTACTTAGAGTACCACGGAGCTAGACACAACTTCTCTCACTCTAATAAGATGTAGAACCTAAGTTGTCCGACTCAATACAATTATAGAAAAAGTCTGTTTGCTGTAGCAGGCTGCAGTAACTTGGGCCTGTACTACACAACACAGAAAGCTTCCATCTCTGCTCCTTCGATTTCAAGATATCAGGGAATTATTAACAGACTAGACATCCTTCAACGTCTAGGTTTGTTAAAAGTTGAGCCGTAAAAATGCAAAAATTAACGCCAGTGCGTTTATTTTTAGCACAGAAGAACATAAGGAGGGTGTTCCATAAGCATAAAAATCTGCATATAGTAATCAAGAGTGTGATGGAAACTATTAACAAGGTAAGCATATAACCACACAGGGGATGGGGGTAGCAGTGGAGGCTAGGAAGATGATGATAATATGATGATGTGACTGGAGGGTTGCAAGGAGGAATGGTAAAGGAGTGGCAAAGAGATGCGACCAGGAGGAAATTAACAGGGAAGTAGTAACTGGGAGCCGAAGAGGTGGAGGAACGAAAGGGGGAGTGTGGAGGCAGGGAAAGGATAAATTAGGAAGAAGGATAATAGGGAAGCAAGAATGCTAGGCAGGATTGCACGATGGAGAGATGATAGAGTGAAGAGTGAAGCAAGGAGGTGGGGAGGAACAGGAAACCAAGGATATTAAGTGAGGGAAGCAGTGATGAAAATTGTGGAGGAAAGGATGATGGAGGAGGGGAAACAAGTAACTGATGTGAGAGCAACCGGAAATGAGGACTACTCAAAGCTTTGCCCTCGGGCCAAAACAGAGTGGGAACAGGACGGGACTATGAAACCTTTGACGACATGCCATGAAGGCTTGAAGGACAGACACCCTATTGGCTGCCCTTCAAGGCAAATCCTATAAACTACAGATCAGACACAGACACACACACACACACAGTGCTACTACTTGCATGCCATTTTTAAAGTATTGTCTGTAGAAAAATTTAAAATGGACATCACAAGAAAAGTTATTTGTATTAAATTTAAAGACAGCTGTTCTGACTGCTGAAATCTGCCAAAAAGGAAAGGAGTATATTGAAGCCTTGGACCCACCATAAAGACCCCTGCTCAATGAATCACCTTAGCATATAGGAGTGCTCAACTGTGTTGAAAGCTGCTAACCAACCTAATGAAATCACGGTCACAGTAACACCATCAACTGCTTGCATTTCAAGTCAAGGATCGAAACACTGATTCGTAACTCTTAAAGGAAAAAAACCTACACGTAGAGGAAAGAACTGGATTGCATACCAGAAATTAATAAAGTCTAATATAAATATTCAATACTGCTCTATATAATTATAGATACTAAATCCTGCAGTACATAACTCAACATATAATGTTTGTGTGACAACTTTCAGCAACAGAGCGCAGCAGACAGAGCACAGAGAGAGTACGCTCAAAGCCTCCAACGTTATGTTTTATGAGCTATGTTAGTGCCAATTCTATGGCTCACATTATGCCATCGGTATCGGCTCTCAGCACGGCACAAGTTCAATAAGTAACAAGCACAGGTAACAAAACTGTAGCCCAACACATACCTTCTCTGGCCGCCCATTCAGTCCTCCAGAGGGTAACTGCCGCTCGCAAAGCCACCACCCTAGCAAGTCAGCATTGATTTGATGTAGCTGATCCGTTATGGCCAAGAATCCTGTGCAGCAATAAATCTACAAATATAAAGTTCCAGTTTAAACTTTTAAAATATGAAATCTAGGTTTATTTATTCATTCGTCATCAAAAATAAACAACCCCAAGGAACTGCAAAATTATTCTTTACATACATGTTTGGAAATACATGGTGAAAGATATTATGCTCATCAAGCATTAATACGGACACACTTTAGGAACAACAAAAAACAAAAACAAATATTGGCTTCTAATAATGAGAAAATATACAGACATGTATATATATTTATACCAATGTGTCAATTATAGAAACATGGAAAGACATGAGACAAATCCATACATTTACAAAGTTATTTTATGAACAACCTGGAATATCTCCATCTCTCCTGCTCATTTACTTTAACGACATTTATTTAGTGAAGGTCTTACAACCTTCTCGACATTCTGGTGTAGAGATGTGCAACGCCACAAACAAATATAATGGTTTGCACATGGAGCTCAACCCATTGGCAGAAGCGGTGTCAAGCATTACATCTTGCTACTTCAGCAAAGTGATGCACCCCTTTGCAGCCTGATGTATGCACTGCAGACCCATCAGCATTGTGTACATTTCAGCAGCACCACAAGTATGCTGGTGAACCATTTGGAGGAGAGAGGCATGCTGGTGAGGCTGTGATGAGGAGGGAGGGCACACTGACTCACCTTCTTTGGGACTGTAAGGAATTGACGGGATACTGGACTACCGTGCTAGACGACATCGACAAACAATTTGAGACTGAAATACCCCGCTTCCCTGCCTACACACTCCTGGGGCTCCCTAACCCAATTACATATCCACTGAAGTCGATCAAGGGGACACAGATGGGCCTAGCGATGGGAGCAACTATCCAACAGTTCCTCTCCCTATGGGGCACACTGACCCGACCGACACACACAGGTTGGCTACATAAATTATGGTATATCCTTGGTATGGAAAGAATCCAAGCCACTGTAACGAATTCAGCAGAATCATTTAGCACCACCTGGCATCCACTATTGTCCCGGTTAGCGTTGGAATTTCAATGAAGTAACATGTCCGAAATACCTCCGCCTTCTTCGGCTCACCGAAGCTCAGTCGGTAGTCGTGGCCAACTAATCTGTTGTACGAAGTTGACCCTTCAAGTAGAGACCTAAAGAGGTATAGATCCAGCACACCGGTTCAGGGATGGGGGGGGAAGAAGGAAGGGTGGGGTGGGGGGTGAAATCGCACTAGGGGAACTCACTGGGGCTCCCACAGGTATGATGTGGTCTGGCCAGATTGGGGGGAGTGGGGTGATCCGGTTGACGAAATATGGGAATGCCCGTTGTATGTAATGTGCCTTTTCATTGGCCTAAAAATCAATAAAACAACTTTATCCATAAAAGTTACCCAAAGAATCCGCCCGGGTAAAAAACCCGCCTGCCCGGATAAAAACGTTCACATAAAAAAAAACTATCTAAACAGTACATTTAGCATTAAAATTTCTCCCCTAAATTACACGATGTGCGATAATACCATAACGGAGTAAATTTCATTATGTGGAATTACCAAAATTACCCCAGAATGGTGGCGTAATTAACATTTCGTTCATGCCTATTACCCTTATTGCAGTGCTTGCAATTCCTGACTCTGACTCCTATTGTGTCCTGTACGTAAGCAACGTTTTTCTGTACACAGTGTCTTACCTACAGTTACCTGAACTAGAGCGATTATTATGTATGTTTCCTGGTGCTTATTCAAAGATTTCAGCTACACGTCCTGTATTTTGGCAAGAATGGTTACTGAGATTTTTGCGTTTAGTGGTTGCATTTTTGGGGGGGGGGGGGGGGGGGGGGGATACCAGCCTTTTCTATTAATCCAAAGTGGTCATGGTAAATGGGTCCTTTGTGAGCATCTATGAGTGTTGACTTCCAAACTCCTTGTTTACAGTGTACTTGTGGTATGCCATGCAGCACTCTCTGTGGTTTGGGAGGTCCATTGTTAGGGGTAGGTCTGGGGTGGGGGAGCGAGTGGGTGTGGAGGACAGATTGAGGATCATGGAGGTCACCAGTCCTAGTGAGTCCACTCAGTCTGCTTGGTGCCCCTGAATCTGTGTGTGCTAATAAAGTGTGTGTGTGGGGGGGCACAAATCTTGTATTTCTATCAAAAAGATTACAACACATATTGGACACAGGACTTTCTCTCCATTTTTACTTCAACAAATTTGAAGACATCAAGAAAATCCAAGCAATTGTTTGCTTACTGTGGTCACAATCTTCTAGGCAATCAATTTACAGATGAATATTGACCCTGAAAAGCTTATGCTAACAAAACACTAACATGTCTCAGAATCCCATGAGCAAAGTCCACAGGAGGGAAAGAACTAAAGAGAAACAGCCTTATTTTTCCATTTACCAAGGTGCACCCTGACGGTCTATTCACATACTTATCAGTGTCTAATACTAATTGTACTCAAAGTCTAGGACAAACATCCACGTGGAACCTGCAGAACATGTTGAGTAGATTAATTTATCTTTTAGGAAGACTGTCACCATTTCGCTATTTCTTTCACTTTGGGTTGGGGTTGGGCTTGCTATGTGATTTATCATTCATGAAAATGTTACATGTTAGTTCTCCGCTTAATGAAACGTCAATGTCCAAAAAGAACTGAATTTAGTGCTCAGTGGTGGTATCAGATTTGTAATGCCTTTGCTGTCAGGACCCGAAGTGTTGTTAAGAACTGAAACAACTGCCAGCACAGAAAATTAAGGAGTATAGAAGTTTCCAGGTATGCTAACAGTGCAGTGCTGAATATTCCATGTTGATCCAGTTCCCTCACTTTCTTTCAATGGTCTTTTAAAGACGCTTATGAAACCAAATCCATCTCCCCTCCTTCCCATTTTCACAACAGTGTCTCTCTTTCCAACGTTTGCATTTGTTTTAATTAGATAAAAATGATAACATCTCAGCTCACAGACAGCCTTGATAAATTAATGTTAAGTAGTGTAAAAGTGCTTCAGGATTAATGGCATGACTATTTGGGGTTTAAGGTTTCAATTAAGATCCATGACTGAGTGATAGGTTAACTAGTTATTTTTATTTCATGGCCACAAATGAAGGCATACTATAATCTAGCATCACCGTATCAAATAAAGTTTCTTACCTGGCCTGCGTGGGATTCAGATCCTGGCCTACAACCAAATCCACCATCGAAGTTCATGCAGGATAAAACAAATTCAATAGCCTTTTCTAAATTAATGGCATCCAACTTCCCCTGAAATAAACAAGACAAGTTGCCATGTACATGTGTATTATGTAAAAATGTAGCTGCTGCTACGGGTATTAATTACATGCCAAACACACACACAACTGCATTGATTTTGTAATGTTGAACATTCAATGCATTTTGCTAAAATGGCTACATCAAGGGAAACCATCAAGTATTCTTTCCTGGCTTTTCCCTTCTACAATTATTCAGAAGTTATCTTTACCTTTGCACTTTCCGACATATCTACTTTTACTTCATAAAGTATAAATAATTCAGTTGTATAGGATTATCTTCATGCAAATACACTGTTGTTACCAAAAACAGACGTGCTGGATCAAGGACTGTCAGAGTTTTATGATGTTATGAGAGAATCTCCCCTACCCTTTCATTTATTCCAAAAAAGGATCCAAAACTAATTTTCCCCTGTAGCAATTGTGTTCTATTCCCTTAATCCCCCTGGATTTTCACTGTTGGTCTACTACTTAAGCGAGTCTCACTCACTGTAAATTCTGTGAAGATGAACAGAGTGCTAACTGCTAAAGTCCACCAATTAATATACAATGCCCACTGCTGTACAGCCAGGGTAAGAGGCTCTGGGCTTGTTACACACAAACGTGAGCATGTATACAAAGATAACTTCTAGCTTAGCTTGATATCTGTGCACAGTTAGTCTGTCGTAGAAAGGACCCTTCGGGGATTAGTGCTGATCTGGCACAGGCCATATAATTTGAGTGGGAATTCACAGAGTGCATCTGTAATGATTGCAAGTATGCTTTACTGATTTACATATTACAGGCAAAATCTGCGCCACAGCAGAGTTCTGCCATATTTAGCCCCAGACATAAAAGTCCGGTATCAATTCTATGTTGAGCATATATCCAGAGTGCAGATTCAAAGTCACTTTTTAGGTTTCGCCTGCACAGCGCTTGTGAAATTTATTGTTTTTAGTAGATCTTAAAAGGGACTTAGATCCCGGCGTCACTTTTTATTGGTCAGTATGCTTGCCAGTTTTCTTTTCTCCGTTTCTATTGGTTGTAGTCTGTTTTCCCTTCTAAGTCGCTCTTAGTTTCCCATGGCCTAACTACTCATTCCCATCCGCGTTGGTGGTTTGAACTTTTTTTTCTTTTGGTTAACGCTGCATACCGTATACATTTGGTTCTTTTTCCCTTTAAACACCAAAAATTGCTATATTTAACTACTAAACAGGTATTCATCAGTGCAGGTACCTGGCAGGCACTAGGGTCATGATTTAAATGGTGCAGCAAGTGCAGTTACACTGGGGCCCAAACCTCTACAAACCCCTCTAAATACCAAATATTGCTATATTTTACTACTAAACAGGAAGTCACAATTGCTGTTACCTTGTAGTTAAAAGGGGTTTGATTAACTGGTGCAGCGGCACTGCTGTCAAAAGCTCTACGGACTACACTAAACAAATTGTTTAGTAGTACAATTTAGCAATTCACAGTCACAACTGCAATTATCTATCAGGCACTAGGGCCAGGAAAACAATGGTTCAGCAGGTTCACTAACACTGGGACCAACAGCTCTAGGCACACCACCAAACACCTAATATTGCTACATTTTACTACTAAACAGGCAGTCACAAGTGCAGTTACCTTGCAGGCAATAGGGTCATGATTTGAATGGTGCAGCAAGTGCAGTGGCACCGGTGGCAAAAGTTGCCATAACTCCTCTAAACAACAAATATTGCTATATTTTACTATTAAACAGGAAGTTATAAGTGCAGTTATCTGGCAGGCATTTCAAAAGTGAAGCAAGTGCAGTGGCACTGGGCCCAAAAGTTGTTGAACTTTTTTTCTTACGTTAAGGCTGCACAGCATTTACACTCATCTTTCCCTGGCTGCATGTATTTCAAATGTGCTTGTTCCACCCTTTAGAGGGTGGAACTTTCAATAAAATGTTCACATTCTTTAGGATATTGTTCCGCTTATAAAATAGTTTTATTTTCCTGTGTCATGTGTTTGTTGTTGGGGCATTATGTAGCGTAACCCTGAACTAAGTGATTGCAGTGCTTTACATGAGCACACTTTGTGGTGCTCTGAGGAGGTTTTAACCTACTTTATCCGTTGGGAAAGTTTCTGTACAACATTACAGCATCAGATAACTGCTGCAGAACCTTGAATTGTAAACATGGTCATGTGCCTTGTTCTAAAGGTATTCCTCAAGTGTTGGGATTGCAGCCTGTTCCTTCTACTGGCCGGGAAGGGAAGCTGCATAGTTTCAGTTTAAAGAGCATTGAATTCGAAAATTCTAGCTGCTGGGCATAAAAGCTTGTCTTTGCGAGCAAGTGTGCTTGGTGACTGAATGGGATTTGTGCTGCTTTTATTTTTTCGGAGGGCATCTATTATTTTGGAATACTTTTCAATTAAAAAAAATGTTTTTTCTCTTCTTTGGTGTGATTTCTCCACTTTATCACCGAGTGTTCAGCTAGGTGATAAGATTAGCTTTTTTTCCTGACTGGCCTTTACTGTGCAGATAGTATTGTTTTAGCACTGGAAAAATGTTATATCGTTTGTTGTATTTTCCGTTGGTGATATAAATAAGCAACGTGGTATTTGAGCGATACTCTGTTGAGTACAAACTGTTGAGAACTCGCTGGACCTTGGAGACGCTAGAGCCATGCCCAGTTGGAAGGAGAAGTCACCTGACTCCACTGCAAAGGACTTTGACTGCAAGTGCCATCCAGAGGCTGGGAGTGTTTCTCAAGGGTAGTATGGCTGGCTCCCATATCCCTTCCGAGGGACAACAAAGGGCCAGACTTGACTGGGGGAAGGAGGTGGGAGACTGTGGGGAGTTCCCCTGGAACGTCTGTGGTCTGGCCCCATATATTGGTGACCTCCATCAGGAGGGGGCCACTGACTCTGCTGCTGACACATGTGCCCACCAAGACAACAATGGGGCCTGAGGATTGCCATAGAAAGGATACTGTGCTGGCAGGCTGTGGGGGAAATGCTGATAGCCCCCAAGCGAAAGCAGGTGACAGGAGCCAGCAGCAGAAACTAAGCTCCATGAAAGAAAGAAGGAAGAAATTTAGAGGACTGAATAATCCCCTCCTGGTGGAAAGCTCTCATTGCTAGGATCAAAAAGACATCAAATCTATGTAAAATCAGCTCTACAGGGCTTAAGAAAACATGGAAGCAGTGGAGATGACTACAGGATGGACAAGTGGATACTCCCAGGTGGTAGCTTCACTAGGGCACTATATTCCAGACCAAACAAAGACTCTCCGACAGGCCCCACACAGCTTTCAGTGAGGCACACGGTAACCCGCACCTTGGGGGTGCGCTAAAAAAAAACAACTCACGCTTGCCACTCCACTATGGGACTCTGAACCCCTGGGCACGCTGGGTCGAACTAAGTGTTTTGACAAATGGGAACGAATAGGAATCTCCTGAATTGGGGACCTCTGGGGCACAACGGAATGGTCTCCTTTGCCTCACTACAACAGACACACGAGTTAGCCGGATCAGAATAGTTTATATACATGCAGGTTAGGCACTCTTCAAGCTAACATCCCGGCGGGGACCCACCTACCGGAGTCCTTCCCTCTAGAGGACAGACTACTCGATGGTCATCTGCCAGACAAAGCTATCTCTCTCACATACAAAAAATTAATATGCAATATTCCAGATCCTCTATCATTGAGGGAGAAATGGGGAGGGACGGCTTGGAGTTGGATGATGAGGAGTGGCAGGAAGCACTCTCCTCGCCGAAGGAGGTCGCCATATCAGCAAAACTGAGACTGATCAAATTAAATATCCTACATCGTATTTATATATATCTCTGGTCCTAGACTATATATCTCTGGTCCACGTCAGCTCGTACTTTAGGAGTAATAATAGATGACAAATTGACAATGCGTACCCAGGTCACTAAAACAGCATCAGTCTGCTTCGCCATTCTCAAATGGTTGAGAAAAATCTTGTGGCAACTCCCGGAAGGGGCACAGAGAGCGGTAGTGCAGGCCTTGATTGGGTCAAGGCTGGACTACGGTAACATCTTGTTCCTGGGGGCCAACAAGGAAATTACACGCCGACTTCAGGTTGTGCAAAACGCGGCAGCCAGGATACTTCTCCATCTACCTAGGCGAGCACATGTATCGGAACACCTACGCAAATTACATTGGCTCAAGATGGGCAACAGAGTTAAATTTAAGGCGCTATGTTTTATGTACAAAATAAACATAGGAGAAGCACCAGCATATCTTTGCAAACTGGTCCATAAATACATCCCGGCTCGGAACCTCCGATCTATCCATCAGGAGAGATTTGCTGTCCCTAGATTCAGGCGAGCAAGACTAGGACGCTCCTTTGGATACTTGGCGCCAGCACTATGGAACTCAATCCCGCTCAATCTGCGCCTTGAGCATAATTATATGAAATTTAGGAAAGGTGTCAAGGCATGGCTTTTCAACCAAGAATGATACTATGAATTTATGACCCTCTGGAATGTTTGATCCAAGGTGCCGGGAAACCCCTCAGGGTAGCTTTTGCGCCATACAAATGGAATAAATAAATAAATAGACTGGCATAGTTGGGCAGGAGCGAGGAGGGGCTGTTTAAAAGACACTGTGGACTAGAGGGATCCTTCCTACATATTATCTGCGAGTATCCGTTAGTACACAACTATTGGAAGAAAATCCATGAATGTACGAGTGTTGTATCGGGGGTGGAAATGAGGCTCGAAGCTAAAAGGTGTCTCCTGAATGTTTGGGAACCCACGGATCTGAGCACCAAGGGCAAACTTTGGACAACACGTGGCCAAATGGTAGCTAAGCAGAATACTGCCTGCCTATGGGGAGCAGCATCGCCACCAACACTTACAGATTGGAAGACTGATATGGACTGGTGTATGGTGCGGGAGAAAACTCTATATGTAGCACGTGGCTGTCCCCGAAAATGGATAGCGCTCTGGAGGAAATGGCACATTTATCGTGGGGATATATGTGAGCCCCCATATGTCCCCTCCACAGACGAACCACAGACACCTTGATATGTGTAGCTAACTGCTATCCTCTTTCTTTCCCACTGTGATAATGTACGAAATAACTATCTGAACTGCGTATATGTAACAAGACTTTAGTTAATGATTCACTGTATGCATTGACCACTTCACCTGTGCTGTTTAATAAAAATAATGTTTAAAAAAAAGAAATAAAAAAAAAGAAAACAGGGAAGGAAGCCGGTCACCTGCTAGTTCCCCTAACATCACACTTTCCAACACCCCCTCGCACTAATCCCCTCTATTGAATTCTCTTTTGTTTCTTTCAACTACTCCTCCTCGCCTTTTCTTTGGTTTCTTCCATGAATCTTGTACTGTTTTTCTTTGCCCCAGAGTTGTCTAAATCCCCACCTCCTTTCCCTGCATAGTCTGGAAAGAGAGAGAGGTTTTTATCTTTTTCTTACTAAATCACACCTTTTTTGGATTAAAACAAAAAAAGTGGTTGAAGTTATTGGAATTAACGTGGGTATACCATGTTCCAGTAACGCAATCACCACCAATGCATCTACGCAAAGTGCGCAGATTACTCTAAATCATAGCAGGTTGCAGTCCTACACTCTATCTCTATTCATAATACTTTTTTAAAATGTTACATAATGTATACAACTGGGTACTTAATATTTCCCAGTACTTAATGTGATATCCTCATACCTTGGATGATCAGTATGTAACTTGATCAAGGTGAACGCAGTTGTTGATAAATGCTACACACATTACTGTAATCGTTAAAACACAAAGTTGCTTAGCTTGTCATTTTTTGTAATAAAAGAGGAAATTTGATGCAGCATCATGTGTAACAAAAGCTGTTGTTCCTGTGTTCTGCTGGTCTTTTGGGACACTTGCATTACATGCACCTTTGTGTGGTGGTTATAATGTAGTGATATTAGAGTAAAATACCTATTCAAGCCAGGTGTCAGTAACTGGAGGAAACGATTTACAAAGCACGGGGCTGCTGGAAAAACTTTGAAAGATCTGTCTGTCGACATGAATGTGCTGTGTGCTCTGTCTGTTTACTCCATTTTGCTCTGTATAACATTTGGTTATTAATCAAATATACATTTTTAAGCTTAAAAAGACCTCCGCCTGATGACTGAACTTTTCCAATTTTGTTTTTTCTTCTCCCTCTAGGACTTTTATTTCGAAACAACATTAGTTTGACTCGTATTCAGTGCAATTCAAATTAATAATTTGTTTTAAATTTGCTCATTAAAACTTAAAATGTAGGAAAGTGCAAAAGTAAATAAACAGCATCTCAAAACAGTGCCAAAAGGGGGCTAACTTCCCATGAAGCGTTTTATTGGAAACATTTCAAAATGTTAGGGATAAAAAAACACTACCCAGCGTATTTCATTGTTCAGAAAGAAACTGGTCAGCTGGAGGGTATTCATTCACAACATGCTTAAGCACTTCTTGACTGAAACATGAATGGTACCCATCTCATTACTAAGGTACTCATGTAAAATGCACCCAGCACGTTTGGTTCCATCCAAATAATATAACACACCATAACCTTTATAGATGGTGAAGGATTTCTTTTTATAGTCGTTATTTTGTGAGAGAGGGAAGGAGACAGTAAAATTATACTAGACTTGTCGGAAGGACTGTATCCCATTAGTTTCTTGATGTAAGTATACCTAGTATGTTCAGTGACATGTGCTACAAGTATGAAACCGAATAGTAGGTAACATTTTGAAAATAAAAAACAATTTTGCTACTTACCAGAAGAGCGAGGGTTGCCACAGCACAAAACGAGAACCGTGTATCTATTTCTCCTGGAAGAAAGACACCATTTTATTGTGGCTATAACACCAACTGTTTATAATGGGCGTACTAAAACCTGATCAATTATGAATGATGTAGACTGAGAAAAAATTAAGAAACATCTTGTAGTAAGAAAAGAGAACTAATAATAAAAGCAAAAATATCTGATGAGAACCATCAATGTTTAAACAAATTAAATGGACTGACTTTTCTCTAGAAACTCCTTTATAGCAACATTCTTATACACTCTAACTGGGATAGAACATTTTGAATATCAAACTGCAAGGCATATTAGTCTGCATTCTTTTGATCCAGACGTGATCTTTGTTAGGACGTCAAATGTGCAAGACAAGACATTTTCCTGTCAAGACATGAGCATGAAAGTCTTATGCCATATCTGGTGCCCAACAGAGATGCCTATTCCAATACTCATCGATATCAAAGGGGATGATGGACGGAGTGCTTGAGCAAATCAGTCCCAGGATGCTGGTTTCCGGTCCAGTGAAGACATGGCTTGGCAGTTCGGGGTGGACTGTTCCCATGAGGCACAGGGTCAGACTGATTTGCATATGGCCACGTCTGAACTGGGGTGGTGGAGTGAGCAAAAGAATGACGATGGATTAAACCCAGATCAGTTGACTGGAGGTGAGTGTTTGATTTGCTCAAGCGCTCCGTCCATCATCCCCTGTGGTATCGCTTTGTTCGCCCTTAGTTGGCAGGGTATGCCCAGACGTGGGTCCCTTGCTCACTTTGCCATTGGATTCAAGCTAGCCTGGCTGATGACGGCTGATTAGCCAGAAACCGGTCCCAGGATGCTCGTTTCCAGTCCAGGGAAGCCATGGCTTGGCAGTTCGGGCTGGACTGTTCCCATGAGGCACAGGGTCAGACTGATTTGCATATGGCCACGTCTGAACTGGGGTGGTGGAGTGAACTAAAGAATGATGATGGACTAAACCCAGATTAGTTGACTGGGGGAGAGTGTTTGATTTGCTCAAGCGCTCCATTCATCATCCTCTTTGGTATCGCTTTATTCCAATACTCATGGCACCTATGTCATGGAGATCACTTGTACATGGCAATTCACCTGTACGTTTTATAAACAGATGTTAAAATGTATTTGTTTTATTCTGGCCAAGCTTCCCCACATTAAAGTGAATCCACTCTGGCATGTTTAAACTTTACTTAAGAGGCTACACCATAAACAGCATTCCCAATGGTCCTTTTCAAAGCTAGTCAGGTGGATGCCTTGGTCTTCTGAATGCAACAGAGGCTTTTTCGTGCAGGTCAGCAAACTCCGACCAATTGGTTTACTGGCCTTGAACCGGTTTTCTGTCTTTAATAGATTAGAAAGGAGTGTTGTTGCTTTCAAATGGTGATAGTATGTCCCACAATGGCCAAAAGAACAAAGAGGGCAGACTCTAGATGTTCCTTTTTTTTCAGATTAGATCACTTCTCTCTATGAGGTCATGGAAAGTTTTGATGGCTGAATCTTTCTAATCAGCGACGGATCATTTAATGGGGATTAGAAGCAAGAACTATACACAGACTGATCCTAGAAATGCGCAGACGGGACAGGTTTAATCTCAGCTGGTGTCTAACAAGGCTGCCAATTTGGGTTATTTTTTAGTTTCTCGAGGGTGCAGCACTTGGATTTGCCCTTGTCCCATTTTGAGGCACCACACCTCTGCCCTATGTCTTGACCCCTTCTTCAAGTGTACCAGGTGCATTGTGGCAGTTTGCTAGCTCCAGCTACCACACTGAAGTACAGGTCGCCCTGCACCAGTTCCTTAAGTTCACTTTTCTGTGGTTAACATTGCACTGTGCCAGCTCTCCAGCGCCCAATCTATCCCCTCTGCAAATACTTTGCAGACTCGAATGGCTCTTTGCCACCACTCGTTTACATTAAATTTGGGTCATTGTGTGTCAGACAGATGTGTTGTAGCAGCATCCCTGGTAAGCCTGCTACTTTCTTTCTGCCCACCGATTAATAGGCTACTTTTCTATTCTTCTATGTCCCATAGCTGGGCTGCGATGGGCAATTTGGAGTGGAATACCTTCAGCAGATGTATATGTCTTTCAGTCACAAATTCTGAGCCCCTTGCTTGGAATTTGTTTTGTGTGAATGAATTTTTAAAACTTGACTGTAACTCAGTCACTTCAATTGGTCTGAAAATAAAGTCTGGATCACCCTCCGACCAGCTCTCACCTAAAATATTTTCAATACTTGCCCCAGCGTTTGCAGAACATCTGACCAACCTTTTTAATAAATCACTTTCAGAAGCAATATTCCCCGAAATATGGAAAACAGCAAAAATTATACCAATCTTAAAAAAGTCCACAGCCGACCCGAACATCTTGCTAAATTATCGACCCATTTCACTGCTTCCATTCTTGGGGAAAATGTTGGAGTCCTTTGTCAATACTCCGCTCGTGAATCATCTCGAGGAAAATGGACTCCTGGATACGTCGCAGTCTGGTTTCAGGGCACTCCATAGTACGGAGACAGCATTGATAGAGGTCGTTGATAACATCAGACTGGCATTGGATGACCATCAATCAGCTATCCTCGTCCTGCTCGATCTGTCCGCGGCCTTCGACACCATCTCCCATCGCATTTTGATACAACGGCTGTGGGAGATTGGTGTCAGAGGAAAGGCGTTAAAATGTTTCTCCAGCTATCGATCCGATAGGTCTACTGCTGTTCAGATCAACAAATATAAGGCAGGAAAACTGTTAAAATGGGGGTGCCACAGGGCTCAATTTTGAGCCCCACACTCTTTAATGTCTATATGACACCCTTGGCAAGAGTGATCAGGGCCTATGGTTTTGATGTGCAGTCTTATGCTGACGACACTCAAATTTTAATCATTCTGGGACCTGATGTAAATGACACAAAATTACGGTTTAAAAACTGCCTGATCCACGTTGAATCATGGATGAATGTTAATCATCTGCAGTTAAATGGTGGTAAATCAGAGGTTCTACTCTTTGGCAAGGCAGCCGAATACTGGACTCAGGATTGGTGGCCAGCTGAACTAGGCAGTTGTCCAACACCGAAGGAGTCAGTTCGAAATTTGGGCTTTCACATGGATAATAAACTGTCCATGGAAAGCCAAATCAATCATAGGTTAATGCGCAGTTTGAGAAAGATCTTTAAGTGGATTCCCGTAGAGGCCAGGAAACCCCTGGTACAGGGTTTAATTATTAACAGAATGGACTATGGGAATGCGCTCTTACTTTCTATAAACAAGCATTACCTGAACAGACTCCAAGTTCTCCAGAATACCGCCGCGCGGCTGGTACTAGGCCTTCCACGACGATTTTCAGCCACCGTCTGTTTGAAAAATCTTCACTGGCTTCCGGTAAGGAAGCGCATTCTTTTTAAAACTCTATGCCTGGTGCACAAACATATGTACAAAAGCGGTCCAAAGTACTGGTCTAAGAAACTGAGATGGTATAAGCCTCAAAGAGATCTTAGATCCAGCAAGGAGTCTCGGCTGACACCCTTGAGAATACAAACCTCGAGAAATGGTGGTCGTGACTTCTCCTTTCTTGCCCCTTCCCACTGGAATAAGATGCCCCTCCATCTTCGCACCATTCCTGAACACAGCCTCTTTCGAAAAGGTTTGAAGACTTGGCTTTTTGCTAACTAGCCACCTACCTTTGTTTTTTTTATTATCTTCCATGTCAGAGTCGTCTGCTAGTGCCATGAGACTCCTCCGACGTGATTTGTGCGCGATACAAATGCCCCTGATTTGATTTGATTTGATTTGATCCATCATATAAATCTAGTCATTAGAAATGCAGGATACATGTTGAATATCTTCGACATGCAGTTTCTCAAGTCCAGCAACGGAAAGTAGGGTTTATATTAAACCCCCTTTGCTGGAAATGAGATTATGGATCTGACAAATGGCTAGAAACTTGTCAGACAAACAGGAGGTGCAAAAGAAAATTCCAATAGGGCCAACATGGAGGTAATCACATCATCAATGACCTGCTGGACTTCAACTAATGAAGAGTCTGTTGTGCTGGGATACAGGAAGGTAGTTATAAAGGAGCTTCACTGACAAATCTAATTGGACAGTATGTCCTACAAACAAAACAACTATTACTTAAGTACGGACACTGGCAATGGCCGTTTGCAGCAGACTTTCCTCCGCAGACTGAGTGCACAATTTAATTGATGCTGTGTGGAGAATGATAGAGTCAGCTGGAGGTATCCAATTCCCTCGTTTGGCAACCCAAAGTAGGACCCAAAAGAGATGTTGCTCTAATGAGTTCAGGTTGATTGTTATATCACAAGCTAAGGAATGGCAGGTAGGCTGAATGAAGCACACTCATGCATGCTGAGGTATAGCATAGCAACTACATTGTTGGTCATTACATGAGCATACTTGCTGCGCCATAAAGGGGGAACACAATTAAGGCCCATTACTCATGGATTTGTGAGTAAATGTGGATGCTCTTGCATAAAGTGTGAGGGAAATTGAATTCAAAAAGTTGAAAACATGCACATTTATGCAACACTGACCAGGAAGTCAAGTTCAGTGATGGAAGGCTTGGATGAAATATCCCAACTGGCATTCTGCAGAGCAGATGGCCCTTGCAGAAGTCTCTTCTTGTGATAAAGATCAGGACTCCACCTCCAATGATACTACTTAGGAGCAACTACATTTCTCGATTGGATCTGTCTGAAGTAGAACGGAGAAGCATCAAGAAATCATCTCAACCAAGTCATCATCATAAAGCGTTCACCAGGGCGCCGCCATCACACTATTCTGTAAACATCCTTTAAATATCCTGCATTTGCATCTACACAATGCTACACAACGTACCTTGACTGCAGCTGGTGTTGGAGGGGCACGTGGGTGCAACGAGCCGTCTCCGGCCCCAGAACACCCATGCACTACTGGGTGGGCAGACGAGGCCTGCTGCAGCTCCACAAGTGGCTGTGATCCCCGGCCTGTTGTAAAGGAGGTGGGGGCGGTTCGCGACTCTGCGGCCGCATTGCTGCCTGAGGTCCCAGTATCGGGAGCAGCATACCAGCGCAACGAGGGAGCTGGATGCAGCGGGCTTTGGCCATTGGAAGGGGAAGAATCGTGCAGTCCCTGGGGGCTGTGGTTCCGAGTCCGCACCGGATGCACCAGTGCGCTGCCTGAAGGGCCTGCCGTAGCGCCCGAACCTGGAATTGCCCCGGCGGAGGCTTTGCACCGGGAAGGTTTGCAAAATTCCTGTTTGCGGGCGGTGGCCCCCTGGTGCGCGTGGGGAAGACGCTAAAGCAACCCTGATATCTGAGGCGCAGTGAGTACCCTGTAGGGCTGGCGGTTGAAGAGTAAACTCAGCTATAACGCCGGCCTTCTTAAACTACCTGCGAGCGCTAAGGACTGCCTGGGTGCCAGACGTGATATTGAACTTCACTGGTCTGGGGTAACAGAGCCCGGGAGAGCGAGAACGACCTGCCAGTGCCCCGGTTCAGACTGGTGCTAGATATGTGCTGGAGTATTAGTTTTGGTGATTGAGCCGCCATCTTGCTTAGCGTGCTGAGATACTGGAGCAGCACAGGGGGCTGCCTGGCGCTGCTAGCAACAGGCGAGCCCTCCATTGCTTATCCTGGGGGCTGGGTGGGCCCAGACTCACACTCCTGTGGTGGTCCCCCTGTTGTGTCGATTTGCGACTACGGCATATGAAGAAGTTCTTCTCTTTGAGCAAGGCATGGCGTTTGAAGAAGTTCTTCTCTTTGGGCAAGGCATGGTGTGGTGACGCATGCCACACACGCTAGCTAGGAATATATGCTGGAGCCTCAGTTCGATCCCCGGTGCGGCTACTTGGATCGGAGCGCCTGGGTGTCATCGGAGGTCATGAGTGAAGATTGGAGGCCTTAGCAGGGGAGTGTGCGACTGGCCCTCTGAAAGGCGGTGTACCTGCGAAGAGACGACGACGATGCTGGCCTTAGCTGGCCTGTACCTTGGTACGAGGCTGTGGTTGGAACCACAGGCAGGGCCTCGAAGAGTTGCTCTTTCTGGAAGCTACCTACCTCAGTGCTTGGTGGATTTCTGCACTGGTTGTGGCTACGACCTGACCACGATGGTCAGAGTTGACAAAACCCAGACTAAAATCACTTTTGAACACGGGAAGACGAAGGTGCGGGAGAACGCCGCTGACGATGGGGACAACGTGCATGATCAGGTGTAGGAAGATGTGGACGGTGACATTCGCACCATGCTGGCTGCTATGGAAAAAGTTTTGAGGGCAGCCTCTCTGTTTTGGGTACTTAACTGGACTCCCTCTTGTACCGGATGGACAGAATGTGAACGTATCGATAAGCATGCAGAACGGTTGGACAAGACGGAACGCAGGGTTGCAGAGGTGGAGGAAGCACAGACAACAATGGACACAGACCGTAAGCAAATGAGGAGAGTGCTGCAGGTGTTGCAAGATAAGGCGGAGGACCTGGAAGAGCGTTCCGGCCGCAACAACTTGAGGATCACTGGCCTTCCGGAATCGACTATATTAGTGTTGGAAAGAGCTCACCGCTCCTTGCACCCACCCCTCCCCCCCACCCCAAGACCGATAATAGCGAGACTGCTGAACTATAGGGACAGAGCCTCGGCTTTGCGAGCTGCCAGAGACAAACATTACAGTACGAGGGAGCCAACATCTCTATGTATCTTGCTTTTCATGCCACGAGTGCAGGAGGCGCGCAGACAGTTCGCGCCACTGAAGCACCAGCTAAGCGACCAACACATAAGACTACGCTATGCTATATTCGGCTCAACTGCGTGTAGACCGACAGGGTCACTCATGGATCTTCATTGACCTGAAGGAATGGTCCAAATAGTTAGGTAGCATTCAGGAGCGTATTTCCTCGGAGGGAGCTGTTGGAGGTCAATTGGACGATCAGGACTGATCTCTTGTCCACACGAGTAACAGATAAGAGCATTACAAAAGGGGGTGGTGATGGACGGAGCATCTGAACCAATCAAACACTCACATGCATATAGCCATGTCTGAACTGGGGTGGCAGAGTGGGCTAAAGAACGGTGATGGATCAAACCCAGATCTTTTGACTGGGTAGGAGTGTTTGATTGGTTCAGATGCTCCGTCCATCACCACCCCCTTTTGTACCACAGAGAAGAGCCTGGCACTTGGGGGAGACCTGGGTGGGAATGGTATTGATCTGCATGGACCCACTGACTGAGCTGCAAATGACCGGAGGGTGCCACATGACTTGTTGGGATACAGTGTTAATTGCAATGGGACTAGATCTGGGTGGGAATACTGCAAATGTATATTCTGATTGAACAGGTTTTAGGATGTAGATGGTGGATTTGTTCTATTTAGCATATGCACTTTCTATGTCTGATGGTGGGCGGGTTAAGAACTGTGTCTGGTTGGGACGCATAACCCTGCTAGGTGAGCAACATCCACCCAAGAGTGAATTACAGTACTTGGGTACTGATCTGGAGGGGTAGGGGGGAGATCCTGAGTTAATGATATGTTGGTTTGAATTGCTAAACATTCAGAAGACGCACAGGGAGTTTATGGTGGAATTTCGTCTGGGCACAGTTGGGGCAGGCCTGACATGGGTAGGGGAGGGTGGGACATGCGACTTGAAAAGTATGGCATTTCGAACGTTGTATTCATGATTACACTCGGCGAGCGCACAAACTATCTGTTCCATTGGTTGGCTTGGCGAGACAGGCAAGACACACCCCATGATGGCCCCCAGTAGAACTTGCAGTGACACAGCTATTGACACACTCCGAGCACTCACTTGGAACGCCAGAGGTCTTGACTTACCCGAGGAGACATGAAGTACATATTGCGTTGCTACAAGAGACGCATCTCCCTCTCAACAGTCCCATGCTGCTTTGTAGAGGTTCACATGGTAACATTCATGCGGCGGAATTCACCACACACGCAGGGGGTGGAGGGGGGGGGGGGGGCGTTCTTACTTGGGAGAATCCTAAGACCATCCTCAAACTCTAACCATTAGACACAGACAGGGAAGGTAGATTTGTGATCACCAGGTGTAGAGGGAATGGACCTACTCATAGATAACATCTACGGCTCCAATTTTGATAAACCTGATTTTTATACCACACGTTCAGACAAGGTTGGCTTGCGGGGGAGGGAAAACAGCTCTGGGGTGGGGATCTCAATTTAGGCAGGAACCCACTGCAGGATAGATCTGGGAACCGGAGAGACACATCACGGCAGCAGCTAGAGCAGTGGACTGCGCAATGGTAAGGTTTGACTTGAGGGATTTACGCATTACTCAGCCTATTATGACCTACACACCCGAATAGATTGGCTGGCAGCTAGGCAGTGAAATGAGAGAGCTCGAGCTTGGGAGGTGCTTCCCCGTACATTTTCGGACCATTCCCCAATACGGTTAGTGCTCGATGCACCCAGGAAGGCTATTCCCCCCTTCACTTGGAGGTTTCCCCCCTTGCTCGATGCGGTTTTTAAAGAAGAAGTAACTAAAGCAATTGAAACGCTTTTTTGTGACCAATGTGGTATTGGTGGATAGCTTTCAGGTGGTCTGGGAGACGTTCAAAGTTTATATCCGCGGCTTTACTATGACCAAACACTCTGGCGTCCTTCGGGCGATCCGCAAACGACTCACTGACTTAAAACAGAAGCTAGCGACCTTAGAAAAACGACTTCAGGTTGGAGCAGATGACGAATTCGTGCAGGAGTCCAAGGTCCTGTTTGGGGAATATCACGAGGCCGCTGATGCTGAAATAAATCACCTCGGTAAATACGCCACAGCTCGTACACACGGAGAGAGCGAACAGCGGGGGCGACCCTAGCCCAACTACTCAAAAAGCGGCGGGAAAAAAAAGTGGTCGCAAAGATTAAGTTGGCGGAGGGTGACATTCCAACTGAGGAGGCAGTTATTGCTGGCAGGTTTCGGCAATACTACTACGAGCCCTACGTTACTTGTAGCGGATTTTCGATTACCTCACGCATATAAAGCTACCATGGCTTACAAACACACATCATGAGTTTCTTATGAGACCCCTTGAGAAAAAGGAAATTATCTTAGCACTGTCGAGCATGAAAGCAGGGAGTGCGCCAGGAGTGGATGGCCTCACTGTTACCTTTTATAAGGCGTTCCTGGATTGATTGGTGTTGCAGTTAGCTACACTCTTTGACGAGATGTGTGTATCAGGAACTGTGCCGCCCTCGATGAGGGAAGAAATTGTTGGTATCCTGAAAACGGGCAAGCCCCTATGCGCTTCTTATCGTCCTCTCTCATTGATTAATGTCAATACGAAACTATTTGCAAAGATCCTGGCGAACCGGCTGGTCCCTTTGATTCTGCTCCTGGTCGATACGGAGCAGGCAGGATTTGCTCCAGGCAGAAACCGGACTTATAACTTGCGTACAGTGTTTGGCACTCTACAACACATCCGGCCGGAGTCACAGGCAGTAGCAGTATTTCTCGATATGGAGAAAGCTTTTGACGCTGTTGAATGGCTCTTAATGCGACAGGTTTTAACTAGGCTGGGCTTGGGGCCGGTCTTTCTTCAACTGATAGGGGTATTGTATAGTGCTCCCACAGTCAGAATTAAAATAGATAATCTAGTGACAGACTCTATACCTATTACCAGAGGTACGCGACAGGGTTGTCCACTGTCTCCAATATTGTATGCGCTGGTGGCTGAACCTTTAGCCTGTGCACTTAGAGAATAACAGAAGGCATTAGGTTCCCGGGCTATGAATTAATTGTATCCACCTATGCGGACGATATGCTCCTATACATAAGAGACCCTGAAAGTAACCTCTCCCCGGTCTCGTGTGAAGTGGTGCACTTTGGTGCGGTGTCAGGACTACGTGTTAACCAGCCGAAGTCTATCATATTTTCTCTTACCCAGGCCACGATCCCGTTCGAACCGGACTACCAGTTGCAGTGGTCAACGGAAGCGTTGAGATACTTGGGTATACGAGTGCACAGCAACCCAGAGGTTGTGTTTAGGGAAAACTATAGAGTGGCTATCAGCAAACTAGAGGATGAGGTGGACTGTAGGATCAGACTCCCACTCTCTCTGATGGGTAGAGTTTCCATTATGAAAATGGTCGTACTGCCTTGTTTTTATTTCTTTTTTCCAACATTCCCATCGTTCTTCATTGCGCTTTGTTTTGTCAGCGAACACTGATGGTGAAGTTGGCTTGGGCTAGCAAATAGGCACAAGTCAGATGGCAGGTTCTTACGCTACTGTGTCATATGGGAGGGTTAGGAGCGCTCGAATTTTACTTATATTGCAGGGCAGCGTAAAGTGCGCATGCTTACCACTGGATGCACGGTACACCGGACACACCACATCTCCGTATGGAAAATGTAGTGGCTGCCCCTCTCCCATTGCCAGCTTTGATGTTTGGGACTGCTGATCGCAAGACGGGGATTTTAGATTCAATCAATGCGACAACGCATGCTTGACACTATCTATTACAGTTACAGGCGGGTGCCATTCTCTAATATCCGCTCGCTCCACTGGACTGGCGTCGCTGGCTGCCCCAGTGCAGGGATAAGGGGGTCATGTGTGCGCTCAATTCGCTGGGACTACATAACATAGGCAAATTATTTGAAGATGATATGGCAAAGAGCTGGGGAGATTTGGAGACTGGTGACCCTACCCCCACTATTCTTACAAAATTCCAATTTCACAGAACACGACAAGCGTTGTTGCATATATTAGGGAGTGACTTGCTGGAACCTCCTGAGCTGCCTGCCTTGTCCAATGTCAAAGGCAGAGACGCTTTCCAGGATAGTATCCAGAATCTATAAACTATCCATGTCCTATAGAGAAAATCACTACACTAAAGCCCGTTTAGCTTGGCAAAGAGATCTGGGTCGGGACATAGCTGACACTATGTGGACTTACTGCTGTACCAGCATGAAGCGCATCTCATTACATGGTAGACACAGATTGATTCACTTTAAGTATCTCAATAGGGTCTACTACACCCCAGAGAGATTGCATAAAGAGGGCCTAAGAGAAGGGCTGAACTGTGAGCGTTGTAATACGCAACCAGCTGATTTTCTGCACCTGGCCTGGTCT
Source organism: Lissotriton helveticus (assembly GCF_964261635.1). Taxonomy (NCBI): domain Eukaryota; kingdom Metazoa; phylum Chordata; class Amphibia; order Caudata; family Salamandridae; genus Lissotriton; species Lissotriton helveticus. The sequence continues at coordinate 33,784,311 of NC_136058.1, forward strand.
TGCCCTGGGATATTCAACTTTTGGGATTTGGTCTTTAGGGAATTGGGAAAGGTGGTTGACCCGACACTCACTCCAGAGCCCGCTCTCGCCCTGCTGGGCTACTTAAAACAGATGCCTAAGGGAGTGCATAGGTTGGGAGACATGGGCCTGCTAATAGCCAAACGCAGGGTGGTGATCTGTTGATCACGAGGACCGACTCCCACGATCGCCCAATGGTCAAGGGATATGCTATACTGTTGCACCCAAACGGAGAATTTTAGTGACGTTCTCCCACCACAGAACAGACCTAAAAACTTTTGGGAATTGTATAAAACCTACCTAGCAACCAAGGAGGAGGGCACTGTAGTCGCTGAAAGGGACCCTCAGGAGCTGACTGGGACTACTCTTGACACATAGTTACTTGACGTTAGCCCTAGGCTGATACAATGGGAAGTATATATATCAGTTGTTTTTCATGATTACATTGCAATGGGCCTAATTTGGGGGGGGGGGGTGGGTAGGGTTTGGCATATTGGGGGGGGGGGCGGTGCGAATTGATAATGTGCTGACACTGGAAATAACTGTCTGCTGGCCTTTGCAATTCTGCTGTAACATCTTTGATCACCGTGTGTCATTGATATTGCCAATCTGAGGTATTGAGTCTCATGTTTGTCTTGAATACAAACCTAATACATCTTTAAAAAAAAAATAATAATAAGTGTTCACCAAATATCCACTGGAGCAAATAAATAGCTTGTAGTCAAATGTTTCATACGATTGTCAAACCCCAGATACATAACATTTTGAGATGAAGAAAGAATGAATGCATGCATGCACTTGCAGGGCTACTCAGTGTCCTGGAGCTGAGGCAAAAGAAGCAAAGGAATACACAGACTTATAGGCTAAACAGATGGATTTTTAGTTTCAGAAAGCGGTTTCATCTGAAATGAATCTAAGCTGAGAAGGAAGTTTCTTCCAACTCCTGGCAGCTAGTATAGAAAAGGCAGAGCACCTAATCTCTTCCTCTTAATGCAGAGGACATTAAAAGCATTGCATTTTGCAAGTGCAAGGCCCTAGAGGGGCAGTATTTTTGCATCCGATCAATCAGATATTTTGGTCCAACCTTGCAATAGTCAGAGTTTTAAAATAAATTATTTTACTCACCGGCAACTAATACAATTGATTGCAAGGGTGAGACACCAAGGAGCGTTTAGACAGTTTAAACAGAAGACCGGTTAAAGTGTACTGTACTACATGCAAATCTATGTATTATGAAACTCCAAGTTAGAGAATGTTAGAATAATCCAGCCTGGACCAGTTATTTTTGTGCTTCCCAAAGAAGAAAATTCAAGTATGTTCTTACCATTTTTAGTATCCAGAAGCAGGATTTCACTACAGAGGAAATCTGGAGTTGAAAAGAAAGATGATCACCAACCACCACCCCCAGGTTCCTAGCACCTTCCGTAGGTGGGTGAGGCAATGGACAACAGTTTGACCAAACACCTATCCAACCTGGTAGTGGATGGGAACCATAAAGCAAGAATTCTGTCTTATCCGAGTTACATTGACTGCAGTTAACTCAGCCATTTCATCACCTCCTCTATGCATACTGAGGATGTTTGCGCATCTTAGGCAGGATCACCCTCATAGGTAAGTAGTAGCCATGTCATCTGCGTGTGAAACAATTTTAATGCCAAATGATTCCATTTAAAAAGACAAGTGGAGACGTTAATGTTAAAAAGGGTGCAGCTGTATGCAGAGCCCAGCAGCACACCACATCTTAGATTATTTACCTCAGAGTAAAAGGGCTTCATCCACACAGCTTGTTTTCTAGGATTCTGAAAAGATCTTAACTACCTTAATACCGCCCCTCCCACACGAACTGATTCAAGGATATGGAGCAGGATTTCATGTGAAACCGTGTCAAACACTGCAGAAAAAATCTAACTAAATCAAGGCGACGTTAAGACCAGAATCAAGATTCATCTTAATTTGTCAGTGATTCCCAACGGGGCAGTCTCTGTGCAATGCTGTGCTCTAAAAACTGCTTACGATGGGTGCAGAATTTTAAAAATATCCCAAACGTAGACCGTTATAAAGAACCCTGGGTCTCGTCCGATGAACCACCTTCAGGTCCAACGTGTTTATCTGGCATTTAATTTCTTTTCAACCATAGGATCAGAGATGACAAACCCTAAGTTGTTAGGTTGTCCAAATGAGTACTTCAGCATTCCAGAAATGCTTCCTTATCTCACATTTGAAAAATAATAGTTGGGTGAAAATGAACTCCATGAGGTAGAATTTCCACTACCACCACTGCAATTACTGCAAGACTATGGATGACATCTGCAATTTGCCATCCCAATTCCCCGATTTGAGGCACCAAACGTCATCCAGACTTTCCTGAAAAAATTTCACATTCAGCTTTGCATCCTATACCAGAGAGAAGGCAAAACTCAAGGGCCAGACAAGACATAACTTATCTAATTTAAGCTGAGTAAGCCAGACTAAGTTAAAAGTAAAAGGCAAAAATATTCTTTCCTGCAATTGGCTTTTCCTTTTGCCGTATTCCACTCCACTCCCAAGCAGCAAATGGAGGGTTCATTGTAGTGCTGATTTCCGACAGCATTTGCAGATCCTGAAGGAGCCTTTGATGTGAAGAAACCTTCGTATGCCCATTGAGTAAATAAGGGTATATCAAGGCTGAGAAAATGGCCATACACTGTAAAAAGACTCTGGAATCAAGCTTTAGACAAAAATGCAGGACACTGTACTGAAAACGTCTCTTGCCTACTTTGAAATAGAGAAACGTACCTGCAGTTTGTACAAGTTGGGAAACTAAAAAAAAGGTTTTGTGCAGATCTAGAGCAAATATAAAAATCCACTTGATAAAGAATAAAATATTGGTGAATAGCCAATATCCTCAGGTTTTCCCTCTTGGCATCCGTTTGTTCTTATGGTCAAGGATTGGATGCATTTCCTATCCGAGACTTTCTTTATAAGGAAACAGGAAGAATACACTCTACTGTTCCAGTTAGGTCTCAGAATGGCTCTACTGCTCACTTCTCCAGCAGGGAGTCTGTTCTAACATCAGAGAATTCATCCCATTCGGTTGAATCTGAGGTGGGGCAAACTTGTAGGTACAATTTCATATCCTTTCCGAACAATATCTGGCAACCACATACACATTGTTCTTTTCATCCACGCTGGGAGATTGCTGAAAACGCGTGCTCCCGCTGGGGTGTAGTTTGGTGGAGACAGAACAATGGAATCAAAGCTTTGGCATAAACTTTCAGTTAGAAGGCAAATAATGTTATCCATACTTCTGCCACAGAAGGCTTGCTTAGGATTAGGATCTTGTTTCCTGGAGCAGACATTTCTAAAAGGGCATACTATATGATGTTTGTCTTTCCCTAAACCTTTGAACATAACTCTGTGAATTTCTTTTCTCCAAAGCCAATTGATATTAGTGTATCCGCACAGTCTTCATCATTTGAATATCATTAGAATGAGAACCCAAATGTGAGGAACCAGTGACTGAACCTCCAATACATTCTGCAGCACCACTAGTGTACGAGATGAGAACCTCCAACCAAGAAGAGGGATAAGCCATGTCAAATATCAGCAGTGGCAAGGGGTAACTATCTTTTTCCACTTCAATTATATAGCTGACATTATTGTTCCCACGCTAAGGTTTTCCTGGAGAACAATCCCCCTTCTTTATAGCGAGAAATTAAAAAAAACGGATTACTTATCTTCAATGCTTACTGCAGACGCCTAGATGAGGTTAGGAACTTTGAATCCTAAGAATGCCACTGGGTGATTGGCAGACCTTCTTTCCCAAGAGATCTCATATCCTGCTTTTCTTCCCTGAAGAAGGAAATTATGTGGATTCAAAAGCATGAAACTTCTTTCTTGCAGTCAATATGGTAAGGAAGATATTCCTTTTGAAACTTGGATCTGACTCAGCAGGTCTGAATGTCTATTTTCGAAGGCTTTTTAAGAGTTGTGAAGAAAACAGATTTGAGAAAGCTGCTACCTTAGTTTCCAAAAGCCTGGAGAGAATGGAAAAGGATAAGCCTGGGGTTTTGACTGCATACTTTAAAAAAGATGATGTATAAATATCATGAGATGTTGTTTGGAAAAAGAATCTTGGAAATACAGCAGGTAATCAATTGAAGTCTTACATGTCTTATGATGAAGGAGGTAAGGCACAATAGTCAATGGATGAATAATATTTAGAGCAGTTGTGTTGAGGAATCCTGTATCTTATGGGACTATGAGTCACTTCAACAATCCCACGAGCAATGCTAGCAAAAAGCTTCTTCAGTAAGCTCAACATCTCAAGTTTTAAGCATCAGTAGCCTGAAAGTCTTACAGCACTGGTAGAAGCAGTGTGACAAAGGGAAGAGGAACTCGCACTCTTGCCTCCAAGACCAATGTAGAGGCTACTGTAGAAGTTCTTCTGAGTATCGCCACAGTACTGTCTTCAGGTGCACAACTTCCCCATAACTCAGCTTCCTCTATACCATCTTTCTGCAAATGTTACACCACTTGATGGAGTGAGAGTCAAAAAGATAAATCACCCAAACATGGTAATCTTTCCTAAAACATACCTACAAAAAGCACTTGTCAAAAAGTTAAGACATCGTGAAGGAAACCAAAAAAGGCGAACACATTGCGACAAAAATTACTTATTTTACATGGTTGCGTAGGGATGACCTAGCAACGTTGATGACTAAGTACTTTTCAAACAGCATGAAATACATATACAATGCAGCATAGTCATCAGATCAAGAAATAAACAAAGGTAACAGAGAAAATGTGTCAGTGTCAAGTTCTTTTTAGGGGGATATCACAAATAGGCCATAACAAGTACATCTGATGGTTTCCAAAACATGAGCAGATTATTTCTTAAAAGCTTTAGGTTTCCTAAAGTCTTGGATTTTTCAAAAATGTGTGCATGACACAGCCTGGCACCACTTGGGATCTATTGTTGAGGGGGAATAACGTTTCTGAAGAGACCAGAATCTGTGGGGGAAAAAGGCAGCAGCTAGAAGAAAGAAACAGAGGAACGCTGCCTAATTCGGCTGCATTTCTAGTTAAGTGTGACTGAATATAAAATTACTATTTTTAATAGAAATACATTGCAGAGGTATTCTACCTTTCCGGAATATCGGAGAGAATCCCATGATGAATAATAGCTTAGCTTTAGCTCCTCACTTTCAAAGCAAAAGTCTCTTCTGCAAGTAGTGAAAGAAAATGCGAGGTTTCAAAATCCTGCTAAATACTTACAAATAGAGGAATAATTAATTTAGCTTGAGGTAGTCTAGAAGGATGAGTAACAACTTGATATACCGGTAATAGTACTGGTTAGAAGCACAGTGCTATGTATTAGTGTTATCACTCTACTTTGTCCCCATGTTCCTCTTTATAGTTTGGTTTTTGTGTGGCAGGAGGATGCTTATGAACCATGGCTTGGACAGTGTCAAAGTTTTCTAAGTGACAGAAGTTTTTCTACTTGTTATGCAAGTGGTGCAGGTAATTCTCAACCAGAGAGGAAGAAGAGGGAGAAGGTTGCAGAGAACTATGTTAACATAAATAAGAGTGCATCTTCGATTAAAGTATTTCCTCAAAATAAAACCTTTATACTTAAGTGGTGCACAAGTCAAATGTGGGAAAAAAATGCTAAACTCGAACCAGTAAACAGTTACCAATGAAGACAAATTATCCCATTTTTAAAAGCATTTATAAAGCTGACAATTTACCTAAAGGGAAAATAAGACTAGATTAAATAGGTTACCCCATTTGTCACCAGCAAACGACCCGTCTTCTTGCTGTAAGCCCTTCACATATTCAACGATTTGTTTTACATCAATAACATTAAGACTATCATACAAAGTGAGAATCTGCAAAGAAAAAGAAATACAATTCATAAGATATAGACTATACTTTTTCCTTTACTATATTTTACCATGGACTTTACTGAATAAGGCACTGCACGGTACATTATTATATAAGCACATTTTTATAGCGGAGTTCTATTTTTGGATGTGGGAATTTGGGGGTAGGAGCGAGGGGACTTGTTCCTTGGCCCAATGGCACACTGAAATGATAACCATCTTTCTTATGTAACATCAAGATATGACAAAAGTAGAGCACCCAAGCACATTTTATGTGAAAACACTTAAATATGATTGTAAAAAAGTTCCATAGTGTGCTCAGAATCAAAAGCTTGCATTTCAAAAATATGAATGAACATATACATGAACAGAAAATGAATGATTAGATGGAGTTCAAAATCAAAGTCTAGTTTAACCAGGGATGTGAAATTCCTATAGCCCGACGCCCAGGACATATTGTTTGGGGTCAAGGGCAACAAGTTTTAATGTGCATTTCGTCCTTGGGAGAAGTAGGCCCAAACCCCTGCAGCACAAACCCTTTGGTTGCCAGTTTGCAGTAGAACATTAAGGATCAGGGAAGGGCACTGTCTGCAGTGAAGTTATTATTTGTGCGCATATGTTAATGCTGTTCAAACTTGTGTTTATGGTTCATTAATTGAAAGCCTTTATTATTAAGGTGAGCGCTGTAAGTAAATGTAAGTTCTGACTGCACTAGTGACAGTGGTTCCAGTTTAAAAATGTGTACACACGATTTCAAATTTTAGCAATATGAGGCTATGCATAATGCCCTCAGAATACTTTCTAATTATATGCAAATATTTGCAGAAGCTTGAAAGCAAGATTAATGATTCTTTGCTTTCAATATCAAGTGTTCCTAAAAAAAATGAAAGTAGGAATTTGTTTGCTAAACTACTGTAAAATTTCAGGTACGGTTTCTTTGCAGCATCATTTAGAAAAATGTGATGAGGCATCTAGTATTTCCCCCAAAATAATCATATTGAGAAATCAGTGTAACCAGTTTCAATAGGATTATGCGAAACATACAAATAAACAAGCATTGGAAAAGCCAGTAGGTCTGAAATGGGCGGTCAGCATTTTAGTTTTGGCAATGCGTGACTTGTTTTGGCATTAGTTACTGGCACTGAACAAAACTAAGAGGAGGAGAGATTAGAGAATTTAAATAAACAAAAAAGGTCATGGTTAACGCCAGACCAAATTTGGGGCCCAATTATTAAAGAAAGTCTCAAAAGTGCACCCTTGGTATATGTCCTTGCATTAAGTGCAGCTATACGGCTTTCGTGATATGAGCCCTGGCATAATCTGAGAGGCTATACAAGAGTTCTTATATAATGAGATTGCTGCCATAATTTGTCACCACACTGCATGGCACCAAAGAGACAAGTGGATTTTGTTATAGGACAAGTAGATTTATAAAGCAACCTGCCCCATGGACAAGTAGATATTTTAATACATTCCACACCCCTGGTTTACCGTTACAAGCGTTGTCAGCCGCATACATTTTGGAGCCTTTTTGACAGGGGACAAGTGCAAAATTATAAAAGTCTACTAACGAGGTAAAGCAGCAAGAGCAAGCAGAATTCACAATTCCCAACAATCCACAGTGTGTAGACGTTGCAGAAGAGAAAGTTAAATGCCTCTGTTAGGTCGTGGGACAACTGTTAATTAAAGAAAAGCTGGTCATCTCTATACTGCAGGAAACCTCCGTTTTCTTGAAAGAAATATGTCTAATAATGTAAGTGCCAAAAAGTCCCCATAAGTTTCAACAACCATACTAAAAACACAGTGCATGCGCACTGGTCCAGGGACAAGCCTTTTATGGTACATCATGAACGAAGATCATGCTGGGGTCAGTGGGTCACAAAGCATCACAGCAAGTGTCATGACCAAATACACCACCAACACCCAAGTCATTTTACAGTGAATATACTCTGACCACGTTTTTCCTATTTCTACCATGAAAATAAATGATCTTTTCTCGCAAAACATCTGGTTTCCCAGATGATCCTTGTCCTCCTAAAGTGCTGCAACTGGTGCCAGACCCTATAGCAGCCTTCTTGGAGAAGGATAAATAGCCAGATTCTCGTGACAGGTGTGCTTGAAAGAGGCAATTGTTATCCATCTTGGAAAGAATGGAAATGAGGGCCCTGGAGACTTTTTTAAAAAATATACGCCCAGTTCTGCACTGCCTACACTGGAAAAGATTTTTGAGAAGAGTATTAACCAAGAATTATTTGTTTCTCACTGATCGTGATCTTCTGGACCCTTCTCAGAACAGTGTCTGAAGTGGCCATAGCTCCGAATCAACACTAATAGCTGCAGCAGATTCTATTTGTTGTCAGGTGGACCAGGGTGGTGCAGCTACCCTGGTTATGCTTGATTTGTCTGCAGCCTTGGATACGATATGCACTCTCTGCTTGGTGCAAAGATTGCAGCAGGTTGGGTTGAGGGACTCTGCTTTAGGTCTTGTAGGATCCTTCCTGGAGAACAGGATCCAAATTATCAGCTGCGGGGGCTGCAGGGCTAAACCCTTCCTTCTCCCTTGTGTGGTCAAACAGTAATCCTGCCTCAGTCCCAACCCATTAGACCTATATGTGGCTCCATTAGCAAAACTGGTGCAATCCCAAGGGTTCCAGGCGTTGTCCTATGCGGACGACACCCAAATGATTGTTTCTATATCTGACAATTGGGCACTGGTGGCGGACAAGTTTAAATCCTGCATGACTGAAATCAGCACCTGGATGAAGGAGAACTGGTTTAAATATAACGTCGAGATGATGGAGATTGTGATGTTCTTTGGGGCAGATAACTCGGTTTAGTTGGAGCTCTGGTGGTCTGAGACTTGGTGTGATTTTTTTACAACACCCTTACTTTCAACTCTCAGGTCAACAGGACGGTGAGTGCCTGCTTCTTCATTAGTAAGATATTGAAGAAGATATTTCCCTATTTACCTAGGGAATTAAGAGTCTCAGTAGTCATAGCCCTTATTACATCTCACCCTGACTACGGTAACACTTTATATTTAAATGGCAACCAGTACTCCCTAAAGCATACACCAGATCATCCAAAATGTGGCTGCATGGGAGATCTTGAATGGCCTCAAACATCTTTCTTAGGGAGGAATTGCTTTCGCCACATTGATTACCCATGAGAAAGCAGGTGATCTTTAAACCCAAGTGTTTGGTTATCAAAGCTCTCCATCAGCGGGGATCTTTGTACTTGAGAACCGCTTTCAACTGGTATGTGTCAGACAGCTTTGATCTGCAGCGCGGAGGAGGGTTATCACTCTCAGGTGGCGGAAGGCAACATGGGGTAGTCGCGCATTCTCTGTGGCTGCAGTCACTCTATGGAATAAGTTACTGATACATATTGTGAGTCTTAATTCGTACTCTGTATTTCGTGAGCATCTCAAAACTTGGTTATTTTCTCAAACTTAAAAGGATGCTCTTGCTGTCTTTCCCAGGCTGTCTTTCTGACCGTTGCTAGTGCTTTGGTGCCTTTTTGCTTTAATGCACTTTATAAATACAAAAATACAAAAACAATATACGACATTACTAGGGTCAAACAAGAACCTAGATAGTAAGGTCACAAAGATGGGGGATTTTGTTATTTAATAACACAAAAGAAATAGTTAAAGTTCAGGAGGAAGAGTAGATTTGTCAGCAAGTTTCATGTCTCTCGTGCAGTTTTCCATCTTCAATGTTATCTATATACTTTATTCTGAAATAAACAAATTTGACATTGTAGTAGCTTTAAATGCATGTATTCCGTCATAGATTCTTACACTGTTAAAGTATGATGGAGACAGACAACAGAATAGCAGAAGACAAACCAAAAGCTTATCTACCAATTTCAAATTTAGATGTAAAGGTGTGCTTCTATAAAGAAAAGGACAGAACAACCACTGTGTAGCAATTCAGCTACTTTACGAAGAATGTATTTACCTGAACAGCACTAAGCGTATACAGAATATGGGGATCGTGACCAATGCTGGCACTCAGACCACCACATTCATGTTGACATAACTGGATGAATTCTAATATTTCTTCCTTGTTCATACGATGTAGTTGATCCATGAGATCCATAACGGTCAGTCCCCAGTAAATGCCACTCATCCTCAAATACTCTGACATACAGTACTCCTAAAATATTTTGAAAGAAATGTATTAGGTCAATCATCAAAGGTGCTTACAGATCTATAAAACAACATCTATATAATAGACATTCGGGTCACAAAAAGCATCTGTCAAGGTGCAAGAAAATGTTTTGTGATTTTTTGTAGAAAAGTGGTCTGCTGACAGAAATACCTCATGGTCTAATATCCTGATAAAACAAATTACATCTTGCCTGATCGCCATTCTACTGTTATGCAGTAAAATTAAAGTACTGGTGTTAATCAGTTACCCAGAGTCAAGTAGGTATGCATCTCAAATGAACACTATGAGCTTGAGACAATTTCAAACAAATGGGAAAATTACTACAGCGAATATCTATAAATTATACTACCGACTGCTGGTCACCAGTGGGTAGTTAGGATGTAGTTTATATAGAAAAATAGTTTTTTTGTTTGCCAATAACTTTGGCATTGTTTGATGAATCCTCACAAAATATTCAAAACTAGTTTACCACTCACGCAAGATGCAGTCTAGGAAGTTTAGGGGTGATTTGTCAAGCGTTGGTCAAGAATAAGGGTGGGGTCCCAAAATGCTCCCCCCCACAATTTCCATAAGAAACTTTAGACACTGCTACAGCCCGAACTGATGGACGGAATTATACCAAATTTGGCAAGAAGGTAGCCGCTGGTGTGCGTGCACGTACATGTGTGTGTACACACACACACACACACACACACACACACACTTCAGTTGTATCACCGTCTGTACCGGGAGTTTTGCCCCTACTTCATTTACTCTCTATCAAAATACAAGAACATTTTTAAATAGTTTTAAGTCATGGAAAACCCATGTGCAAGTTGGGACATTCGAACTGGCTTACAGCAACCTTAAAACTGGAACTATCCTTCATGAGTCAGCCACCACCTGTATTAAACATGTAGTATACTTGTTAATAAAAGGTTTGTGTTAATCGTATTGTTGCCTTGAGTTTTTAGGTAGAATTTGATCATACTTTAGCTGCTCTTCAGGCACCTCACCTTGTCAAAATGTGCAGAGTGGATTGGAGGATGACGAGCTCCCCAAGTTAAACAGGAGGCCATAATCATTTCTCGGTCTAAACATCTTGATGTTCAATATACATTCACAAATACTCTGTAAGGTCTTGGCTAATATATTAGAACCTTACTTTACTACTGTAATACGGGACGATGAAAATCGGTAGATACCTACAACTCAATCCTAGGAGACCATATATGGTACTGGATGAGAGCAAGGCTGGCGAGAAGCAGGGAGCAATGGTGGTGTCTGTGGACCTCGAGAAAGTTTTCAACAGCCTGCAGTGGGGTTACAATAATTTAGTAATGTTGTGTATGAAGATGGGGAGAGGCTGGGTCCTCTGGATTACACTGCTGTATTCTAATCCTGTAGCCAGAGTGAAAACGGATGGTCCTATCTCCCAGCAAGGCCACATTTTCAAAAGGACAAGACAGGTGTGCTTTTAGTACCCACTCCTTTTTGCTGTAGCAATGGAGCCCTATGCTGCAGTGGTCATGGCTGAGGGTCAAATGAAGGACATCTTATTGTTGAAGGGGATTTATGCCATCTCCTTATGCAAGGATGGTACACTACTATATTTGAAGAACGGAGCTACGCATTGAACACCATCGCTACAGTTCATGATGAGCTTTGGGAACAGCTCCGGCCTTAACATTAACTGGTCCAAGGCATGCACATTCACATTTACGCCAGATGATATAGAACAGGAACTGGGTAACCAAGGGATCAAATGGTGCCATGTATTTCAAATATTTGGGAGTGAATATATATCACAAGGTGGAGGATGTCAGGGCGGAAAACCTTGGAGCATCGCTGAGAGGTAATGTAGCATTCCCTTAGATTTTCCATCATGGCAAGTCTCACTAAAATAACTATATTACCCAGACTACTTCTTTATGAACTTGCTGGTGTGGGTCCAGATTGGCTGGTTTAAGCAAACTGATGTGTTAATCAGGGACATGATTTAGAATGGACACTGCCAGAGAGTCTGGTTAAAAGCACTTCAAATGTCCATCATGGAGGGTTGCTTTGAGTGCACCCCATTATGAATTACATTACTAGGCATTGCAGCTGCAATGGAATGCAAGATGGCTAGATGGGGAGTGTAAGGCAGAGGTTAGTTAGTAGGAGAGGGTACCCAATCAAGTAGCCCGGACAGTTTTACTGTTGGGAAGGAAGTTACCCTGGTCTCCTCAACTTCAGGGACCATGACACGATCTTACAACAGGTCCATGTGAGAGGCCCAACAAACTTTGAGGGGCGACTCATATATCTGTCTTTCCAGACTACACCCAGAAGTCCAAAGTCAGCACAAAACATTCTTAGCCATCAGGAAGAGACTGCACACCCTCAACCTGCGCAATAGCCCGATGTTTCCGGCAAATCTACGAGTGGACATGACGGAAAGGTACACTTTTTCTTCGCAGCAGATGAGGCCTGCAACTGGGTGGATACGCTGGCTAGGAACCCTTCCTTGAGATCGGAGCACTCTGGAGTGCCCGCTCCAGCTGTGCATAAACAATCGGCTCACAGAAGGAAAAAAAACTGAGAGGAGCAGAAGTTCGGACACCTTAAACCTGCCGGGCTGAATCGTGGTGTGCTCTGATGGCACCCTCAGAGACACAGATGTAATACCAGACTTATGAGACTCCATTTTGAGCCAATGGAGCAGCCTTGAGTCTGGCACCGACAACCCGGATGGGGGCCGGACCAGAATTCTGCATGGATTGCAGTGAGTACAGACTCATCGTAGTGATGCAGTGAGAGACTTTTTGCTACTGTAGTACCTGTAGGCTTACGGCTGTGCATATGTACCATGGAACTATATGTTGGGGGCCTCTGCTCCTAGACAATGACGTTGATGTAGCCTAGATGATGGGATGGTGCTTGGGGTGGCTGAAGTCACCGTTTGTCACCTTTATATGGGGGGGGGCTTTCTTTAATAAGTTTCCCTTCATTTTGCAGGGAGGGGACCAGAAGGGGACAGCATAATGGATGCCTGATCACTTGCATGTTAAACATGACAGCATGGGCTGGCAGGAGGTGTAGGGACCAGGGGTCTAGGCACTGGAGTGGCTGAACTGGGACATTGCCTCACGGCCGCTGCAGGGTACTAATCTCTAGCGAAGTGTTAAGTTGTTTGTTTCTTGTATTCTTGGTTTGATCAGCATACAGAGCAATGGGGTGGGAACCACATGTTCAAGCACTGCCTAGTAATAGATAGGCGTGTAGGAGTTAATGTCCATGGAGTGGAAGACATGGGAGGAGTTGACGTTTTGTTCTTTTCACTGTTCAAGGGGATGGTTAGCTGCTCCTGTGAATGGATGCTGTGGTATGTAGAGTGGCTGGGCTTTGACACTCTGAGCTGGGACCGTTTGCCCAGAAGCCCAGATTTCGCGCTAGTCGTGAGGAGCGCAAATGATGGCGGATGAGGTATTTATGTTCCTGACTTGGAAGGTAAGGGGATTGGCGCAGTTGGAGAAACGGCACAGGGTGTATGCTTACCTCAAACGAGATTACATATCTGCGGTCTTCTTACGGGAGACACATGTGTGGCGAGACTGTGTCCCAAGTTTGCACAAGAGGTGGAGGGGACAGTTCTATGTGACATAGTACTCTGGCTATGCACGGGGTGCCATGATATGGGTGGGTCCTGGGGTACTCATCATAGGCGGCATGTACTGGATCCAGAGGGCTTCTTTGTTATTCTGTATGGAGATTCAGATGGATGGGAGATGTGCTTCCTGAATGTACATGCTCCTGCAGGGATGTGGAATTTAATAAAATATCTACTTGTCCATAGGGCAGGTTGCTTCCTAAATCTACTTGCCCAGTAACAAAATGCACTTGTCCCTTTCGTGCAGAGTAGTGAGAAATTATGACAACAATCTCATTATACAAGTGCTCTGACATAGCCTCTCTGATTTTGCCAGGGCTCATACCTTAGTAGAGTTTGAATGCTAGCAATGTCCTTATTTTGCCACCTTTCCACAGATCTACATACTGGGGCTGAAGGTAGTGGGAAGCAATAGTTCCAGGATTGCAATGCCCATCTGGGCCTGTGCAAACCTACTAACTTGCATGTTTTAAGGGTTTTCACCAGCTTTTCTCTAATCTTTTCCAACACTGAGAAAGGTTGTAAAATTACTCTTGACAAAGGCAGACATAAAACTTCTTCCAGGGTTGGGGAAAAGTGGATGGAGGTAAAATAAACTTGCAAACGCTCAGAAGATTTTCGCAAGAGCAAATCTACACATGCATTTTTGCTCATGCGAAAATGCAGTTCACAAATATTTTATAGGACTATAATTTCTTGACCTACTATTAGTGCAGTTTTGTGTCTTTCACAAATTCACAATAATTTGCAGTAAATATACCATGGGTATACTTGAGATTTCTTTAATACTTGGGTGGAGAAAACTGGGGCAGCTCAAGCAGCACAGCGCATGACTGGGATGAAAGTGGCGCTGAGAAGGATTGGTTCAAAAACCATGTATGGTGTCCGTCAGCAGCTAGCTCGAGATCTGACTAGTACAGAATCCAAACTACTTGACATAGAACGAGCGCAAAGACTTGGGGACTGGCAACACACCCAGAGTGAACTATTAGATGACTGGCGCAGGCTGGAAAAACATACTTATACAGTGCACCAGCAGGCATCTGGTAAGACAGCAGGAGTCCCGGGAACAGATGCTGGTGTTATGGGATAGGAACGGTAATTTAGTCAACTCCCACATGGCAATTAATGAGGTGTTCTGGGCTAGTCTTGATGGGGTGTATGCAGTGCATGGGGAGGGACCCGATGACCATGGGGCGGTCTTTATGGCTGAAGTAGAACTCCCTAAGTTAGGTGCAGAGGGGAGGGAGGATCTGGAAAAGTACATTACAAAAGAAGAAGTACTTGCAGCACTGCGGTGACATAAACCTGAGAAAACGCAGGGAGGCGATGGCCTACCAACTGAAATTTACCACAAATTTGCTGCTGTAGTGCAACTGAAAAAGTGGTGTATCAGAGTCGAGGATGCTTGCAGAAATGGGATAAGGCCAGGGGCCACTGGGTGGAGTATAGGGGCTATAGAGGACTTTTGTGGTCACATGATAAGAGTGGGCGGGTTTGATACCAGAGGGACCAACAATGCTATGTATTGAGAATAATGTTGAAAATAATTACACTGCTTCTGTAACTGGAATTACAATACTGAGGAGACGGTAACCCTTATGATTGTCAAAAAAACCTCTGTGCAAGCATGATGTGTTGCTTAGCTTTTGTTAAATAAAAAAGAATTAAAATACACACTATATATATATATATATATATATATATATATATATATATATATTCACTGAAAAAACCATAGGTTATAGACCATATATAGTTAGGAATTAGCATTTAAAAAACCTTATTTTACTCACACAAAACCATTGAAATTCCATATATAGTTAGTTGCACTAACTATATATCGCGCACCCGCAATCCACTGCTGATCATGTCACATATTACATCATTCATGACATGGTCAGTGACATCACTGATGACATAACTGATGACAACATCCAGTGACTGTATGTTTCTGTAAAGTTAAAATATGTCTTACATATTGAAGAATGAGTGGATGTATAAGTGTCTGGATGAAGGATTTAGTAGGTGCGTGACTGACTGTATGAGTGAGTGATTAAATGTGTCTCACTGAATGCATGGGTTAGTGACTAAACTGTCTTAATTTGTGCATCATTATGTCTGTTGTGATGTAAACTGCTGCATGTGTTGATCATTAGCTATACGAGAGGCTATATGTGTTATTAATTGGTTGCCCAAGTATTTCTATGGGAGATTGAGTTTGTGTGGGGGTGGCTGGAAGGTGTGTGACTCTATGCATAGATGTGTGAGCAGTTTATTCACTAGGTGTAGGAGTTCAAGACAGCATGTGGAAACAGCTACATGGGCAGTTGACTGTGTGCATGAGTATTGATGAGTGAATGGATATCTCAATGCTACATGTCATAGTAAGTACATATGTTAAACACAGTACATGTGAGAGTTGGCATATATAAATAACTGTGCATGAGAGCCACTGAATGAGTGAGTGGTTGTATCGATCATTGTGAACTTGTATCAGGGATTGTATAAGAGAGTAAATATGTGTTAGTATATGTTTCAATAAGTAAGGTGTGTTTAACTGTATAGTTGAAGAAATGGAGGTGAGATTGTTTCTTTGCATGACTGACTGGGTGTGTGAGTAACTCCATGGATGAGTGGCAGTGTGTGAGTGTCTGTATACACTGAGTGTATCTAAGGTTATATTAGAGTCTGAAGAGGTTTATCGTATTAGCACAAGAATGATGTCAAATGAGATGTCATCAGTGATGTCATCAGTGATGTCATTTGAGATGTCATCAGTGATGTCATCAGTGATGTCACTGACCATGTCATGAATGATGTAATATGTGACATGATCAGCAGTGGATTGCGGGTGCGCGATATATAGTTAGTGCAACTAACTATATATGGAATTTCAATGGTTTTGTGTGAGTAAAATAAGGTTTTTTAAATGCTAATTCCTAACTATATATGGTCTATAACCTATGGTTTTTTCAGTGAATTTCAATGGTTTTTTAATAGCAAATATCATAAGCTGTCGAATGTCAAGTACGTGGTAAGTAAAAACATTTTCGTGTTTATGCACACTGATCTGCTTTGAATGCTGCCCCCCACCCCTCATTTCTATTAGGAGTACTCTCTCTTTGCAGATAGTGAAGGGTAGTTAACGCAGGCCTTTGCCCCCGTTGCCCCCGTTGTAATCCGTCGTGCCCGCTTCTCTCTCCATTTGATTGATTGTTCTCTTTGGTTCATTCTCTATTTACAAACAAGAACAGAGTCGCAATACTCTGTTTAGTCTTTGCAGATAGCGAAAAATCGTGTAAAAAAACAAAAGGAATCGAGCAAAATCAGTAGGCCACTAATGGGATCTCTTTTTGACCTACCTAAAATAGAAACATTAGGAACAACCTGTTGATAATACCAATGTGTATGTACATAAGCGGCGTTCATTTGTGTTCACAGTACCCCTTGTTGATTGTTTGAATCGAGCATTGAATTGTTCGAAGTTGATTCTCTTAAGAATCTTCTCTGCCTGCAAACGAGGAAGAATAGGAATATTCTCTCTCCCTTTGCAGATAGTGAAGGGTAGGTAACGCAAACCTTTAACACGTCGTGCCTATTTCGTTCCTCATTGATTGATTGTTTCCCCAAACATTGACTGTTTGGGAATTGGTTCTTTTTTGCAAATATACGTAGGAAAATCTTTGCAAATAGTGAAAGGGTACGTAATGCGGACCTTTCTCCCCCGTTGTAATCTGTCATGCCTATCTACTCCCCACTGATTGATGCACCTGTTTCACCCGGACCATTTACTAGAGATACGTCATCTGGCCCGACCAGAGAGCACCCCTAGTGAAAAGGACATATGCAATAATAACGAAGTGATCACTGTATCCTGTCAACAGAAACTTTAGCATGAAACAACCTGGAAAGAAAAGAATAGGAAAACGAAAATCAGTAGGCCACTGATGAACATGAACTTTTATTAAACAACGAACAAAGAAACGATAACATAACGTAATGATAAAACCTATTAATGTCCTAGAAACAAGAAAACGTTAAAATATGCCAGTGGTGAGAGACCAGAAAAACAGTAAGAGAAACCAAATCACCCCTCGCTGTCCCACCGCCTGCCACGCCAAAAAAATCGATAGACTAGGGAAAATGCAAGTCAGTAGAACATCCGCCCCCACTCTGGAAACTTCCAAGGTGGGGCAGGGTTGCGGCTACGCCCAGCCGGGAGCAGCCCATATAAGGCGGGTCCTGCTGCCACGCCTCGGCCAGGAGATCCTAACGTAGGGTGTAGCCGGAGGAGAGGCCGAGGCCAGCGGGACCCGGCCAGGGGATTGCCTTTACAATGCTGAACAGTTGCAGGGGGGGGGGGGGGATGTCTCCTCGACCCTCCCCTCTCTCTCCCAGTCCGGCCGCGGTGGCCCTTGACAGTTTCAGGTAGTCCCGCCACATGCTCTTCCGGTCCGGCCACCAACGGTCGGGGGGCCGAGGCCGACGGGATCCGGCTGCAGCCGATAAACCAAGAAACCCGTTCATGGGGCCAGAGCCAGGGGCGTCCGGCCGACATCTACCGGAAGCCCGGCCCGAAGACGGACGGGACACTTCTTCTTTCTTGAATAATGGCTGCGACAACACTGGGGGGGGGATGTCTTGCAAATGCCTCCGACCCCCCCCCCCCTCTCGTCCTCATCGCCTGGTCCGGCCATAACAAATCTCAAGCGAGACGCCGTGGGGTGCACTGGGAGGGAGAGACGGTGCGAACAGGCCTCTCCCGCCTCCCCAGGTGGAGGCTTCCCAGCTGCACCCTCAGCGCTCCAGGCGCCCGGAAAAGGGTTCTTCCACTGTGGCCATGCTGCAACGTCTCGCCCGGCAGGGTGGAGCCCGTCCGCTCATTTGACCCCGCGATCGCCAGTAGCTACCGAACTCTCAAAATGGCGGTCGACCTGGCAAGAGCGGGCCCAGCATAAAGAAATGGCCCGGTCACTGGTTGACTCCACCACCGAAGTCCTCCACGACCTTGAAGATTCTAGAGGAGCCGCGGGAGTCTCCGACCCCCGATGGGGAATGACTGCCATGATCGCCCGTGGAGTGACGAAACTGTATCCGCGGGACGTCGGCGCTCCCATGCTGGCGCCAGCCTCACTTTGAATTACTAGAATCCTGCAGACCTCAGTTCCGGTGAAAGCACAGTGTGACCCGGTAGGAAAAATTGTTGCACCCCCTCCCCTTTTTGACTGATAGTTCAAACCACCGATCCTTTCCTTTGCCCTTTTAACGGAACTTTGGACTGCCTCCCCCTCTTTTACATTTTCTAGAGAAAACAAAACATTAACCACTACATTAGCATAGCAGTTGACACCAGAACTGTATTCAAATTGAAAACCAACAACATCTTCAACAGAATCCTTTTTGTTTCTGCTGTGACCCTGCTACAGCACAGGCATTGTCCCCAGCAGTAATTCTGCAATGCCGGTAAGAATAGCTGTGGTGCCTACTGGACTCACTCACCCCCGCGGCGCCCCACGCCGTTATTTGCTGGGCGGCAACTTACTAGACATCACTTTCGTGCCATCTAGATTTCAGCGCGTTCTGCTGCCTTGGAACTATTCGCACAACAGACTGCTACTGACGACCCACCCCCAGGCAACATCTTCTGAATTTTCATAATTTGAAAGAACTAGTAACATGTCCTCATCAGGAATTCAAAAGAAATTGCCACGGTCTCTTCGTTGTTTAAATGTTTTTACTGTTTTTGTTTTGTTGTATATATTTATATGTTATTAAAGTTTTATATTCCTACTACTTTGTTGGAGTGCTATATATTTTTAATGTGACACATAATTGTAAAAACTTTGATGTACAAAGAGTCATTCCTGGAATCTTCCGCTTCAGGCTCGGTCCCCTCCCCAATCACAATACAGGATGGTTTTCAGATAGTAGGAACACGTGTGGTGTGACGGATCTCATCGGGTGTGGGCCTTGATCTACTATAACTCCTTTGAAGAGGGGTGATTCTTTACAGCTGGGGCCATAAACTACATCTGCAGGGCTAGGTGATAGCCTGGACAATCGGACACAGAGGAAGAGGAGTGTCAGAGGGTGCGGTAGTGAATAGGGCGAAAGGGAGGTGTCGGGCGGGCACAGAGTGTGATTTTCAGGGAAGAGCAGCGCAGATGGGGGGAGGTTTATTGCCGATGCATAAGTGTGGTCGTGGGGTGTCCGCGGGCCGGTAAATCAGGCAAGGAGGCCGGAGATAGTGTGCTATAGTTAGGGTTTTTATTTGAAATACAACAGTCTCGCAAGAGGTGAATACAGTGGTCTCTGGACGTTCGGATCCGGCGTCTGTGTGATGTAGCTTCCTTCTTATGGTCCTTGCCAGGCTCTGGGTCGTCGATGTTGGTGGGGAGACCTCGGAGGGCAAGAAGAGAGAGAGAGGACCGTTAGTCCGAACAGGGACTTGGCGAGTATGCCACTACCAACACCGGGAGGTGAAAGGGTGGAGCGGATGGAGGTGAGGGAAGGAGGGAACGGGGAAGAGGGACGGAAGGCAAGGACAAAGAGAGTGTACCAGCAAGGGTGTTCAGGACGTGAGGGGGGGGGGTCGGGCCGTGCACGGTGCAGATGCTGTACAATACGGTTACAGTGTTACTTCTAAGTGATTGGTGCCTACAAGTGCGGAGAGTATGTACAATATATACAGAGAGCACCTAGCGCGCTCCAGGGGCGGTTACAGGTACTCACGCGGTCTGCCGTAGCTCTCCAGGTGAGCTACGGCCGCTCTTCAGCTTCCTCCTTAAGGGTTCCACCACTCCTCTGACCACTCGTCTGCTTCGGTTGGCTCCTCTCCTCCGTCCACGGCTCCAGCCTGAGTATCCTGCCACGATTCTCCGACACTGCCTATTCCGGTCGGGTTGCTTTTCACTGGTTCTGACGCTGCCTCCGAGGCGGGACTTCCGGGTTCACGGCGTAGTGCTTCCGGTGCTTGCAGGTCCGTGATTGGCTCCTGTATTGGAGAGAGAGGCGGGGGACTGTAGGTCACTGGTATTGTACCGGCTCGGGGGCGGACCCGAGGGATTGGCCGGCCTGAGTTTGTGTGGACGTCCCCGGGATGAGGTAAAGACTCAGGGGGAAAGAATCCAGGGGGGGGGGGGGGGGACACCGGGACTCCGTCACAATAAGACAGAGAGCGGGGGTGACCAGTGCCTGGGGAAGATGCTTGCGAGGGTGGGGAGCCATGCTACGAATCGACAGCGTGCAGAGAGTGGGTCTGGTCAAGGCATCTAAAATGGCTGCCGTGTACGACAAAAGTGTGGCATTTCAAAAAAGGCAAGATGGCGCAGACAATGTTTTTCAACACTTCCTCATTTCCTTCGAATCGAACGTTAACAGACGTTGGTGCATATTACCAAAGTTAAGCGATATTTATCGCTAACGATGCTTACCAACGAATTTTTTACCGCTAAGCATCGTCAGAAATTATCGAAGATAAACCTTGCTATTATCAAGGTTTATCGCAAATGCGATAATAAACGGCCGCAATGCATGAATATCGCTAAAAAGTCAGCGATATTCATGCATTACCGAGCTAATGCTCTTAGCCATGTTATCCACCTCCCATTGGATAACATGGCTAAGAACTGCTCAGGGCAGGTGTTACTTTTTGGAGATATTCGCGCTTAGCGCGAATACCTCAAAGTTGGTAATAGGAGATAGATATCTTGCATGTTGTAATGCAAATTATTGTTGTATATGGAACTCATACCATAATCTCTCAGGAAAGCAGAAACTGATCCTTTTGGGACCGCCTAAAAAGGCCTAGGGGGTGAGGGGTACTCTACTTTGCCCCCTTTTCACGTTCCGAACTATTTTATTTTACTCTCTTCTGTAATTACACAAAATAGCAGCGATAAGATGCATCGGAGACACACAGTGAGAGAAAGGAGGCCGGAGATGAAGAAGAGATGTCAAATACACATTGGAGATAATATAGTGGCAGAAGGGAAGTAAATATGAGTAAACTTACCATGTAACATAAAAATGTTGCACTCTATACTATAAGTCTCATTTTATACTACAATCACTTTGCTACAACCTCATAAATTAAAAATAAAAATGAATAATGTCTCAAACAATTTTTGATTTCTAAATATAAATTTATTCTTCAGAATTTTCTAAATTTGAAAGAACTAGTAACATGTCCTCATCAGCAATTTCCTCATGAAAAGTCTGCAATGATGATTCTTGTAACTCTATGGTCTCCAAACATTCGATAAATTCGCCATCAACAGATTGATCAAAAAAATCATTCAAGTCATCTCCTCCTTGTGACAATATTTCATTATTGGTGCTGTCAATTTCAATCAATGTAGTGGAATCATTCAAGTCATCTCCTCGTGACAATATTTCATTATTGGTGCTCTCAATTTCAATCAATGTAGTGGAATCATTCAAGTCATCTCCTCCTTGTGACAATATTTCATTATTGGTGCTGTCCATTTCAATCAATCTAATGGAATCATACAAGCCATCTCCTCCTTGTGACAATATTT
The DNA here is from genome assembly GCF_964261635.1 of Lissotriton helveticus. NCBI lineage: Eukaryota > Metazoa > Chordata > Amphibia > Caudata > Salamandridae > Lissotriton > Lissotriton helveticus. The sequence goes on from NC_136058.1 coordinate 33,806,542, forward strand.
CATTATTGGTGCTCTCAATTTCAATCAATGTAGTGGAATCATTCAAGTCATCTCCTTGTGACAATATTTCATTATTGGTGCTGTCCATTTCAATCAATCTAATGGAATCATACAAGTCATCTCCTCCTTGTGACAATATTTCATTATTGGTGCTCTCAATTTCAATCAATGTAGTGGACAATTCAAAAGAAATTGCCACGGTCTCTTCATTGTGAGCCATTTTATTTTGAAATTGCTTGCTGTAAATTGCAGAAAAAAATAATCACTTTCATTTATCGTTTTTAGTAATACATAATATAAAACTAACTTTATCAAGTATTTAGTATAACAGAAGGACTGCAAATAAATAACAGAAAACATTTTTCAAATTATCTTCAAGTGTACAACATAGTTCCCCTTAAAAATTAACAACTCACCTTTTTAAAAGTAGGAGAAGTGTTAGTACTGTGTAAATCAAACACCAGAAATTCACCACCAAAAATTCCTCACAAATGTACCTCAGACAGTAGTATCACAAAATGGCTGTGGTTTCCTCTCATTTGACATATATACATAACCAATTAACTTTCATCACACACAAATACAAAACCAAAGTAACATTTTAATTGGTTCTAAATTTCAACACTTTCAAATGTGTTTTCCCCATGCAATTTTCCATAGGACATTTACATACGTCTACAGCCTGAATGGCTGAACGGAATTACACCAAACTTGGCAAAATGGTACATCAAACCTAAGAGGTCAGGAAGGATCTACTATGCCCCCTTATGGTCATTTCCCCCTTCGCTTTGGCCTCCTCTTGTCTCTCAATCCTACCGAGAGACAAGATGGCGGCCGCTACGGACTGTTTGGAATGTTGACAGACGCCGGAGAACCAATCAGCTTCGCAAAGCTCCGTAACGCGAAAAGTACGCGAAGCGGAGCGCTGTTACAGATATATATCTTTTTTTGAACGTTAATTTCTCAAAATCCACTGGAGCACACATATTGAGACCTAGCAAAGGCACATCGGGCTACCAGTCCCTAATATTTTACCAAGTTTCGTGCAAATCCATTCAGCCGTTCGATTATTATTATTATTATTTTTTTTTGCCCCGCGGGCCCTTTTAAAACCTCCACATCAAACCTAGGGGGTCAGCGAGGATCTACTATGCCCCCTTATGGTCATTTGCCCCTTCGCTTTGGCCTCCTCTTGTCTCTCGATCCTACCGAGAGACAAGATGGCGGCCGCTACGGACTGTTTGGAATGTTTACAGACGCCGGAGAACCAATCCGCTTCGCTTCACAAAGCTCCGTTGCGCGAAAAGTACGCGTACTGGAGCGCTGCCCGGTCCGCTGTTACAGATATATATCTTTTTTTAAACGTTAATTTCTCAAAATCCACTGTAGCACATATATTGAGACCTACAAAAGGCACATCGGGCTACCAGTCCCTACAATTTTGCCAAGTTTCGTGCAAATCCATTCAGCCGTTCGGGCTAAAAGTGAGGCCAACCGCCCTATGGAAAACTCAATGTTAAAAACACGTTTTGGGACCCCCCTTTTTTCTCGACCCCCCCTGGACGAACCCCCCCCCCCAATTTTCAGGGGCTGCTCAGAAACAAAATGTGCCATTTTCCTGAAAATTTCAGCCAATTCCGTCCACAAACGCCAAAGTTATTAGACATAGAATTTTCAAAAATCCCATAGAGAAAAAATCCTAACTATATATACCTACTGGCGACCGCCAGTAGGTAATATATATATATATATATATATATATATATATATATATATATATATATCCAATACAGACAATCAATCTAACATAGAGCTAACAGCAGCGGATGCCAAGGACGTTCCTTACAATGCACCAGCTTGGGCGGAGCAATGGAGCTTCAGATGGGAAGGAAACATCAACTCAACAAGAATTAACTGAAGCAGCCATCTTGCAAATTGGAGCTAACACAAGCCCATTCAAGCCAAAGTCCAATTTCATGCCAAATATACCCAAGGACGCCATTGATACTGTCCAAGACGCAATAGTGGAAGATTTGAAAAAATTGCACCACAAAATCAAACAACAAAAAAGATATAAAAGTGAACAGGTAAAGGAATATGCATCTCTAATCAAACGATTAAACAATGACCATCAAATTATTGTCACTACATCGGACAAGGGAGGCAACATTGTAATTTGGCCACAAAAAGAATATATCTCAGAAGCGCAGAAACAACTAAGCAATCCTTTAGGTTATGCAAAATCCACTCTCAAACAATACAATGTTGCCAGAGACCAACTCAAAAAAATACTTTTAAAATGGAAAAGAGAGGGGGATGATCTTGATGCAAGAATTTCAATTTCTACATGTAGATAATCCTGTCCTACCAAGGTTATATCTAATACCCAAAGTGCACAAAGAGATATTACCAGTTCCCGGGCGTATCAGCCATACAAAGTGTTGCGGAACACATCACTGAATATATTGACTATTTTTTACAGGACCTAGTAATAAGTTTGCCAACTCACATTAAAGACACTAGAAAAAAAAGATCAAGAACATTCCCTGGACAGAAGATTTGATATTCATTACCCTGGATATCGAATCTCTTTATACCAGTACAGAACATCACACTGGATTAAAGGCATTGGAACATTTTTTGGGAACTAGACCATTACATTGTTATAGTCATAACAAAATGATTATGGAACTAGTAGCCTGGTGTCTGAACAACAATTATTTTATGTTTGGCAACAAAATACATCTACAGAAGAGGGGTGTGGCGATGGGGACCGGTTTCTCTCCCAGCTACGCGTGCTTGCACGTGGGTTGGTGGGAGGAGCAGGTCCTCTGCGTACACACAATTTAGCTTTTAATGGTCATGTCTTGCAATCGATGCGTTATATTGATGACGTTTTTGTTTTATGGAACGGGGATGAAGCAAGTGCTATTGAATTTGTCAGAGAGATGAACATGAACCACGAACATTTAAAATTCACATCTAATATTAACAGACAAGTTGATTTTTTAGATGTTAGCGTCTTTATTTGTGAAGGACAAATAAAAACCAAACTCCATAGGAAAAGCACTACTGGAAACTCCAAACTACATGCCAGCAGTGCTCACCCCAAACATATCATCAATAATATTCCATTTTATTTGCGTTACTCAATTTTGATTATATGCTTTGGATTGTTTCAGCCCTGACGAAGTTCCTAGAGAACGAAAAGCGTTGGCTGAGGAGTTTGTTTTGATTGGAAATTCAATAAAGGAATTATTTAAAACGAATTGGACCTTGTGGATACTCTTCTCTGGTGCACCGTCCCTTTGTACATGAATATTTCATATGGGGAATTATTAAGGCTCAAGCGAATATGTAGCACAGAAGAAGATCTAGCCATCTGTACCTCACAAGCACTTGAAAGGTTCAAACAAATAGGTTACAACAATGCGATTTTGAGTAAAGCTGTTAAGAAAATGCAGGCTAAGTCCAGGGAATCATTACTGAGAGATGCAGAAATCACAAACACTAATACAGTGGTAACTGACTCAGACTCTGCCCCCAGGTTTGTAACAACCTATAATCGCCAGGAAAGAAAGATCAGGTCCATTTTAACACAAAGCTGGCCCATACTCTTAACTGATGCAGTTTTAGCTCCCAGACTCCCCAGCACTCCGACCATTACATTTAGGAAGGGGCCTTCCATGAAAGCTCAAACCAGTAAAAGTTTTCCAGAGTTGAGCAAAGACCAAATGTGGCGACAGCCCCAGCCGGCGTTTATCAAATGTTCCAGCTGCAGGGCTTGCAGGTTTGGAACAAATACCACACAATATGCCACCCCATTCATTCCAGAAATGGTAAACATCAAGGAGACTTACAACTGTAAAACCGAATATGCTGTCTATGTTCTGACATGCACCTGCGGCTTAAGATAAGTGGGTAGTACCAAGCTGCAGCTGCACGTCAGAATCCTCCAGCATCTTCGGGCAATCGTCAATAATGATAGCTCGTACCCAGTGGCCAGACATTTCAAGTCTGTGCACAAGAATGATTTGCAGTGCCTGTAATAACAGCAATTCCTAAACCACGAAGAGGAGGAGATAGAGACAAGATGCTGAGAAGGATGGAATCAAAAATAATTTTAGAACTAGACAGCAAATTCCCCAATGGACTAAATACCACATTGGACTTATATAATTTTTTATAGTTGAAGGTATCAATAGAGAAATAATCAAGTTTCTGCACATATCAAATGAGGCAGTCACCCTGCCGCACTGTAGTTTTTTCTATATTTATAAACTTTTCTTAGTCTAAATACACATTAGGTTTAATTTGGGGGATTTTTCCTAATTTTGCGTGGATCATACACTTTACTGTTGCACTTTACACGCCGATTCATAGATGAGTGTACAACTTTTCTTTTTTTAACATTAAAGGGAAAAATATTTTTTACCACGTTGAATGCAATGTAGCAGTATAGGGTCACATCGAATCATTCAGCATTTAGGCTGGACATTGACGTCTGTCCTGGACTACCATGATATACGAGACAATAATTGTATAAAATACAGAATAATCGAAAGATTGCGTAATTTACACAAGTTGAATAAAACGGTTTACAAATTTTGCATAATTTTGCACAAGAAAAAACAGATATTTGCACAGGAATATTCCAATTGCGTAATTTGCACATATTGTGAAAAATGTTGGCTTAATTTTGCACGTTAGCGATATTTGCACAGGTAATTGGAATATATTTGCACATTTGTCTGCAGCATAGGCTATTATTACGTATATGGATTGGTTTTGTTATTCCTATGTTATTGTGAGGACGAAATACAATGAAAGTAGTAATAGATTGTTGTGACCCTGGTTAAAAAACCTGTTACTATATGAAAAAATTGCATTCATGCAGATCATTATTTATTTATTTATTTTAATTATTTTTATTAACTTTGCTCACAGGTACATAACATACATAGCAGCATACATTTAGCAGGAGATAGTTAGCGATCTCTGGTACATACATTGGGCAGGTCAAAACAATTCCCAATACCACCACCCGCTTCACACCCCACCCGCCTCTCCCCCGGATCCTCTGTATTTCCGCCAGGGGCCCCAGACCTTCCTCCACTTCTTCACACACTCCCAGGCCTTGTAAATCGTCTCCTCCGCCCTCTGTCACCAATCCGAATCTCGCCTCCACTGGTCCCATTGTGGGGCCTCCTGCGCCCCCCATCCCGGGGCAATATTCATTTCGCCACCCCGGCTGCCAAGGCCAGCCAGATCTCCTCGTACCTTGACCAGTCAGTCGGCCCTTTAATCATTAATAAAAGCCATCTTGGCTCCACCGGAACTGGCGACCCCACAACTATCTAAATATCAAGTTTATTTAAAACAAAAACATCTCTTTGTTCAAATTAAATGTCCGATGATATTTGACTAGGACTAAGAAAGACTAACCCATTTGAAAATGCAAGTGAGAAACAACTTGTGCACAGTATGTTGTTTATGTCTATTATTTCACGTCGTGTACACACAGCATATTTTAAAAAGTGGTGGGCCATGAACTGGCGATTTGTGAGCAAGGGCAACCGCCCGAAACGCGTCAGGTTTTGCAGCTCTTAAATAAATAATATACCCGTGCCTGAACTTTGGGATTCGTGTGGTCTTTGGTTGACCGAAAGGAAGTGCTGAGACAGCGTGTATATATATATATATATATATATATATATATATATATATATACATACATACATACACATACAGGACACTTAAAAGGCGGGGGCGGAGCTACATTCGGACTAACAGCGGCATCTGAGGAAGGCCACATCGCAGAAATGCATCATGCCCATGCTGTTTTTAAATAAAGGTTTTCTTGTTTGTCCCCGAAGTGGCCTCTTTCCTTCCTGACTTGGATTGGTGGAACTTTGATTTCTCTATGTGCCGGCCAGTGGCGTGAAAGGGGCCCCGTTCCTTTCAAGTGGTAAGAGTCTCTGGCATTAGCTGTTGCAGCTTGTTCTTTTCTCCAAGACATTGGATTACTCCTGCCCACCTTTGTGTTGGACGCCGCCAGGGATGCTGTTAGGTGCAGCCTGTGACTTCACGGGGAGCCGTTTGCACGGTCAAGTCGACTCACAGCCCGGTGGATCTATACGCACAGGTTGGGAGCGTTTAGGGGACCCAGGGAAGCCTCATGTTAATATTGCTGTCTGGACTGCACATCCCCTCATAACACGCCTTTTCCCTGTCTTCCGTCTCTCGCATCCCACAACCTGAAGCACTGCTTTCTGGGACTTTGAGTTTCGCTTGGATCGCGGTGGCAGTGCGACCATGTGATTTGGGGGTTGAGCTTCACCCACCAATGGGGAGAATACAGGACACTTAAAAGGCGGGGGCGGAGCAACATTCGGACTAACAGCGGCATCTGAAGAAGGCCACAGCGTCGAAATGCATCATGCCCATGCTGTTTTAAAAAAAGGTTTTCTTATTTGTCCCCGAAGTGGTCTCTTACCTTCCTGACTCGGATTGGTGGAAATATATATATATATATATATATATATATATATATATATATAGCTCCACGGCACAAGTTCTTGCCGATCCGCCAGCGCACTCAGTAGCGGGTGCTGGAAACGCGACGGCAAGATTGCGTATAATCCCAACGCTCAAAAGAAAACACCAGCACTCTCGGGGGGGGGGGGTAAATCCTAGTATGGATTTATTTGGCACAGAGAAATGATAACAAACGCGTATCAGCACTGACGAAGGCGCACCGCTGAAACACATTTTTTTCCATTTTTCTGCGCCAAATAAATCCATACTAGGATTTACTCCCCCCGTCCCTCGATTGAAGAGCGCTCTTCATATCTGACCAGTTCTCAAAGTCCCATTCAATTTTGGCGTTATGAATAAGATTTTTATAAATCACTCGCCTGATCCTGATCTTACTAGGACTTTCCCGCTCTTTGAGGGACTTTAAGAGTTCTGCCTTAGCTCTCCTACACTCAGCGTTGAACCAAGAAGCGCGCATCCCCCTTTGATTCCTAGTTTTCGCTATTGGGTTCAAGACTTCAGCTAAGTTCGTGACCAGCTCCTGATGGATACCTGCCAATACTCTGTGTCCCTCCGAGGACGGTAGCCCGGGTAGTAATTTTTCCACTTGTTCTAAACTTGGAACCAGTATATTGTACAGTCTCTGGATATCATCATGATTCCCCACTATTTTGGGCCATCTAATTCGCCGCCTGTTACTGGCTGCTATTAGATCTGGGGCTAAGTTCGCAATACACTCCTGTTCCCCGGGTACTACCCCCTGCACTTCAAACCTGAGCGCCAACGCATTGTGGTCGCTGTCCGTTCTAGTAAGTACCTGGAAGTCCTTAACTTTTGCCCAGTCCCTGGATTCCACCAGTATATAATCTATTCGAGACTCTTGCCCTGGTTTATTATAAGTGGGCCTTGGTGGTATGTCCCCTTTTGTGCGCCCGTTACAGGCTCTCAGTGAGTTGGCCAAAATAAGTGAGGTGATCTGCACAGCCAGTGGGGACCATGCCTTTGCTAATGGGCCTGCCGGGGGTGGGATTCCCCAGGCATCATCCTCATCAATTGTGGCGCCCTCCAGAAAGGTCGGCAGTGGCTCGAACTGACTATTAAAATCCCCTCCCACTAGGTAGGACGAACAGTGGGAGGAGGATTCCAGAAACACCGCCAGGTCCTCTATTGTACCCGAGGTCCTTGCCAATCCCACTGGTCGTGAGTACACATTAACCAGCGATAATGATTGGCCAGACCCCCAGTCTAATACAACACACTGGAAATCCTCAGAATTTGTATGCAGAGCCCTAGCCCTACATCCTAAGTGGGTAGCAACCTATATCAATAACCCTCCGGACGGGCATCCCTTTCCCCCCCCATTTGGCTGGTACTGAAAATGTTGCATAGCCTGGTCGCAAGTTACTTCCCCGTGCCCAGGTTTCTTGTAAAAGGCAAATGTCAAAGGACTCTATGAATGTCTCCCATTCAGGGGAGTCCCGTTTATTGGACAGGCCAGCTACATTCCACGAAAGAATAGACACCAAACCTGGTGCCACCTCGCCGTTCGGTGAGGTACTCCTGTTTTGGTGCACTATTATATTGTTATCATCGGGTCTTTTATCCTGGCCCTGTGGATGTACTAGACCCCCAGGGTCAGTGCTTTCTCCAAGTGTGGATTGACCCATTCTCGGTGAAGTTGTACCTCGTACCTGAGCGGAGTCTACCTGATACTCCACCGGTGGAAGTGATGTAATACTCCTACTATCATCAGATAATTCCCTGTCATTTGTTTGCTTTACCCCAGCGCTACAATCCAACAACTGTCAGTCCACTGCATCCAAGCAGCCAAACTGATTGGGATGTGTGAATTGGAAGTAAGGGGAACTGGGGGTAGGGTGATTCCAGCCTCCCCTCCCAAAGGCTCCCCCATGGGGCACCGACCTAAGTGCAGGATGTAGTCTTCTTGGGGGAACCCATGACCAGCCCTCATTGGCCCCTTCCTCAAACCGCTCACGTTTGTCAGGATAGAATGCCCTGAGGGGCAACGCTTGAATAGACGTCATGGGTGAAGAACCTTCCCAATTGCAGATAAAGCTTACTGTCCTTGGGTCTCTAAAATTTACCAACACACAATCCCCGGTACCCCTTTTTGTTGACTCGCCCACCCAGGGAACTCTCCTTGCAAGGATAATTTCGTTGTGCATCCCTAAAGGTAATGGTCTATATCTATTAAGCCAGCTGATTACCTTATTCTTTAAAGAAACTGGGTTTTCCCTGACCGCATCCTCAAGTTCTGGTACACCACTGAGGACGACTACATAAGGGGCCGCTCCCGGGGGGAGGTGTGCTGCTTTCCTATTTCCGCTTCCGTCTTTCCCTCGGTGTGCTTGGCGCAGCTGTGCCGGGGCAGATGTCTTCCCCCTAATTTGATTAGGGGGTGGATCATGGGGTATAATAGGAGGCGGTATGATAAAGGGGTTTGATGCAGGAAGAATACTACCACCGTCCAAGGGTAAACTTGTGGTACTAACAGAAAGGATTGGTGGGATAGCGGAGTCAAGTGGTAAGAATGGATTATTATTGACATTAATTCCCATCCCCCCCCGCTGCAGGGGCCCCCGAGGGGCCAATAGTTCCACCCAAACCTCTATTCCCTTGCTGCGCCTTGTCAGCCTGGACATAGCCAAGTAACTCTCCCAATAACCCCTCAATTTTACCCAGCCTATCTTCAGAGTTCCCAATACGTGCTGTAGCCTCCCTCAGATTGCTGTGCGCAGCCCCTATGGTTTCTACAATGTTGGTGATACTGTCCTCAATCCTAGTTAATCTAGCTTCTAAGAGATCTATCAGGGACTCCATCAATGAACTTAAGTCCCTGCACCCTCCTGATTCCTCACCCCCCCCTGTGGTGCTATAAAGAGTTGTCATGCTATCAGAAAGCGACAGGTGGTGAGCTTCCTCTGCCACCAGCCGTGATTTAGGGGCCCCTCCTTTTGCCCGTATTACCCATTCTAACGGGTTGTTGTTGATCTTTTTTAGGGACCTTTGGCTTTATTCCAGAAGCTATTTCAGGACCAAACTTCCTTTTTTTTGTGGCTCCTTGCCTGTGGGCTTCATCTATCAGTATTTGTTGGACCCCTGCCTCTACTATTATGGGGGAGGGAGGTGAGGTAGTGATCATGGTAGTTTCATGGGTTGGAGGGATAGGTGGGTCGAGGACAATAAGATCATCCCCGAGGTTTGAATGAACATTAGGTTGGGTAATCTGTACATTTATATGCAGGGGAGGTTCCTGCCTAATTGGAGAAAGGGCTTTAGCTATACTTCCCAGAGAGGAATGTTTAGAGTTAACGATTCCCTGAGAAAGTCTACGTTCCAAGGATGTTATTTCATTATTCAAGAGTGAACTAGCACGCACAATGAAATTATCCATAGTCCCCACTAATTGCGTGCCAGTCTTGGAAGCAGTACTCCGTGTTTCGCGGCCCGACATTAGTGAGCAAGGGTCCAATGTACAATGAATACAAAATGTACTTGCGGATCAAAGAGGGATGGGCCGGTCCGGACTCCACCGGGCTCTAACGGGCTACAACGGGCCCGCTCTTGGCCCGGTCTTCGCCCGCGCTTCACCCGCGCGCATCCCGCGTTCGCGTTAGTGGGCAGGGTTAAGTAAGAGGAGGAGGGGGCGGGAAGAGGCAGCAGGTGTGCGCGATGGCCTGGCGCAGTCACCTGTGGGCCTCGCAGTCCCGCCCCCGTTGGAGTATTCCTCTAAGCACGATGAAGCAAAACCCGGTATGGAGCACGCCGGCTCCCGCTGAGGCAAAGAGTTCCACTGGGGGGAGAGCGTGAGCTTCTGGTGTTCAGGGAAAACCAAGGAATCCAAATTGCTGATCCTGGACCGGTCAGAAGGCGACTTCGAGCGGCGCCCGCAGAGCGGGGGCCGCGAGTCGTATTTCAGTGCTTGCTGGGAGGAGGGGGCGGGAAGAGGCAGCAGGTGTGCGCGATGGCCTGGCGCAGTCACCTGTGGGCCTCGCAGTCCCGCTCCCGTTGGAGTATTCCTCTAAACACGATGAAGCAAAACCCGGTATGGAGCACGCCGGCTCCCGCTGAGGCAAAGAGTTCCACTTGGGGGGAAGAGCGTGAGCTTCTGGTGTTCAGGGAAAACCAAGGAATCCAAATTGCTGATCCTGGACCTGTCAGAAGGCGACTTACTACCAACTACCAAAGTGTTTTATGATACCATACTACCATACTAAGGGCAAATTTTGCCCAGTAAACGTGGTAATTAAGAACAACAACTATACTAGTTTACCTATTCATCGGCTGGCCCCCTTAAAACCGTCCTAAGTCTAGATTTCTCCCTTGGGACTTTTAAGTATTTTTAAAAACATGCGTTCATTATTTCAAGAAGTTTAAGTTTGTTTGTTTGTAGAAGGCTTTATTTCGAAAAACTTTTATCTTAAAAGCATCACAATAAAAACAATCTCACAATACAAATTCCACAAAATAAAACAAATAAGGAATGGTCATACATAGTATAACATCCAGTTATAAAAATTTGGAATACACATTAGGATTATGATCGGATTAAACATTTTTATCATTTGTCTTAAGCCTTCTTGCTCTAATAATCCATACCCAGCTAAGAAATTTGGAGATGGCACAAGCGTATATTAGCCGAGTATCTGACATGAGGATTCGTAAGGCCATAGAGTGAGACCTGGTACCCATATTCCTGCACACTGGTTTCAGCCACCTAGATCTCTGAAGTTTATATGCAGTGCATTCAAATAAGATATGGGGCACTGTTTCCAAGATCAGCGGACAGAATGGGCATGAGCTAAGGGTACTTGGGGACACGCTCCAGCGTGCTGTAAACTCACCAAGAGGAAGGGTGCCAATCCTAAATTTAAAATACAACATGCGATCCCGCGGTTTGGTAATAAAATCAAAATAGGGCTCTAACGAGGGTACATCCTTTAGAAGAAGATAGTTGGAAACAATCCTGCCATTTTTTGGGTTTGAATATTTTTTATTATACACCCAGCTCCAGTAAATCTGCTTCAATTGGGATTTTGGCACAGCAGATCGAGTTGTCCATGCCTCCCCCAGCCCAAGCTCAACAAGTAAGGATTTTACATTACGCAGCAAACTAATTTTTGTCCAGCCAGACATAGACAGAATTTCTGCCAGCCCTTCCGCATAATGAGCAAGTTCCGGGTCTCGCCATAGACGTGACCAGAGTAACAATGGGCGGAGCTGGGCCTTGTCCTTTATTGGACAATTCCCCAAATCATACAGTACCGGAATCATAGGTGTACTTTGGGGAAGGAACAACAATGACCTAAGAAATGTATTCTCTGACTGGGTAAGCTGGGCAATGTTACAGGCACCCCATAATTCTGCCCCATACAGGGACCCACTAACTGCTCTTGCATTGTAGATCTCTACAATAGGGGAGATAGGTTTTGTAGTAGAACTACGCTGTTCTTTGAGAAGTGTGCCTGTTACCCTTTTAAGAGAGAGGATCATTTTGTTAATATGAGGGCCCCAGTGCATTCGATCGGAGAGTCTGATGCCCAAATAATCGAATTCCGCCACCCTATCCAGCTGCACACCGTTCAGGTTTGGCGGGATTCCCATTTTTTTTGCCGGATTTAATACTAGGTATTTGGTTTTACTGGTATTAATTACCAGTCCCCTAAGTGTACAGAACACATAGAAGCTATCGAGTAGCTTCTGTAAGCCCACTGGGGACTTCGAGATGAGGAGGGTGTCGTCTGCGAATAGCAGGGTCGGGATGAGTTTACCCGCCAGGGAGGGAGCATCTGCAGGTGTTTTTAGCAGATGCTCCACCACTCCATTAACATAAAGTGAAAATAGAGTGGGGGCTAGCACACAGCCCTGGCGGACGCCCCTACTCACAGCTATTCTAGATGTTTTTTGGCCCTGACTGCCCCACCTCACCTGGGCGAAGTTTCCCTCGTGAAGCTTGATTAGGATACTCAAAATGTATGTGGGCATACCCAAGTCCTGGAGAACCCCCCAAGAAGTTTAAGTTTAAAATGCAAGCTCACTGCTTGCAGTACATTGGATGTATTATACTTCATTTTTCTACAGCCTTGCTACAGTCATTAGGAAGCTGTCGGCTACATATGTTATCTTCTTTCCATTGAAAATATAGAGGAGCACGTTTGAAATGTTGGTATCTATTTTTCCGGAGTAATCCACCAGCTATTTAACTGGTTCAGAAACCCGTTACACACATCTCTGAATTTGCTACCCCTCCACCCCCCACCACAGTGAAGCTGTAATTTTTTACTTCCATAGATTTCCCATTAAACTGTAATTAGAAGAGCTATTATTACCATTGTCATTTGCAGAACTAGTATAGGTTGACAGAAGAACACTATTAGTACAATGTACAAGTGGTTGGGAGTTGCTCCTTTTGCTTCAAGAAACTATTACAGTTTATGTCATCTTTCACGAATAAAAATTCTTATTTCATAGTAACAAACTATGTTATGGCCAAGATTAGGCTACGGCACTAGTAGGGAGCTGCTATGGTTAGAGCGGCAGACCCTGATGCAGAGGTCTGGCCCGGGACAAGGGTTCAATTCTCGCCTCGGCGGCTCTTGGACTCAATCTCCCCGGACCGGATAATTCTCGCCTCGGTGCTTAGTCTAATCATGGGTCCCACTCTGTGACTCTGGGCAATAGCTTGCTTAATCTCCACAGCGGTACCAGCAGCGCTTGGATGCCTGGCTTCACCTTGGGGGTGCCCAGGAGTGGACATCTCACAGGAAAGCCAGGAAGGGTTCCACAGCGGTATGAATACAGCGCTACGAGACCTCTGGGTAGAAGTGCGCTATATAAATACAAACACATTTACATTTAAATCAACTAATATTTAGCTTGAAATGTATGGAAAAGGGGAGCCGGAGGTAGTTATGAGCGGCAAAATGAAAACAGCCATTTTGTCTGTAACAAAAACAATATTGTCAAATGAAAACATAAGTCATAAAAAAAATTACGACGAGGATAACAGGTGATTTAGGCAACCCTGTGGCAAACAGATTACGTTAGATGAACTACAAAGTCAGACGGAAGCAGATACGGATCACAATATGATATTCTATACTGTAGGAGTGCTGTATTCATGTTGGTAACAAATTAAAATGGTTGTATCGATATTTTTTGTGACAAACTTTAATGAATTTATAAACACTCTTTTTTCGATCAGAAGTTAGGATTAGGATAAAACACACCAGCTCCGGGATACTTACATAATCATCTTTCTTTGTTCCATATGATGCTATGTAGTCTGCATGTTTTTCAAGGAGTAAAGTATTCGGCGCATCTGGCTTTATAAAGACATCCTTCTGAGGCGTCCCCTTCAAACACAACGGGAAAAATAGATCACTTTTCTAAAAGTATTTAAGAACAGCGAAGGGTTTACACAAGGAATACGACATCAGTTTATATGCAAGATAGGTATTCTAAAGTAACTTTCGGACAGATAAGCGCTTTTTATGAATCTTGGATGTGCTGTTAATCTGAAAGGCATAAGGAACAGATTTCAGTGTGCCCCAAGGGCTGTACATGGAGTAAGAGAAAAAAGCAATGGCGGATTAAACATTCTGCTGATCGCTTTCTGTCAAACCAGTTTCCTCACATTTTTTTTACCACAAACAGCATTCAAAAGACTAATTTGGTAAATGTAAATGTAAATGTAAATGTATGAAACTTATATAGCGCAGGACTTACCCTGGGGCATCTCCGCGCTTGCTTAGGGAACCCATCCTGGTATTCCCCTGTGAGAAACCCCGGCAGGGTATCCACAAGGTGAAAGCCAGGCATCCCGCCGCGAGGGGCCGATGTGGAGATTAAGCAAGCTATTGCCCAGAGTCGCAGAGTGTGACCCCGTGAGTCGAGTAGGCACTGGAGCGAGAATTGTCGAGACCGTGGAATTTATGAGCCCTAGACCCGCCGAGGCGGGGAATCGAACCCTGGTCCACGGTCGATCTCAGATTCCGGGTCTGCCGCCTCTAACCACTGAGCCACACTTCTCCACCCTTGGTTAAAAATACTTTACTCCTGTTCACTTTGTCCTGACTTTTGCTCTTTTTTTCATTCACAAGTGGGTTGAACAACCCCTGACCCTCACCTCCAATCCCTTCTTCCACTCATACACGGATGGCACACCTATCCTTATTAATTTGAATCCTTAATCGCCTCATCTGGCAACAAAGCTGCACGTGTGCTTGGGAAGCCCTTCAGCATCAGATTGATCTTAATCCTAACAAAAAGAAGCTATTTCTTTTTGGCAGGAACAGACTGTCCTGAGATAATAGTTTATAGCCCGATTCAATGGTAAGTCTCCAAGTCCCCAGGGGAAGGTGCTGGATGATAACCTGGCTCTCAAGCAAGAGATTTGTACAGCGTGTACCTGCGTCGACTTGTTGAAGATCCTGTGGAAAATGCTCATCTTCCTCCTATAAGAGCAGTAGGCACCTGTACTATCATCTTACGTTACGCCCAGATTGGACTATAGCAACTCCCTTCATCTTTTATGGCTTTTACAAACTCCAGAATTATGAGGTGAGAGTGTCTCCAAAATTCAACAAATATAAGTACTAGCAGCTAGAACGAGCCTGAGTTGTCTACCTATTAATTTAAGAATCAAGGTTAAAAGGTTTTCCTGGTGCATAGAAATTGCACACCAGACTGATCCTGCCATCTGAAGCATTGCAGCCCAATCAGAAAAACAAGATCCACAGCACTGTTCGTGTAGCAGGTTCTAAGAACAAGCACTGGAAAAGCAAATAGGTCTCCCTTATGGCTTCGCTAATGTGTTTTAGCCATGTATTATACCAGCTTGGATACTGTTCAGCATGGCTAAACGTTAGTGGCATAAAGAAGCGCCGTGGAGTGTTGCAGAGTGGCACAGAGTAGAGTGGAGTGGTGTAGAGTAGCAGAGTAGAGTTAAGAGGCGTAAAGGGTTGTGAAGTGATGTGGAGGGAGAAGAGTGGCGTACAGAAACGTAGAATTGCGTAGAGAGTTGCGTAGTAGTCTGGCATAGAGGGAGTTGCGCAGAGAAGAGCGGCGTAGAGGGAGTTGCGTAGAGACGAGTGGCAGAGTGGCGTAGAGCGGTATAGCGTGTCGGAGAGTATGTGCATAATTAATGAGGCTTAAGCTTTTCGGAGACAACCCCACGTCATCTTTTTTTTTTTTTTTAATTCTTTTTATTGTTGCATCAGGCGAATTATAGGTACCAGGAACAAGACATCGCGGGGGAGCGTCAACATTCCGCTCTACCCGCCTTTACGCAACTTTTGAAATAGTCATTTACATTGCATTCATCCTGACGAACTTATTTTTCATTTTCACCCCGAACTCCCCTCCCCCCCCATCAACTATAAGTAAGGGTAGTAACTGAGAGACCTCTCCTCGAAGCCCCCCCCCTACCCGCCCTCCCCCCCCTCCCCAGCAGCATGAACCCTTCCAACCACTCCCCCCCCCGACCCTCATGGCTCTCTCGGTCCTCTAAGACGTGTGACATTGAGTATAAGCAATCCCCATGGCCCGTAGCCTTCAAGGGTACACATACTGGAATCAGCAACATACGCACCATCTCCGTGCTTCATCCTACCACCCGCCCACTTCCCCCACCAGGTCCCGCCCACCTACTCTAGTCCATGGTAGTGCCTCCACTTGGCCCATATTTTTCTAAATTTTCGGGGGCAGCCCCTAGCTTTATACGTAACTCGTTCAGCAGCCATATACATATCTAGACCTCTTCTCCATTCCTCGAGATTTGGTTTCCCAGGCGCCCCCCACAATCTTGCAATGTCCCTTTTTGCGACCACCAGGGCCAGCAGCAGAAAAATGAGCAAGTATCTCGTGATATCCACCTCCGTGGACATTCCCAAGAGCGCCAGTTTGGGGTCCCTGGGTATCTCCACCTCCAGTATCGCACTCAATTCATTGAAAACCTCGTCCCAATATTCCTGTATCACTGTGCATTCCCAGATGATGTGGAAGAAGTCGCCCGTTTGGTGCTGGCATCGTAGACAGGTGGTGTTGTTAACCCTCCCCATCCGAAAAAGCCTCACCCTGTCAAAGTATGCCCGATGGAGGACCTTAAACTGAATGAGGCGAAGCCTCGATTTTATGGCCACCTCTCTGGGGTGCATGAGTATGAGTTCCCAGTCCAGGTCCTCCAGCGTGCCCACATCTGCCTCCCACCTCTCCCTAAGGGCCTGCAGATCACCCAACATGTTATTTGTCAGTGTTTTGTAGGTCATGGATACCGCCCCCCTCTGTATCTGTTCTTGCAGTAGGCGGCCCTCAAGTGGTGCAAAGTGGGGAATGTCAGTGAGAGATATGTGTTGGGCTCCCCATGCATGTCGCAGCTGTATGTATTTGTAGTATTGGGTTCTCTGGAGTCCAAATTCCTGCTGCAGTGCTTGGAAGGTTTTAAGTTCCCCCTTTGCTATGACATCCCCAACTGTGGAGATGCCAATGTCATCCCACCTTTGAAACCCGCGCAACTTGTTCAGTTCAGTCAGCCACCTACATGCCCACAGGGGGGTTTGGCGGGTGAGCCTTTCGTGCCAACCCATTCTAACCGA
Source organism: Lissotriton helveticus (assembly GCF_964261635.1). NCBI lineage: Eukaryota > Metazoa > Chordata > Amphibia > Caudata > Salamandridae > Lissotriton > Lissotriton helveticus. The sequence goes on from NC_136058.1 coordinate 33,823,695, forward strand.
CGCTCTGCGCCACGCCGTCAGGGTAATCCTAGTCGCGGGGAGAAGCCGGCGGCCTCCCCTCCCACCATATAAAAAGTGGAGCACCGTCTTATTGCCCCATTTAGATCTCTCTAGTGCATAGGTGGGGTGGTCAGCCGGGGCGTGTATCCAATCGTTGATCGGGGTGAGGTGTTCCGCCCAGTAATAGGCCTCCAAATTAGGCAATGAGAGACCCCCACTATATTGGTGGCGCTGCATAGTCGTGAGTGCCACCCGGGACTGCTTCCCCAACCACAAGAAGGAGCGGAGATCGGTGTGGATTTTCCGCAATGTCAGAGCCGGGAGGGGATAATACTCATTTTGCAGGGCGTATAAAAACTTTGGGAGTAGGATCATTTTATACAGGGCAGCCCTGCCCAAAATGGTGAGCGGGAGCGGCCTCCACCTATCCATCTCCGCCTTTGCCGCCACCAAAACTCTATCGACATTGTCCGTGTAGGAGCGCCGCTTATCTCTGGTGATAAAGACCCCCAGGTACCGGAAGCCTGCCGTGGTGTGAATGAGCAGCTCAGGCAACTCCTCCCCTCGCGGGGCACCTTGTGGGTCGTATAGGACCGACTTATGCCAGTTTATAGTATGTCCGGCTACCGCCCCAAAGTCGTCCAGTTCCCTGAATAAGGCCGGTATCGTCTTAGCCGGGTCGGTCACGTACAACAGCACATCATCGGCGTAAAGGGAGATCTTCTCCTGTTCAGTGGCCGATTCCCCCCAGTGGAAGCCAGTCACATCTCGGTTGAGCCGGATACGGATCGCAAGGATCTCGATCGTGAGGGTAAAAAGGAGTGGGGACAGCGGACACCCCTGTCGCGTCCCCCGCTCTATCGCGAACTCTCTCGACATTCGCCCATTTATGCGCACTCTAGCCCTAGGTTTCGAGTATAGAAGTTTCACCCAGCGCTGGAACTTGGGCCCAAACCCAAACCGTTCAAGGGTCCCCATCAGGAAAGGCCAGTGGACCGCATCGAACGCTTTCTCTGCGTCCAAGGAGAGGAACCAATGTGGCTCCCTCCTGTCACAGACCTCTTGGAGCCAGTTGTGGGTGCGCCGCAGGTTGAGTTTGGTGGCCCTGTCCGGCAGGAACCCGGACTGGTCCGGGTGGATCAGGCCCGGAATTACCTGTCGTAAGCGCCGTGCAAGAATAGTGGCCAGGATTTTAGTCTCAATATTTAGCAACGAGATTGGGCGATAGGAGGAACAGTCTCCACGGGGCTTGCCTTCCTTGTGAATCGGGATTATGGTAGCTAGGGCCAGGTCCGGCGGGAGGTCTCCGGAGGCAAACGCACCTGCATACAGCGACTTCATGTGGCGCGAAAGGAGGTCCCCCGTTCGTTTGAAGAACTCTGCCGGGAAACCATTTGGTCCCGGGGCCTTCCCCGGTTTCAGGGCAGCCATCGCCTCTGCAATTTCATCTAGGGACAGGTCGGCTTCCAAGGCCTCGCTATCCTCAGGGGTCAACTGCGGAACTTCCACACTACCCAGGAACGATTGCACCACCTCGCAGTCCCCTAGGTCCCTCGCCCTGTAGAAGTCTTCGAAATAGGTCGCAAAGGCCTCTGCTATAGCGCCGTCTGTGGACGCCCGCGCCTTACTAGGGAGCTCAACCCAATCCACCCACCTGGCAGCTCTCTCGCGCCTGCTCAACCATGCCATGAGTTTACCAGATTTATCGCCAACATCGTATAAGCGGTGCAGGGTGGCCAGCGCCTGTGTACGCGCCTCGTCCGTGCTTAGCTCTCTATACCGCCTTTGAGTGTCTAGCAGTATTCTGAGATCTACCTCCTCCTTTGTTCTGTGATATTCAGCCTCTCGGGTCAAGATGTTTGCCTCCTCCTTCGCTATGGCTTCCGTGCGTTTCCTTCTGGCCTCCCCCACCCTGGATTGGAAGCGATCCCTCAACACCGTTTTCATGGCTTCCCACAATGTCACCCCGGACTGTACCGATCCCTCATTTTCGGCCAGAAAAACTTTGATATCCGCTCTTATGCCCCCTAGAATTTCAGGAGTCTGTAAATCCCATGGCGACATATGCCACTGTGCCTGACCTCTCCCCCTACCCCGACCTATATGTACGAACAGCGGAGAATGGTCCGAGATACCCCTCGCCCTATAGTCTGCCTCGTCTCCCGCCGAAAGCTCCTGTCTCGACGTGAAAATGTAATCTAGCCTAGAGAAGACCTTGTGGGCCCCAGAGTAAAATGAGTAGGCCACGTGGGTAGGATGTAGCCACCGCCAAACGTCAGTAAGACCGATCGTGGCCATTCTGCGCGCCAAAGCCGTCTCTGTAGCCACCGTGAGGGGGTTCCCAGATCTATCGCGCGTCGTGCACATCACGTCATTGAAATCCCCCCCCACAATCTGTATCGTGTCCGCTGTGTCTAGCAGAATGGCCGTGATCTCCTGCATTGTTCGTGTTTGTAATTTGGGTGGGGCATATACCGACAGTAGAGTGTACCTGCGCCTCCTCCATGTCCCCTGCACCCCGGCAAACGAGCCCTGTGGACCCAACCATGTACGTGTGACTGTGAAAGGTGCCGTTTTCCTAACTAGTATTGCCGTGCCCCGTGAGTCCATGGTGTATCCCGCGTGTGCCAGAACTGTGTACTGCCCTCGCGCTAAAAATGCACAGCGGGTCCCCCTCAAATGTGTTTCCTGAAGGAAAATGACATCAGGTGCCACTCGCTTAATATATGCGGTAACCAGGCTCCTCTTAATTTTGGAACCCAGTCCGTTTACGTTCCAGGTTAGCGCCTTAACCCCAGCGCCTTCACCGTGAGGTGTAGCTAGTGTACTCGCCATTGTTTCACCTGAGGACTATCCAGCACCGGGCCCCAGGGCCGGGACGGTAGCAAGGGTAAACTTTCCCGAAGTCGCTGCTGCTGGGGTTTGACGAACTTCCCCCCTCCCTCCCCAACACTCTCAACAACCCCAACGTGGGGTAACATGGTAACAGAACCCCATCCCGCTCCCCCCACCCCACCTCCCTCCCCTTCCAGTTGCATCCCCATCCGGGTCTCAACTATCCACGGGAGTAGGAACCCCACGTCATCTTTGGACATGAACGTAACTAGGTAAGAGGACAGTACTAAGAACCGTTATGTAGTGTAATGTAGGGAGAATATAGGTGAAAGGTTAGGTGACTACCTGAGCCTATATTAGGGTACCTATATGGTACATAAAAGCGGTGTAGTGCGATATAGCGTGTCGTAGAGCAGTGTAGCGTGTCAGTAGCGCATTGTTGAGCAGTGTAGCGTGTTAGTAGAGCGTCATTGAGCAGTGTAGCGTGTTGGTAGAGTAGAGCGGCATTGAAAGGTGTAGAATGTAGTAGAGTAGACCGGCATAGAAAGGTATAGCATGTCATAGATTAGAGCGGGATTGAAAGGTATAGCATGTTGTAGTTTAGAGTTGCATAGAAGGTTGTAGTGTAGTGTAGTATCGCATAGAGTGCAGTGGTGCAGTGGCAGAGAGTGGAGCAGCGAAGCAGCAGAGAAAGGAGGGGCGGCAGTGCTCGGAGCAACAGTGCTCAGAACGGCAGAGCGGCAGAGCAGCAATGCTCAGAACGGCAGAGCGGCAGAGCAGCAGTGCTCAGAACGGCAGAGCGCGGGAGCGGCAGTGCTCAGAACGGCAGAGCGGCAAACGGCAGAGCGCCAGAGCGGCAGTGCTCAGAACAGCAGAGCGCCAGAGCGGCAGAGCACAGACACAGAGCGGAAGAGCACAGACACAGAGCGGCAGAGCACAGACGGGGGAGTGGCGAGCAGGGGGGGCGGCAGAGCGGGGGGGGGCAGACAGCAGAAAAGGTGGGGGCGGCAGAAAGCAGAGCAGGTGGGGGCGGCAGAAAGCAGAGCAGGTGGGCGCGGCAGACAGGGCAGCGGCAGACAGGGCAGCGGCAGACAGGGCAGCGGCAGACAGGGCAGCGGCAGACAGGGCAGCGGCAGAGCACCATAGAGCAGGGCACCAGAGAGCGGAGTGTCATGGCAGGTAATATAGTGGTATAGAGTGGGGGCTTAGAGTGGCAGACGTAGTTGTGGATGGCAGGGTTTAGTCAGTCAGAGTGTACTTTTGCAAAGTAGAGTGCAATGGTCTGGAGCAGAGAGGTACAGAGTGCATTGGCATAAAGTGCAGTGGTGTAGAATAGAGCGGCATAGAGTGCAGCTGCGTTGAGATAGTGGTTTACAACAGAATAGAGTGCAGAGGCTTGGAGCGCAGTGGTTAGAGTGGTAGAGTGGCTAAAGTAGAGTGTCAGATTGTGCAGTTGTGTAGAGTAGTTTCAGAGTAGATCCTTAATGTTGCGCAGGGTATCTGCTAAGGCTTCAATGGTAGAGCTCACTGGATGACTTAATAAATTCTTACTGCAGCAATAACATAATTGCTGGTAGGACGTCATGCCTGCTTTGACTCTTGATAATGCTAGATTTTATTTCTGCCGCTTGCTCATCAGCCCAGGGCCTGTAACTTTCTATTTGCAGTTTATTCCAGTAATCACCTTATCCTCTAGTAATGTAAATTGTCAGCAATGAGTGGATACTTGCTACATTTAAAAGCAGAAATAGCTAATGCCATTTACAAATCTTCAAAACCGCAGAGATGACCACCAATGGGTTTATATTAGTATCTATAGTTTTAAACATCTGAAAATGTACGTTTCAGTCCTCACTTCCCAAATCCCGTTTTGCTAAGACCATGGAAAGTAAGATGCTTAGCAGCCCACTTGCTTTACATGAATATATATGTGAATGTTTACATGCATGATACACCGAAGCATTACATGGTTTTCTGTCTGGACAGGCTGTGTGAAATGTATTTTATTTGTAGTGTGCAAACATAATCCCTCTGACTTTTGGAACCATGGTTGGACAGGGACAGAAAGGAGGCCCAGGCAACAAAATATTAGTGGCCCTCATTAACGAATTAGATAGCTAAAAAGTGTCCCATGTTTGCAAGTAGGGGCAGTTCTAAACTAGTAAAGACACATTGTACACGTGTTTTGCAAGGTACGGCGATTGCTTGGATTGGAGGTTGCTGCAGGCAATGTTTGTTATAATATCCGGAAAATTATCAGCCAAAACCAGCCCAGCAGGCCATAAAACAGACCCACAAACTGCTAGAAAACCAGCACGCACACTGATCTGTCAGACAGCCCGTTACACAATGCCAGATTGCCCTATGGGACAGTGCGACTCAGTTTGGAACTTTACACACCCCTTTGTTCTGTTATGTTAAAAATAAATAATAATAAATAAAACCTTTCAGTATTAAATACGGTGCGTGGTGTGAGCTATGCCTGTAGTCTTCAAATCCACAATGGTAAGACTCTCACCTACCAGCACTTTCTGGCCATTCTATTACGCCAATTGATCTGGCTTTAACGTGCTAAGACATTTTAGTCCCATTTATGCATGTTTTAACATACTAAGACCTCAACTGCTGGCTTTGCCAATGCGTGCGATTCCTAGCAATATAAAGCCCATGCAGCCTCTAGGAGGCCAACATTCTTTTCATGCATATTGCATACAAATGCATGTGCTACTCTGACAAACTAAGCTAACTTTACACACTACAGCACATACTGCTTTCTGTGTTCTTGATCACGGATAATCAGATACCAACACAAGACAATGTGTGGGTTTGTGAAATAGGATTGTATTCAACTAAGTGTTGGACTTACCCCTTTTAACAGGGTTATCCCCAACTTTTTGTTTCTTGCTCCTATTTTTCCTGACAGTTTTTGTTGGCTTCAGGAACTTGAGCACTTTACCACTGCTGATCAGTGCTTAAGTGCATGTGCTCTCTGTGCAAATTTTGATTATGATTGCTTATACCTGAATGGCTTGTAAACTAAATGCTACTAGTGGGCCTGTAGCACTGGTTGTGCCTCCCACATAAGTACCCCTTTTTCAAATTTGACTCAGACCTGCCACGGCAGTGTCTGCGCGCAGTTTTACTGTCATGTCAACCTGTCAAGTGCCAGGCCTAACCCTTCACTTTTACCTCAAGTAAGTCACTCCTAAGGTAGGCCTGACGTACCCCCTTGGGAAAAACGCAGTGTATGTGAAAGGTAGTACATGTATTGGTGTGTGTTACAAGTCCAGATGTTGAAATATTTACTGTGCATTTCTTTTTTTCACTATGGAAAGGTCTAGCTCGCCCATAGGCTATCATTGTAGCTGCCGTGTAACGTTTTACATGCGTGAGTTTCAATTGGGAACAGCTAGAGATTTGGAGTTTAGACTCTCTGAACTCTGAATTTAATAACCCACCTTCTAATAGAGGTGGTTTTGAAATTATGTGTTTCAAAATGCCACTTTTAGAAAGAGGTCATTTTCATGATTAACAATTCTGTGTGCCTCTACCTGTGTGTGTATTTACTGTATGGTTGTGGAGTGACAGGGGCTGGGAAGGTGCACTCACTCTAGAAAGTCACAAGTAGGTTGTGGTGTGCCCTGACTTTCCTGGGTGACTTGTAGCCAGGCTGAATAGACCTTTCTGTATTTAGAGTGGTGGGAGGAGGTTTCACTAGCACCAGAATAGGTTGTGTCTGCTCTGCACAATGCTGTCTCCACCTTCTGTGGTCAAGCTGGAAGAGGGAGGAAAGAGCTGGATTTAGTGAGCTCACGGACTCTGAAAAAGACTAAAAAGAGAAAAAGGGGTATTAATATTAGACCTTAAACCACAGAACTTTGGATTACTCTGAACTAAGGAACACGCCAGGAAGAGTTGGAAGAGCTGAGTGAGAAGCGCTGCCCTTTGATGTGAGGGGTGGTTTAGGCTGCTGTTGCTGCTTCCTAAGCAGAAAAAAAGGACTAGGACAGTTCTTTCACATTCTAAGTATCCCCCAGGGCTTGATACAGAGCTTGCCTTCAGTTAGAAGTCTCAGGGAAACCAAAGACTTCAAAAGATTACTTCTGGAATCAAGAAGAACCTCTGCCAAGATGAAGACCTGAAGAGCTGTGAGGACTGCCCCTTTGCTGTGTGTTGCTTTGCTGGGTTGGCCTGCAGTTGCTGTGTCTGCCAAGGAGAGGACAAAGACTGAATTTTACTGTGAATCCCGCTTGAAGTAGAGCTCACATCCTGTTCTCAAGTCTCAGGGACACAAAGACTTCACTTGCAGCATTCCTGAACTCCGCTTCTGGGAGTTCTGACCTGCCTAGTAGTGCCTCTCCTAGTTCTGGACCATTGGAGGTGTTCGCTGGACTGCAGACCCCAAGAAGAAGATTTGCGACGACTTCAACATCATCATTGAGGCCGCTTAATGCAACTGGGCCAAGGGTATCGCTAGTGGACCACAGCCCAGCGCCTCCCCTGCACCATCGCGGAGTCAATAACCGACGTAGGTGACTGTCTGATTCCGCATTGTCGTAAGGAATGGACGCACTGCCACCGCGCCACCTCCAATGCACAGTGAGGAACCGATGCCTCAGGTACCAAATCACTCCCAGACGCCGTGCTCTGCCGTTGTTTGGATCATCACAAAAGGTACTGTTTCTCTGGGGGTCCGTGTGACTCTGTGGCCCGCCCACGGTCAGCGTTGTACTTTGGGTTTGTAACAGTCACGACATCAAGATAGGAGCTATGGTCTTCTAAGAGCTATATATTTGCAAGAACCCTTTCATAAGTTATGATTTAAGTTGTGTATGTTGAATTTTTGCCTTTTTGGTCGTTTGGTTTAGATAAAGATACTTTCTTTTTCGAAAAACTGGTGTGGTGTGCATTTGTAGTATTTACACTGTGTTACTGTGGGTTATATATGAATTCTTTATACATTGCCTCTGTAGTTTAACCTGACTATGCCAGGCTACCAGAGGGTGAACACAGGCAAACTTAGGTGTGTACTTCACTCATCCTGACTAGAAGGAAGGGTTCGTACTTGGACAGTGTGCAAGCTACTGCCACTAGAGACCCCATTTCTAACAGCAAGATTTGTATCCACATTTGTAAGTTGTTCAAACCTGTACACATGGGTCACTATTGCAAAGCCTTTACTATTGGGTGAGTGTACTAAGGAAATGCTGTGAGCTCAGCTTGCAATAATCAATCGTGTTCACGTTTGCAAAATTGCACAATTTGACACTGCGTATCATGCTCCCTGCGTGTATGCAAATACACGCAGAAGCCTGAAAGTAAGAATCGTGATTGCTTGCTTTCAAAAGAAAATGTGCATTAAAAAGTGTCTGCATCTCGAAAAAACGTTTTGATAAACGATTGTACAACTTTAGATACCACTTCTGAAGCATACATTTAGTAAAACATGTTGCTGCATGCAAGTATTTAAAAAATGCATATATAGCAATGGAAAATCAGAGAAATTCAAGGACCTTTTGCTGGTGTTCGTTGCGAATTGGTTGCTCTCGCTCAGAGGTTGAAGTGTGTGGGGATCTCTGGGGCACAATGCACATGTACGTTTTTAATTTAATATAAACAGTTACCCCTACATTTTGTTAAAAAAATAAAACCGACCCAGAATGGTCAATTCCGACAGTAGGGATGTCTTAGCAGATGTGGAAAGGAGGGAAAGTTCTGTTGCGTGAAGCAGAGGAACAGACAGTTAATAAAAAAGCCTTTCCAGGGTGTTTGCTTCTTGAAAGCGTGATCTTCTAAACCATTTGGGACATTCCCATCAGCTGTCCTTACGTGAGCTTCCAACTCTCTTGCGCATCTAAAGCTATATCTCACGGACGGTACAGAACTTCTTTGCCCACATCACAGGCATATGACTTTCCAGCAGATCCAGTACACCCCCCTCCATCCGGAGGTCTGACCTGGACACAAAGTAGCTTGGGCTCAAGCACCCTGAACTATTGAACTGAGAGCTTTTAGAACTTTTCACAACTTATTGAAACTTGTCACATCCCTCTCTGTTAGATTTATCAAGCGAGACATTCTGAAATTACTGTGGCTTTCCTGATGAAGGAGTCGAGCATGCCGAAACGCGCATTGACATTAAGAAGATCCATCGTTAGCAACTTGACCTAATTGTTCACCCACCAGAATTACTTTGTATTTTCTAATTACTTATTTTGCACACCTGTCATTATAATTTATCATTATATTCAGTGGAAACGTGCATGTCTTTTTATTCTAATTTATGTTGTTTTGTTAAGTCATGCAGAGATGTTGTTGCACTTATGCTTTCTGGAAATTGTTGGAACACTTATTAGGATGATTGTAAAGAATTTTGTATCAAATAAATGAATATTTTAATGATTTGATTTATACACTGAGTCCTTAACATCATGTCTGTGTTCTGCTAGGTCTTAGATATTACATAGACCTTTAGTTGGCTAGGGGTTTCTTTTCAAGTCCTTAGGTCGAGCCTGCTCTCTCACTCTAGTCCCAAGTGGCTCCCACGTCTTGGAGAGGGTAACGCCAGATAAGACTAGAGTCCTACCTCCAGGATTAAATCTGCATTTTCTGGGATGAGGGAGTGGGGTGCAGGGAGTTTGTTGGGTTGCTAATCTGACCAAAGATAGACACAGAGTGGTCACTATCCTAAGGCAGATTTCTTGAGGTAACAACCGCAATACTTTTAATATGGTCTGGACTAGTGTCTCCCGGTATAGTTTCACGCCTCATACGAACCTTGCACTCAATCTATGAGGTGTGTGCAAGCTGAAAATCATGCATCCGTTAGACAAACAAAATGTTTTTCCGACACACATACATAACAGTAGCACGCTGTGATGAGTTTTAAGGAAGGACGGTCAACTGTATGGTTCCCGCATTGCACAACTGCAAAAAATATGAAACACCAAATAAAGCATTAATAAAATAAAAGGAGTTTGTCCTATACCTAAGAAAGATGTTTCAAATAGCGAGGTTCACGGCAAACATTTCAATCAGGCTCAGCCAATAACCCATGAAAACAAAGATTCTTTAACAAAGTATATCTGAGAAAATACACAAAATCTGGGGTTTTCTATATTTCAATTTCATATGAAGAAAGTACAGACTACAAAGGGTTTCCTATACTCTAGCAAGTACTTCTTAGTCCAGGTGCAACTCTTTAGTTCTGTAAATGGTTCAGCAGCACAGTCAGGTGTAAATGAAAATAACCACAAAAACAGTTAGCGGTCAAATATACATTATCAGAATGCTTCTCTGTTACTAACCACCAGAAATTATCAAACGGCAACCTTTCTAGCGAATTAATTTCCCATCGTTACCATCCCACTGTGACAACAACTGAGGGCAGTCAATTGCCTGGATTGCTTTGTAATGAAAGCACACCTCATGACTCTGGGCAGGTTTTATCTCTCCTGTCTCAACGGGGTGAAACACATGAGCTAAGGAAGGGCGTCTGTCCGAAAAGGAACGCACGGTTAGCATAAACTGCATGCACTGCTCGTTTGAGGATATTCTCACCATGTTTGCAAAGTGCTGTAGGTCCAATCCTGGTGACAGCCCGCATCCAGCATCCGGCACAGGATACTGCCAACAGTCACGTGACAAGCACGTAGTTCTTTTAAGCGCGTGCGCAGTTACTCTAAGTCTAAGTCCGCCCTCTGTCAACAGCGCCTGTGATAGATATTGGGGCGCGTTTGGCTGGTCTTCAGAAAGATGGAAGCAAGTTAAACAGGCAAGAGAACGACTCTAAAGTAACACGCTTGGAAAAATCCCGTCCATCTCATGGTCTGCGTTTCACCACGCATCCTGGTTCCTTTTTCATAGAATATATTGGTAAATAAAAAACAACAAATCGTGAATTCAGATTGCGCCACGCCTCTTGGCTATAGGTGGCCAATTGGAAGTCGAGTGATAGATTAAAGCCCAGTTTCTTTATGGGAGTTTTATTCTGATTGGGTTTGGACTCTGAATGATTTTGCTTCCGGTGTTTTACCTACGTCCTCGAAGGCATTCTAAACAAGCATTAGCAAAGCCAACAGGTTTCGCCCATGGGGCAAGCTATTCAGACCCCCCAGGATATAGCGGCATGGATTAGCAAATTTAGCGGCACGAAAATGGACATTTAGCGGCACAAATATGGAAATTTAGCGGCAATTTTGCGGCATTTTATGTGGCCATTTTTCCTACAACAAACACAGATATCTTAGTTTTTTTTAGTTATTTAACAACATGAAGCTATGTATATTTGGTTTCTTTACAATGTAGACACTTTGGGGCAGATTTACAAGCCCCTTGCGCTGCTTTTACGCCACCGTTGCGTCACTTTTGTGACGCAGCGGCGGCGCAAAAGATGCACCATGGTGCGGGGTATTTACAACGTGACGCATCTCCCAGATGCGTCACGTTGCAAAGCCCTGCGCCAGAAGAGGCGTACCATTGCAGGTCAGTTTGTGTCTTGCAATAACCTTAGAGCTTGGTGCCACTGTACCTGCTGCACTAATGATGGCTATACCTATCGCCCCTTTACAGTGTATTTTGAACACGACCTGATATCCCACCGGATGCCCGTTCGCCAGATCTAAACACTAGAGAAAGAGCAGTCAAAACCGCCAAGTGGTCACTTGTTAAACAGTAGCGAACTGCATGTTGGTACTTGTAGTTTCGTTGCAAAATGTCAGCCTGCAAATCGTCTCCGATTTAAAAGCGGGGACTGGTTAAAGTTGACACCCATGACATGGGGCCACTTGACGCCCGTGTTAAATTTCTCGCCTCTAGGATTTTTCCCATGGCTCACTCCCAGGGGGAAATGGTCTGCAATAGGTGAGCTCAACCCTCTGACTTCATCCCTTGTCCAGCGCGCCTCTGCAGATACCCCGTCCCGTGTGCGGCTCAGCTCTCTCGGCTGAGTGGTTCTGTCTGTTTATCTTGAGGGACAGACATCTCTGCACGGCGCTCCGTCTCCAAGCCCGCGATATAGGGTGACCAACTGGCATTGGTGCAAATTCAGGACGGTGAGTGTAAAAATTCAGGACAAAGGGTCAAAATTCACTTCACAAATTCAGGACAGGAGGTCAAAATTCAGGACAAAACTTCAGGACAATAGGTAAGTTTTACAGACACATCAGAGGTCGCGCAATAGTATATAAGTAAGCCCAGCCATTTCCAAACATATTCAACCGTTTGCAAACCTATCCATCATGTATCCTTCCATCTATCATTTCACTCATCCATCCCTTCATCCATCCCCTCATCCATCCTTTCACTCATCTCCATTATCCATCCACCCTTTTACCCTATCCATCTGTACACTTATCCATCCACTCTTCATCCCATCCATCCATTCACTCATCCATTCAGCCATTTACCCTTTCACCAATCCAGCCATCCTTTCACTTACTAATCCTTCCACCCATCCACTATTTTAGTCATCCATCCATCCTCTCTTTCTCTCTCCATCGACCCTTTCACTTAGCCATCCTTCCTTCCATCCATCCTTTCACCCACCCACCCATCATCCATCCTTCCCCTCATCATCCATCCATCCATCCATCCATCCATCCATCCATCATTTCACCCACCCATCCATCCTTCCCCTCTATCCATCCCCTCATCCATCCATCCATCCCCTCACCCATCCATCCTTCCCCTCTATCCATCCCCTCATCCATCCATCCCCTCACCCATCCATCCATCCATCCTTCCTTCCTTCCCCTCATCCATCCATCCCCTCATCCATCCATCCTTCCCCTCATCCATCCACCCATCCTTCCTCTCATCCATCCTTCCTTTCATCCATCATTCCCTTCACCCTTCCACCCATACATCCATCCTTCTCCTCATCCATCCATCATCCAGCTACCCTTCCACCCATACATCCAGCTATTTACATTTTCTCTCCATCCGTCCCATCTCATCAATCCATCCATCCTCTCTCATCATCCATTTATTCAATCTTTCATTCATCCATTCACCCTTTCACTAATTCATCCAGCCATTCACCCATCCCTTCACTTACTTACATATATGTATATGTTTAGATGTATCCATACCTGTAAAAACGAATGTATGGTTTATTTAAAAAAAATATATTTATTTTAAAGCTTCCACCTCTAGCTTTCGCTCCCATCTTGAATCATCCCAAACCTTTTGGACTAGTGAACTCCCATTCTTTCACAACTTTTCTCTATTCCTTTCCAATTCATCCAACTAACAGGTGCACAAATGTGGGTGCAGTGCTAGCTGCTTAGATACAAAGGTCTGTGTGTGGGAAAGCTGGGAAGCGTGTCACAACCACTCAGACTTTGCCCGATGCCTACTGTGGGAATGTAGAGAGGTGTGAAAGCACGGGTTGAAGGGGGAGTTTGGGGAAGGGAGGGGTCTGTTCCGGAAAGCAAGTGCTCTGCAGGTGAGAGTGAGCTGCTGAGTGTATGTGAGTGGTGTGACAGAACAGGTTGGGGAGTTTGGGGTAAAGAGGAGGGTCTGATCTGCAAAGTCTGTGGCCTGCAACCGAGTATTGAAGTGTGAGGGGCCTGGAGGAAAGAGGGTGGGGGCAGCTCAGGAAAACCCTTGTCTTGCAGGTGAGAACGGGCTGGCACAGCCTGCTGGCCGGGGTGTTTGCTGGGGGGGATGCGGTGATACAGTGCAGTACATATATTTTAACTACAATGACTCCGCCGGCTTCTGAGGCCTGCTTGGCGATTGTAGTTTTAATATCGAGGCCTCCTGTGAAGAGCCGGGGTGTCCTGTGTGCAGGAGATATACACTGCCACGCTTTCTGTTCCTGCCAAGCTGGAAATAATAATTTAAAAAGCGGGCTTCTGAGATGCATATACCTCTGCATTAAACAAAAAAACTTGAAGAACAGCGGATCTGGTAATGAAAAATTCGGCGGAAGGAGTGCAGAGATTGTTTTCAGGAAGAGATGAGGAGATGCTAGACAAACGGGAGGGAATAATCGGGACGAAAAAAGAAAGGGGAAGGGCTGCTGAAGCGGTAGAGCAGAAGTGAGGAGTCCTATTCTTTCTCTGCACTTCCGCCCGTCCCCGTGGTGGGATCCTCATTTTTTTTTACATTCTTTTATGGGCCTGAATACCAGCTCAAGCGCGAGTTAAACCCACAAGACCATTGCACTTCTGTCTGTTTTGAACAGCTCAGAGAGGCCTGCTGCGGAGGCTAAAAGACACACTGCTTGCAATATTAATATATATATTAATATATAGAACACAAACATCTGTGCTGTACCGTTTATCTTTAACCTGCGGTGAAAGGCCGGGAGATGAGCCTAGCAGTGGATGCCTGGAGGAACCAGCTAATCAATCGAGCCTCCGATGAAATCTCAAATTAGAGCTCGGCTCTACAGTGTGGCGCTTATTTTTTAAACGTGCCGGTTGCTTCGGAATGAATGTTTATAATGAGGCGGATTTGTAAACAAACACTCAATAATACGGCAATTAAAGGACAGCAGTCGAGCCTGCAAGCTGGAGCGCAGAGAAGGAACACTTTCCTTTTCTCGCTCGCCTTCCAGAAATAGTGTAATGGAGGAAGCAGGCAGCTCTCACGGTTGTACAGCGCCGTTCACGTGGTGACGTAGGCGCTTACAGCCAATAAAAATGCTTGATTGTTTTTGACCTGCCGGGAGACCTTTTTTTGCGGCCGGTTTGGTAAATATCGCGGCCATCGCGATTGCAAGCGGATTTCGCGATTTTTTCGTGAATCGCGAAATCGCGAAATGCTGGAGGGTCTGGCTATTGGCCTTACAAGTCGGATGGGGGTGGCTAACGTGATGATTTTTAAAAAGCCATATAAAGCAGTCAGTTCGGGCGCTTTTTCGATCGGGTTTGCAGCCACGGGGGCGGGTGGAAGGGGAGAAGGACAGGGAAACGATGAGAAGAAACAGGGAGGTGGTAGGGTTAGTTAAACAAACATTTGCAATGCAATTGGCCTCGCATTTGCAAGAGTTATTGTCCTTGTGTTTTGGTTTGGAGCAGAGTATGTAAGTGGTGTATAGTGGAATTATGTGGGTTATTGCAAAGCTGCTAAGGTTTTAGATTCAATCAATCAATAATTTGTAAAGCGCACTGCAAACCCGCCAGGGTCTCAAGGTGCTGGGGGGGGGGGCGCTACTGATCGAACTGCCAGGTCTTGAGTATCCCCCTGAGACTCCTGGTCTCAGGGGGACATTGCGCGTCATGTAATGAATAAAAAAGTATTCTGTGGGGGAGAAAGACTTTAATTTAGGGAAATGCTTCCGATAAAGCCTATTCAAACAAGAGAGTTAGGAGGGCCTTTAAACCAGCATATGATGCGGAAATAATCAACCTATTGAGGATAATTACAGCGAGGCTGCCTATTTCCATTCTACCGAATATTTTAAACTTTAAAGGATACACGACTATGAACACAGCCCAAATACGAATGCATGTACAAATAAGCTCCCCTCGAATTGTAGGTAAAAAAAAAATGAAAAGGGGAAATAAGAGGCACATAGAATGTAGTCTCGGTCCAGTCGTAGGATACATTATGCATCTCTAGGGGAAGTGTATTGCACATGATTAATTACGATTTTGCAAGACAGACAGACTATCTATTTCCATTCTAACACACTGTTTTATAGGTACAAATGTGGCTGAACATGTATATATAAATGTACATATGATGTATACACAGCTCTCACGAGATTCTAGCAGGACAATCGGACACACAAAGTAAATGTTTACCTGGAAAGGCAGAAAAAGCGTGAAGACTGGTATGGAAATTCTACCGCAAGGTGTTCAGTTCTCCCAGGAAAATAGACATTGATAGGAAGAAATTAAGTCAGGGGCAAGGCAAGCCAACTGTGCATAATTCAAACCAAAACAGGGGATTAAGGCTGCTCTGCCCTCACTGGTGACAAAGTCCCTATGATATGTAAATGTGTAGGTGCAGGAGGTCTGGGACACAATCCCCTAGATCCCAATAGTAGAAAGCCAAAAACTTTGGTTTTCAAATCAAATTGCACATGGTGACCCCGCACACTTCAACAGAAAATATGATGATAATACAGTGTCAATAATGATATACATATAGTTCTATCAGCTTTCCAATTGTTCTCCCAACAACTGTGCATGGCTGGCGTCCAATTTCTTGAAACCATATTGTATAGAATCTAAACGGTACATCCATTTGCACTCTCTTACGTTTAGAATCGTCTCAATGTTGCCACCTCTTACTCCGAGAGTAGCTTTTTCCAATATTAGCCACTTTTTATCTTCTGGCTGGTGTTTTGCTTCTTTGAAATGTTCAACCAGGGGGACACCATGAACCTCACATCGTATCCTGCTGCAATGCTGGAGGATGCAGGCTTTTATCTTCTGTTGAGTTTGTCCTACGTATATCTGCATATCTGCATGGACAAAAGATCGCATACATCACATTAGATGTGTTACAGATGCTGGAAATTTTGAGATCGATCTTTTGGTGCTTATAGGTGAATTGTTTGGTCTGAATTGTCAATTTGCAGGCCTTGCAGTGGCCGCATTTAAAGTGGCCCAGTGTAGGTGGTAAATGCCATAGTGACTGGATGGAGGGTTCCTCTGGTGACTCAAGGACTGAGCGTACAACATGGTCCGTGACACTCTTTCCATTTTTAAAGGAATGCATAGGAAATTCTTGCTGTTCTAGGTCATCTGATATTAGACCCCAGTGGTGGTTTATGACCTTCTTGATTGCATTACTCTGAGTTGAAAAGGTGGTTACACAGATCCTTTTCTGTATGGAGTCATGTTCTCTTTCTCTTGGGGTTAGTAATGTTTCTCTAGTGGCTGCATGGTTTGGTGAGCAGCTACATGAGTGTCTATATGGGTTAATGATTGGTTGTTTGAGTGCCTGAGTGTCTGTGTGGGTGGGTGGGGGTGTGTGTGACTCCCTGCATGGATGTGTGAGTGGGTGATTCAGTGGGTGTATGGGTCCATGAGTGGATCTGCAAGGCGCTGTATAGGTGAGTGAGTGTGTGTATGGCTCTGTTGGTGAGTGAATGGATGTCTCAATGGTATATGTGTGAGTAACTATATATGTGAAAGGCAGCATATGTGAGTGTTGGAGTATATAGGTGGCTATATGTGAGAGTGAGAGTGATTGTGAGAGTGGCTGTATGCATGAGAGTATACTTGTGTCAGTGATTGTAGATGAGAGTAAGTATGTGTTTTCGTATCTGTATGAATAAGAGGAGGTGTATGTCTAGCTGTAAAGGTGAGTAAATGGCAGTGTGATTCTTTCGGTGAATGACTAGGTGTGTGATTAACTCTGGGTGAGTGGTGGTGTGTGTGTGTGTGTGGGTGTATGAGTGCATATATCAGTGGCTGTATTGATGAGTGACTATATGGGTGAGTGAATGGATGTGTGTGTGTGTGTAGACCTATGAATCAGTGCGTGGGTATGTACTAACTAGGATTGGTGTGTCTATGGTTTCGAGAATGGTAGTCTGTATTTTAGAGTGGGTGTATGAAAGGTCATATTAGGGTGTGAGGAGGTGCATCAGATATTAAGTGGATGATGTAATCAGTGCTGTCATCAGTGATGTCAGTGACCATGCCATGAGGGATGTAATATGTGACGTCATAAGCAGGGCATTGCAGGGGATGAGTTATAGTTAGATCATCTAACTATAATGGCTGAATTTCACTGGGTTTGTACGAGTGAAATGTCAGCCTAACTATAACGTCCCTGAAACCTATGTTTTTTTCAGTGAATATCTAAGGTTTTTTAAATGCTGAATCCTAAATATAACGTCCCTGAAACCTGTGGTGTTTTCTGTGAATTTCTAAGTTTTTAAAATGCTAATACCTAACTATAACGTCCCTGAAATCTGTGTTTTTTTCATTGAATTTCTAAGGTTTTTTAAATGCTAATTTCTAACTATGCCTACATAGGTAGAACATGTAAAAAAGAGGCAGAAAGACACAGAAATAAGCAAAAAAAGTGCAAAAAGAGGAAAGAGAGGTGCAGAAAGAAGCAAGAAAAATGCAGAAAGCGGCAACTGAAGTCCAGAAAGAGGAAGAAAGGCGGAGAAAGAAGCAAGAGAAGTACATAAATAAGCATAAGAGGTGCAGAAAGAGGCCTACTTTAACTGTACCTTTCCACAAACTCATACAAAGTAGCCTAATCACTAATTCTTTTCCCAAGATGGCTTAAATCTCACTTTTCTCTTGAAGGTTCACTGTTCATCGACTGCTCAGAATGTTAGGCCTACCAATGTAAACCAGCAATCCTAAATGTAAAACAGCATATCACTGAATTTCATTCTGCTCATAATACAGGGCACATGTGTATTCAATAGTATATTTGAGGGACTCTATAAGACCGATATACATAAGACATATCTGCCTGTGCAAGCGAATGAAAGAGCAGAACTAAGAAGGTTTGACCACCTATAGGAGAAGCTACTCACTTTTTAAGCTACCATCTTCAGTTGCATAACACATGAGAATATATGTACAAGCAGACAAATACCACGAGAGCACACAGACCTTTAAACTTGACAGCTTGACCTTCCTATTTGAATACAGAAAGAGGCGAGAGAAGTACAGAAATAAGCAAGAGAATTGCAGAAAAAAGAGAGGTTCAGAGAGAGTAAGAAATGTGCAGAAAGAGGCAAGAGAGGAGCAGAAAGATACAAGAGAGGTACAGAAACAGGGAAGAGGGGTGCAGAAAGAGGCATGAAGGGTACAGAATGAAGCAACAGAGGGCATAAAGAGGAAAGAGAAGTGCTGAAATAAGCAAAAGAGGTGCAGAAAGAGAAGTGCAGAGAGAAGGATCAGAAATGCAGAAAGAGGCAAGAGAAGGTAAGAGAGGGGCAGAAAGAAGCAACAGAGGTGCACCAAGAGGCACGAGGGGTGCAGAAAGAGGCAAGAGAAGTACAGAAAGAAGCAACAGTAAGGCAGAAAATGCAAGAGGAGTACAGAAAGAAGCAAGAGATGTGCAGAAAGATGCAAGAGATGTGCCGAAAGAGGTAAGTGAGGTGCAGAAACAGGCATGAGGGGGAAAAAAGGCAAGAAAAGTGCAGAAAGAAGCAACAGAGGTGCAGAAGGAGGCAAGAGAACCACAGAAAGAGGCAAGAGCATTGCAGAAACAGGCAATAGATGTGCAGAAAGAGGGAACGGGGTGCAGAAAGACACAAGAGGTGGAAAACGTGGGAAGAGAGGTGTTAGACCTGTCAGCCTTAGGGTGGTCTCCCCTACATTGTTGCCCTTTTTGCCTCCCATTTTCATCCTATATTTTGTTGGACTTAGGACTCTGGCCACCTCACCACTGCTAAACAGTGCTGAGGTGCAGGTGCTCTCCCCTAAAACCTTTGAGGCTGGCATATGAGCCACAAGCCACTGCTACCGCAGTAAGGCTTAATCCTCCATAGGCTAACATTGGGAACCTCCCCTTATGGACTAACTTCTGACAGGGACCTAATAAGTCTATCATGTTTGGTCTTGTTGGACTCGGGGCGTGGAACCCTTTCCAATGATATATAGGGTTTGGGCATTACTACGCTAGGGATCCCACTTTATAAAGGGGACTTTTTCCTGCCTACACTTAGATTAGGCTGCAGACTCCCCCCTCCCCTCTGCATACTGATAGCCTGCCTGGGTTGGGAGGTGGGAGTGGTGATTCACACCTTCTTCCCTGGGATGAGCTGTGATGGGCTGCCCACTGTAGCCTTAACGGCCTGTCTCTCGTCATTGTGACAGCTAGGTCAGGGAAGGCAGGGAACATACCAGAACTCCCTGGATTCTTCCAGAAGCCCCTGCCCCCCAGACCCTTCCAGAGACTTCCACCACTTTCTAGCCCCTGGACTGTAGAATTTATAAGGGAGGGTCCTGGCCTCACATTCTTGTTACACTGCTGGACCTGGAAGAATCCCTGCTGGAGTGAGGACTGCTGCGCAAGAGGATTGCCTCTGGGAAGGAGGCTGACTGCTCCAAGGAACTGCTGCCCCACAACCTGCTGAGCTGCCCTACTGTCTGCTGATCCTGCCCTGCATGGGAGACTGCAACATCACCACCAGAGTGTCTCCACAACATCCCAAAGGAACTACTTTTCTTTGAACAGCATTTTAAAGAGTCTTCAACCTTTTAAAGATTGCCTTTTTGAGACTGCACCCTTTTTAAGCTAAAGGAAACTACCTGTCCTTGGACCACAGCGTTTTAAAGACTGCCCTTTGGAACAGCAACAACACTCTCAAGATTTGCCCTGCAACGCTGTGCCTGCCGTCAGCACTGCTTGCCCCGTGATCCTCCCAAGGGCTCTGTGATTGCCTCTGCTTCTGGCGCAAGCCGACTGAAACTGGCCCTGAGGTCACCGCCACTGGGACCGGAGCGCGCTGTGTAGCGCTGAGAAGCGAAGCGCTGTGTGGCAGGAGGCTCCGTCGTTTCCAGGACTTGGAGGCACTGTTAAGCGCTGGGCTAAAGGAGCGCTGTGTGGCTGTGACCCCCACCCGTGCAGCGCCTGCTGAGGCCAAGGCCCCAGGGGGAGAGGAGCCTCGCACCCGCGCCCGCAACCACCACCCCAGGTAACGCCTCAGTGCAACCAGGCTGCTGTGAGGGGGCGGGTTGCGGGTTGGCCGGGTACCTGGAGTGTGAGCTTTGTGCTTGGCTGGGAACATAATTTCTATTTATTTATTTATTTTGGAATTTTATAAAGCGCTAAGTTACGCTCACCGGCGTGTCCCTGCGCTGAATTGCTTAGTAAGGGAGGGAGAGTGAAGGAAAGGAACTAGGGCAGTGCTAGACGGAACAGGTGAGTTTTGAGGGATCTGCGGAATTTGGACTCAGAGGGTTCCAGGCGTAGTTCAGTCGGCAGTAGGTTCCAATTTTTGGCTGCAAGAAAACGGAACGATCTCCCACCCATGCGGGCTCTGCGGATTTTGGGGACAATGACCAGGCCAGTGTCGGAGGATCTAAGCATCTGCTTTGGTCTGTAGGGGGTAATAAGACCATTCAAGGGGACAGGTGCCTTGCCTCCTAGGATACGATGGCAAATACAGAGGGCTTTATATTTGATCCTTTCACAGACCGGTAGCCAGTGGAGAGATTTTAGGGCCGCTTTGGAAGAGGTACGTCTCGGGAGCCTTAGCACCAGCCTGGCCGCTGCATTCTGCAGCACCTGGAGACGGTTCATACTACTGACCGTACTACCCAGGTACAGGAGGTTAGCATAATCCAGTCTCGATGTTACTAAGGCATGCACGAGGGTCTGTCTGTCTCCAACAGGGAGCATATCAAGGACCTTGCGCAGGGTTTTGAGTACTCCGAAACACATTCCCACAACCCTGTTGATCTGTGGCGTAAATGATAGCTCGGAGTCAAATAGAACCCCCAGATTTTTGGCCTGTTCAGCTGGCACAGGAGTAGGGCCTAAGCAGTTTGGCCACCATGCTGAGGACCACACAGACGGGCCGCTCCCCACCACGAGCACCTCAGTCTTGGAGCCGTTCAACTTCAGGCAGTTGTTGGACATCCAGGAGGCTAGCTCCTGCGTGCAGGCACTGAAGTTGGCGGCTGCGGTGTCGGGCGCCCGTGATAGGGAGATAGCCAGCTGCGTGTCGTCAGCATAGGATACGAGTTGGATATCGTATTTCTCCACAATAGTGGCTACAGGAGATGCATACAGGTTAAACAGGGTGGGGCTAAGAGCAGAGCCCTGGGGAACTCCTTGGTCGAGATGGAATTGCTTGGAGTAGCATTCACCCTGTCTGACCTGGAAGCCTCTTTCCATCATAAAAGATTGTAGCCATCTAAGTGCCCTCCCTTTGATTCCTCCCTTATTGAGACACTGTAGCAAGATGGAATGTGCTACAGTGTCAAAGTCCACCATAAGCGTGGAAGGGTATACTCAGATGTGAGTCCCTTGCTCATTGCACCATCAGGATTCAAGCAAGCCGGGCCGACGAGGCTGAAATGCCAGAAACCGGTCCCCGGTAGCTTGTTTCCTTCCCAGTATAAGAATTGGCTTGGTAGTTTGGTTTGCCCTGTTCCCATCATGCACTGGGACAGGAACAGACTAATTTGCATATAGCCAAGTTCTGAGCTGGGATGGTGCAGTGAGCTAAAAAACGGTGATGGATCAAGCCCTGATCTTTGGACTGGGTAAGAGTGGTCTGCTTAATTCAGGCACTCTGTTCATCACCACCCCCTTTTCTGAATCATTTTGTCCACCATAAGCGTGGAAGGGTATACTCAGATGTGAGTCCCTTGCTCATTGCACCATCAGGATTCAAGCAAGCCGGGCCGACGAGGCTGAAATGCCAGAAACCGGTCCCCGGTAGCTTGTTTCCTTCCCAGTATAAGAATTGGCTTGGTAGTTTGGTTTGCCCTGTTCCCATCATGCACTGGGACAGGAACAGACTAATTTGCATATAGCCAAGTTCTGAGCTGGGATGGTGCAGTGAGCTAAAAAACGGTGATGGATCAAGCCCTGATCTTTGGACTGGGTAAGAGTGGTCTGCTTAATTCAGGCACTCTGTTCATCACCACCCCCTTTTCTGAATCATTTTGTCCACCATAAGCGTGGAAGGGTATACTCAGATGTGAGTCCCTTGCTCATTGCACCATCAGGATTCAAGCAAGCCGGGCCGACGAGGCTGAAATGCCAGAAACCGGTCCCCGGTAGCTTGTTTCCTTCCCAGTATAAGAATTGGCTTGGTAGTTTGGTTTGCCCTGTTCCCATCATGCACTGGGACAGGAACAGACTAATTTGCATATAGCCAAGTTCTGAGCTGGGATGGTGCAGTGAGCTAAAAAACGGTGATGGATCAAGCCCTGATCTTTGGACTGGGTAAGAGTGGTCTGCTTAATTCAGGCACTCTGTTAATCACCACCCCCTTTTCTTAATCACAGTGTCAAAGGCGGCACTAAGGTCAAGCAAAATGAGTGCCATAGTTTGACCCTCATCAACTCCCTGCCTGATAGTCTCGGTGGCCAAAAGTAGCGCAGACTCTGTGGAATGGCGAGGGCGGAACCCAAACTGCGTAGGGTGAAGAAGATTGGATTCGTCCACAAAGGTCATAATTTGGGAATTGACCACCTTTTCCGCCACCATGGCCATATAGGGAAGAAGGGAAATGGGTCTCAGGTTGTCCAACCTGTCCCAGCTAAGGTTAGCTTTTTTTTGGAGTGGGAGTACGATTGCTTGCTTCCATTTTCTGGGAACAGTGCAGGTCTTGAAAGAGATGTCAAGAACATCTCTAATATAGGGTTCTAAAGTTTCAATGCTTCGACCGAGAAGTTTCGGCGATGCTGGGTCACAAGGAGACCCGGATTTAATCGAACGACAAATCCGCTGCAGTTCATTAGATGATGGAATCTCAAAATTGCACAAACTATCTGTCCCTGCATCTAAGTTAGGAGATTCCCTAAACTCAGTTGCCTTGTCCTTTCCCCCTGCAAAAGCAGAATAGATATTAGCCACTTTATCGGAGAAGTAGGTCGCAATACGGTTGCAGGACTCAACTGAGCTTAGTGAGGGATCAACAGAGGAGCTGCATATGGAAATGTCCTTGTAGATTTTAAATAGCTCCTTTTTTTTTTTTTTTTTAAATTTAAATCTGTTTTATTGAAACACTTGATATACAGTTACATTGCTTGTGTGTATAATTCAAAGGGGAAACAACGATTTGAGTAGCTCTTACATTATCTGAGCGAATGTTGACGACGGTTGAAAACCCAATAAATGCACTTATTAGCGAATAACACCAACATTTGAAATGGGTACAGTCTCTGCATGCACCATAATGGACACTTCATCATCGTATTACAACTGAGTTCGCAGTGCCGACCCCACCAGAATATCTGGTTCCACCCTTCTATACAGGCATTCTCGTGGCCAGCTGTACCCCTGTTGCCCACAACCCTCCGGCCAGTGATACAGTGAGTTGTTCCTCAATGGTGTATACGTCAAGCAGGCCCGGTTCCGGGCGATCTATATGAGTGCCGTGGGCGGCTAGCTCGTTCAGAGTGGCATCGCGGTGTGGTAGAGGGTTGCGGCAGGGGCCGTCATGTGTGCTACAATCTCGTGTTTGGTCGTCGTGTGCAGAAAGGTAGGGAAAAAAAAAAAAAACCCTGGTCTGAGAAAGGCAGATCCAACTCAGTCAGTCGCTACAATTAAAAAAATGGCGTCTAGTGTTCGTGGGGCGACGGTGCGGGTGGTGTGTGGAGGCTCTAGGGCGCGGGGCGGGGCCACGCCGTTGGAGTCAGCCGTGTGTGTGGTCCCTTCCGACTGGGGGGGGTGGGGGGAAGATGTGGGAGGAGGGGGGGTGCCGGGTGGGGAGGGGAAGGGCCGAGAGAGAGGCTGCGGGGGTGGTAGCTCGTGTCTATATGTGTATGGCTCTAGTCTCTCCTTGTTGCTATGCATCATTCTACCCTAATGTGTCTTTTCATTCCATCGGGAGGGAGGGGGCCGAGTGGGTTAGCATCTCACATTACCCCTTTGTCGTGGCAGGCCCTGGTGAATGCCTTTAGGAAGCACTCCCAAATCTGGGCTATCGGGATGGCCCTCCGTCCCGCTGTTTCCTCCCTGCGCAACACCGTGCCCTCCGCGGTCGCCCAGTATATAAGGGAGGCACTCCAGTGTTTCGTCTGTGGTGGGTCCGCGGCTTTCCAGTGACGTGTTACGAGCCTTTTGGCGGTTATCAGTCCCAGATCCCAGAACCTCGTGTGGGCTTTATTGTGTTTTGTTCTGGTAAGCAGGCCCAGCACACAGGTGTCCCAATCGTGATGAAGTTCCATTGCCGTCCCTTTCGTCAACAGTGCAGTGACACCGTGCCAGTACGTCCGCAGTTCGGGGCATGCCCACAGCATATGTAGGAGATCTGCATTTAGCAGCGCGCATCGCGGGCAGCTGGAGGTATCTAGGCCGAAATAACGGTTGATCTTGTCCGGGGACAGGTATGCCCTGTGTATGATGTAGAACTGTATTATTTTGAATCTCGAGTTGCGGGGAATGTGTCGTGGGCCTTCCAGGATCCTCTCCCACTCCTTATCTGACCAGTCCCTCCCCCTATCAGTTGTCCACCTGTCTCTTAGTGACTGTAGTGAGCTTGTAGTGTGGGTCCGTAGCGCTTGTGTTAGCCAGTGTATAACGTGCGACCCTGCCCCCATAACGTGTAAGTATTGTATCAAGAGGTGTGTCTGAGGTTCCTCGGACATGTCGCCCCAGTGTTTCATTAGGACCCGGATCAAAGATGCATAGAACAGGAACTGTCCAGCTGGCAGTCCGGGATTCTCTACTAGCCTCTCGAACAGGACCAGGGCGCAGTCATCATATAGGTCCGCCATTGTCTCTAGTCCCACCCGTACCCAGTCGTTCAGGTGCGCTGCAGTCACCACACCCCCAGGTCTAGGCGTTCCTTCCAGCGGAAGGGCTGGGGCGTAGGGCGCAGTCTCCTTAGTTAATTTTAGTGCACGTTTGTAGCATCGCAGTGCCACTGCGAGGTGCAGTTGCTTCCCGCGAGCTGCGCCGTTCAGGGGGTGGAATATAGCGAGAGCCTCCGCCTGAGTCAGGGCCGGGGTCGCCGAGGCCGTGTCGTGCAGGTTTCTTCCCGCGAGCCAGGCTACCACCCACTGGAGTTGTGCGGCGAGATAGTAATGTTCCTGGTTCGGGACCGCAAGTCGCCCTGAGGACGTCGGGGCATACAATTTCTTCAGGGCCACCCTTGGTCTCCCTACATTCCATATGAGTGTTCGCACTAAAGTCTCCAGGTCTTTGAAGACCCGAACTGGGACATACACCGGTATGTTCGAGTAATAGTAAAGGAGTCTAGGTAAGACTATCATTTTCGACAGGGTGATTCTGGCCGGGACATTTAGCGGGAGCGTGCTCCAGAAACGTATCTGGGCCCGCAGGGAGTTGATGGCCCGAGTCAGGTTTCCATCCAGTATATCCGCCGTATTCCTGTAAATGTGAATGCCCAGGTACTTGAAGGTGTCGGCATACCAAGACAGCCTTGTGTCCCCTAATTGCACTGCGCACTCCTGCATATCTGGGTGGAAGGGGTAAACCCCAGATTTCCCCCAGTTAACCCTCAGGCCCGAGTGGGTTGTGAATGCTCGGAGGGCACCGGTGAGACCCAGGGGTATCTGCGTGAGGTCTCTGACGTAGAGGAGCAGGTCATCGGCATATAGCGAGACCGCGTGTATGCCATCCGTCAATGGGATGCCCCACTCGGTACCCTGCATCCTCAGCAACTCCGCCAGTGGCTCCATAGCCAGCGAGAAGAGCAGAGGCGACAACGGGCAGCCCTGACGCGTGCCCCGCCTTACCTGTATGGAGTCCGATAGGAGGCTCCCTATCCGGACACGAACGGTAGGTGTTTGGTATAGGAGTCCCACCATGGCCAAATATGCGTCACCCAGACCAAACTTCTGCATAACCGTTCTGAGATACGGCCACTCTACCGAGTCAAATGCCTTTTCCAGATCTAAGACTATACAACCCGATTGTGGCCAAGGTCCCCTCGCGTATTCCTGCACCCTGAACAAACGACGGATATTGAGGGAAGTGCTGCGTGTAGGTACGAATCCGTTCTGGTCAGGGTGGACCAGGGCAGGTGTATATTGGGCCAGTCTCCTCGCTAGCGTGGACGCCAATATTTTATAGTCAGTGTTGAGGAGGGCGAGTGGTCTATACGAGCCCAGTAGTGACCCCTCCTTTCCCGGTTTTAAGAGGGAGACCAAGGTGGCCTCACTCAGAGAAGGAGGCAGAGAGGAGTCGTCCAATGCCGTCTCGTACAGTTTAACGAGCTCAGGGATCAGGAGGTCCGGGTACGCTTTATAGAACTCCGCTGGGAGCCCGTCGGGGCCAGGGGACTTTCCGTTGGAAAGCGCCGCTATGACCTCCCGGAGTTCCTCAGAGTCAATGGGCGCCGCTAGGGCCGCGCATTGGGCATCGCTGTGTGTCGGCAGCGGTACCTGACTGAGATATTCCTCCGTGTCCGGGGCGGGGGTGGGCAGGTAAGAGCGATACAGTGTTTTATAATGTGCGGTAAATGCTCCATGAATCTCCGATTGTGTGTGCAAGGGCGCCCCATCTGCGTCCAGCACTTTCGTGATTGGTTTCGTCCGTTCCTCTCTGGCAATAAGCCATGATAACAACTTACCGGGTTTGTCCCCCCTGTCGTGGGTGCGTGCCGCGTGCGCCGCATAATTCAGGCATCTGAGCCTTTCTAGTAATCTTTCGTGACTCGCCTTCGCAGTTTGGAGCCCAGTGATGTTCCCTCTAACCGAGTCCCATTCATGTCCGCTCAATTCCTCTTCTACCTTCTGCAGGTCCCTCTCCACCTGTCGTTTAAGATTTCCCTGCGTGCCCAGGCATTGTCCCCTCATGACTACCTTGAACGCCTCCCATTCTATTTGTGGAGAGGTGGTAGAGCCCGCATTTTCCTCGAAGTAATGTACGATATGCGTAGACAGTGAATCACGGAAGGGTGCATCCAGTAGGAGGTCTGGCTGTAGTCTCCAGTTGGGGACAGGGGGACGAGCGCTTGTCCATGAGATCGTTAGCATGTGTGGATTGTGGTCGGAGTGAGTCCTACCCATGTAGTGTGCTTCTGTTACTAACGGGAGTAAGTCATCCGTGAGCATGTATCTGTCCAAGCGGGTGTGCAGGGTGTGGGCTCCTGAATAGTACGAATACACCTTGGCGGTTGGGTTCCGGTGGCGCCACACATCATACAAGTTCCAGTGTGAGGCCCAGGCTACAAGAGCTTTCATGGCGCCCACCACCGGTGCATTGGGTAGCGGTGGGAAGGAGCGGTCCAGTGTGGTGTCTAACACGCAATTATAATCCCCCCCAGTACCCAGGGAATCCCATGCCACTTTGCCAGAGTTGTGGATACTCTCTCGAGGAAACCCTGCTGATCCGTGTTGGGGGCGTATAGTGACGCTAGCACCAGCGGTTTCCCATCTAGGCGTCCCTTCACTGCCACCAACCTCCCCTCCTTGTCTATGTGTGAATCTTCAACGTCAAACGGGATCCCCGGTCTTACCCATATCAATACCCCCCTGGCGTAAGAGGAGAACCCCGTCGCGTAGACTTGGCCACGCCATCGCCTACGGAGGGTGTGCACCTCAGGGGCTGTTAGGTGTGTCTCCTGAAGGAATGCTATCTGCACTTTGTGCCTCTTTAAGTATGAATATATCATTTACCTGCGTGAAGGTGTATGTATTCCGCGTACATTCCAAGTACATATTTTTACCTCAGCCATCAGTATTCAACAAGTCAGTTACACTCGCGCTCCCCCCCGTTCCGCACACCCCCCCAGGGAGTTTTCCATCATCCAATCCCAGAACCTCCCCACACTCGTCCGTATAACACCAGAAAGAGTCTAGCGAGCACCACATCAGACCCTGTATGCAGCATATCACAATAGGGAGAAGGAGGGTGAACATGAACTGGGGAAAATACCATAGGGTCGGTTGCCGAACGTGCAGCCGTCCAAACATTCTACAAAAAGTATGTACAATCCAGTCTGGGGGGTTGCTGCCCATCACGCAGGTTAGGTGGCTAATGAGTGTCAGCTGAACGTGAAAGCGTGAGTGCCCATTCAGGGGGGGAAGAAGTATAGGACCAGGCGGCCGTCGGACTGGCCCACCGCCAGTTACGTTGTGTGGTCATAGAGGCATGAGGACACAACGCTGTCTAGGTTCGGAGCCGGTGACCATTGCCCACCCAGAGGGACCCTTGCCATGTCGTGCCCCATGAGGTGTGAGTGCCACAGGGCGTTCGTTTCGCGATAGGCTACTGTGAGTGTGGCACAGTCTCAACTTACTGCGTGTTCAGCGTTCACCTTCACCGGGAGGAGCTAGGTCAATGCTCCCGCTGCACTCGGTCGATCAATGTCTCCCGGTCAACTCCCTCCAGTGCTTCAGGACCGTCGATTCGCAGGTGCAAGGGCAGAGGGTGGGGGGGAGAGTGGAGCAGGACTCTGAGAGTGCCGGGGGTGCGGCACTCCATTAGCCAAATAGGTCCGACGTTTGTGGGGTGATATCTGGCAGCCCACTCGAGATTTGTGAGTCCGGAAGACCATAGATCGCCTCGTCGTCGCTCGGTGACATCCTGGGGCTGGTGGCAGTCGGGGAGCGCTGGGACGGGGAGCCACTGAGCTCCGAGGCCATCCGCAGTGCCTCCTGTTGTTCCCGGCGCATTTCCTCCTCCGGTGGACTCGCACTGTGCTGAGTGTCACTTGCCGCAGGGGAGGGTGACCCGGCACCACGTCTCCTTTTGGATCTCCTGCGTCTCCTTGACCTGTTCGGGTTTCCTGATCTCCCCGTGTTCTTGTCCGTCCCGTTGTCCAGCCAGGCTTCCACGTCTTCCGAGGAGTCAAAGAAGTGCGTTTTCTCATTCGCTATCACTCTTAGTTTCGCAGGGAAGAGGAGGGAGTACGTAAGTCCTAGTTGGCGCAGCCTCCGCTTCACTATCAGGAAGGAGTGTCTCTGGCGCTGCACCTGAATCGTGTAGTCCGGGAAAAACATTATATTTGCATTTTCCACCTGTATGGTGCTGAGTTTACGGGTTTCTCTCAGGACAGCATCCCGGTCTCTGTAGTTCAGGATGCGGATGAGAAAAGGACGCGGGTTAGAGCCGGTCTGGAGTGGCCTGGTCGGGACTCTGTGTGCCCGTTCCACCACGAAGTGCGGCGAGAGGGTGCCTTCCGGCAACAGGGTGCGTAGCCAGTCCTCCACATGTGTGGCCGGATCCCTTCCTTCCCATTTTTCGGGCAGACCCACTATGCGGACATTGTTGCGTCTCGCCCGTCCTTCTGCATCCTCCGCCCTGTCCTCCAGGAACTCCACCCTGTTGAGGAGGTCTTTTATCTGTTTGTCTGACTGGACAACCCGAGGCTCCAGGCCAGTCACTGAGGTTTCCAGGGTTTTGGTGCGCTCTGCTAGCTTCTTGTGGTCCTCCTTCAGGTGCGTGAGGTCTATGGCGACTCCGTCTATTTTTGCCTCCAAGGACATCCGAGTGGACTGGACGGAGTTCTCCAGGCGCTCCATGGCTGCCAGCACCGAGTCCAGTCTGGCCGTCACCGGGTCCGCATCCGTTTGCTTCAGTGACTTGTCCATTTTGCCCTTCTGGGACGTGTTCCCCACTCCTGTGCGTTTCCCTGCGCCTCCAGACATGGGCAGGATCTGGCGCGCGGAAGATCTGGTTGGAGTGGTAGTCAGTGGCTGCGCTGACTGCCAGCGCCTCTAGCGGGGACGGCGTCAGCGTTCCCAAAGTGAGAGGCGTCGGAAGTGTCCTCCGTGAGGCTTCCCTTGGGGTCTAGCTGCGCACGTCGCTGCGTGGTTCAGTGGTAGCTGCGACTCCGCTCGGTTTTCGGCCAGTGTAATGCACTATGCTGCTCTGCCTCCGCGGATGTATAGCGCGGGACTCGTGTCGTCTCCTTGCCGCACCGTCCACCCAGTGATGCCGTGACCCTGAGGGTGTCGGAGTCAACAAGTGTCCAGCCGTGTGTTTCGGTGGCGCATGCGGTATTCAGGAGGCAATGTCCCCCCTCGGCGCCCTCCTCATTGGGTAATCCATATGGCTCGGGGGACGTGTTTAGCAGTGGAACTCCCCAGCGAGCCTCAGCAGTGGCAGCAGGCGCGGTCAGTCAACTCCCCAGTCCACCAGCCGGTCGATGGTGCCCCCTGGTGCTCCTCCACTGCTGCCTTATGGTGTCAGCGGTTGTATCGGTCGTGTGGTGCTGCGAGTGCCGGGGTCCGTTGGTTCCTCAGCGTCAGGGGGGGGGAAACCCCGCTCGGTGCCGACTGGGCGGAGGGCCCTTCGGATATGTCCCGCGTCGCTTCACTCACCGCCCAGGGCCGTTGCGGGTGGTGTTGGAGGGGCCGATCCTCGATCCGGGGGGGCGCCCGAGTCCTCCGGGTGCTGCTCCGCGGGACCCGGGTGGGCAGTCAGCGCACTGGGTGTCCAGACTTCCCCTGGGTCCGCTCTCCTCAGTGTCGATCCGCTCCACATGCACAGGCCGAGGGGGGGGGAGGGGCTCCTCCTCGCGCCCGATTTGATCGTGGCAGCCCGGATGGCGACCCCAATCCGCCGCCGGTGCGCCAGCCTCCCGTCGCTTGGGAGGTGATAGTCAGGTCTCCGCTACCTCCCCGTGTCCGCCGAGGACTGGTCACCGCTTGTGTGTCCCAGCGCCGCCACCTCCGTCCAGCCTCCCAGGGCGCCTCGCCCGTGCGGCCTTCACTTCCGGTTCCGACCCCGGACTTGCCTGGCGGGTCCCGCCGAGTCCGCGATCTTCCACTCGGCTTCGGCGGATGCACAGGTGCCGGTGCGGTTCCGGGGCTAGTTGGACCTCCAGACTCGGTCCGATGCTGGGTTACCGTCTCACGGCCACTCGCTGCAAGTTTTGGCCGGCCAGGCAGAGAATTTGCCGGATAATTTATCCCCAGAGTGTGGGATCACGCCGGAGCTCCGCTAAAGAGCAGCCAGTCTCGCTGCGTGCGTAGCCACGCCCCCGTAGATTTTAAATAGCTCCTTGGTGGAGTTTTGGGCTTCTCCAATCCTATCTGAAAAGTACTTAGTTTTGGCACGTCTGATGAGAGTGTGATATTCCCTGCTTCTGGTTTTATATTTCAGTTTGGCTTGCTCTAGATAGGCAACCCTCCATTGCCGTTCTAATTTCTTGCATTCCGCTTTAACTAAGCGGAGTTCTTCACTAAACCAAGGGGCCGATTTGTGCGATCTACTATAGGGTGATTTTTGACAGAGTGGAGCGGTGGCGTTCAGGGCCATAGTTATACGCTCATCCAGTATATCAGATGCAGTATCAGCATCTTCCCCACCTGGTCTACCACCTATAGTAAGGGCGGAATCAAATTTCGCTTGGGAGAATGTAGTCCATTTCCGACTAAGGTATTTAGTACACTGTGGTTTAGGTGTATTGACAGCTGGGACAGATAATGTGAATGGAACAACAAAATGATCGGACCAGAGCACAGGGATAGGGGAATGAATAGTTACACCATCCCAGTTGGCAAATATTGGATCCAGTAAGTGGCCTTTTGAGTGAGTAGGGGCTTTGGATTCAGTGGATAGTTGGAGGGAGGAAAGTTGCTGATAGAAATCAGTAACTGCTTTATCAGCTGGGTTATCTAGGTGAATATTGAGATCGCCTAGGAGCAAGAATTTATCTCTACGTAAGGCAGTTTCTGTAATACCGTCAATAAGACGGGTAGTGAACTGGGTCGAGGGACCCGGGGGACGGTAGATTAGTAAACCGTTAACCGTATTCCCCATATTGATTTTAATAGTGAAGGCTCCTATCTCGCCTTCAGCTATGGGGAAGGGATCAAGTTGGCATGTCAATGGTTGTTTAAAAATTACAGCTATCCCCCCGCCCCTTCCCTCAGTCCTATCCAGGTGAGCTATACTGTCGGGAGAGAGGCAACTATATCAGGGCCAGAGTTGGAATCCAACCAGGTTTCTGTAAGAAACAATACGTTGAGTTTCATTTCTAATAGTAGATCATGAATATCCAGGCAGTGCTTCCTCATAGATCTGGTATTCAGTAGCCCACATAGGAGCCTGGTATGCTCTTCTCTGGGAGAGGGTCTGGTCTGCCACGTATAGTGGCAGACTTTGCAGCTATTGGTTTCCTCTACATTGAGACTGTGAAAACAGCCTTTAGCCAAACCGGGACATATATCTCGTAGTTGCTGAGAAGTCCAGCATATTCTAGTTGTGATTTGACCAGGGGGACTGGCCCCTGTCCCCGGCCGTGCGCGGATGGGCGCAGACGGGCTTGCCTTTGGCGCGCCGGCGCGCCCGCTGTGCGGACGGGAGGGTGTCATCTTTTTATATGGTGTGAGGCGGGTGGGAAGCGTCCAACTACTGGACCGCAGCCCTCCTCCTTCCCCCAATATGGCGACCCTCGAAGCCTGCCTACGTCAGCCTCAACCTCGGCTGCACCGGTCTGGAATGGAGACAAGGGGCCTCGGAACAACGTTAATCTTGCCCCGAGGGGACAGAGATGCAAAAAGGTAAAAATGCGCTGTTGAAATATTTTACATGATTAAAATATTTCCTGTCTTTGAAATTAGTCACTCCACAATATCATCAAGTACTGCCCGTGAGCAACAAGGGAAAGTGAAGAGAACCCCCGGCTTTCCGCCTCAGGGGTGAAAAAAAGCAATTCTGGAGCCTGCCTTGAGCACCGGGATTAAATACCTGGTCTGGGCGGGCGGGCGGGAAGCGTCCAACTACTGGACCGCAGCCCTACTCCTTCCCCCCAGTATGGCGACCCTCGAAGCCTGCCAGCGTCAGCCTCAACCTCGGCTGCACCGGTCTGGAATGGAGACAAGGGGCCTCGGAACAACGTTAATCTTGCCCCGAGGGGACAGAAATGCAAAAAGGTAAAAATGCGCTGTTAAAATATTTTACATGATTAAAATATTTCCTGTCTTTGAAATTAGTCACTCCACAATATCATCAAGTACTGCCCGTGAGCAACAAGGGAAAGTGAAGAGAACCCCCGGCTTTCCGCCTCAGGGGTGAAAAAAAGCAATTCTGGAGCCTGCCTTGAGCACCGGGATTAAATACCTGGTCTGGGCGGGCGGGCGGGAAGCGTCCAACTACTGGACCGCAGCCCTCCTCCTTCCCCCAATATGACGACCCTCGAAGCCTGCCGGCGTCAGCCTCAACCTCGGCTGCACCGGTCTGGAATGGATACAAGGGGCCTCGGAACAACATTAATCTTGCCCCGAGGGGACAGAAATGCAAAAAGGTAAAAATGCGCTGTTAAAATATTTTACATGATTAAAATATTTCCTGTCTTTGAAATTAGTCACTCCACAATATCGTCAAGTACTGCCCGTGAGCAACAAGGGAAAGTGAAGAGAACCCCCGGCTTTCCGCCTCAGGTGTGAAAAAAAGCAATTCTGGAGCCTGCCTTGAGCACCGGGATTAAATACCTGGTCTGGGCGGGCGGGCGGGAAGCGTCCAACTACTGGACCGCAGCCCTCCTCCTTCCCCCAATATGGCGACCCCCGAAGCCTGCCGGCGTCAGCCTCAACCTCGGCTGCACCGGTCTGGAATGGAGACAAGGGGCCTCGGAACAACGTTAATCTTGCCCCGAGGGGACAGAAATGCAAAAAGGTAAAAATGCGCTGTTAAAATATTTTACATGATTAAAATATTTCCTGTCTTTGAAATTAGTCACTCCACAATATCGTCAAGTACTGCCCGTGAGCAACAAGGCAAAGTGAAGAGAACCCCCGGCTTTCCGCCTCAGGGGTGAAAAAAAGCAATTCTGTGAGAGGCACACTTATTACGCTACAAGGGAACTTTGGCCTAAGAACCTTCCCACAGTGAATTTTGACCATAAGAACGTACCTCAAGTGAACTTTTGCCATTCAAGGACACTGTGAGAAAGACATTACCAGCAGGAGCCCTTGGGACACATGAGCTTTTGGTGATTTGATCAGGCCTGGGAACTGGATTCATTCTTATTGATTATTGATCTTGCTTGGAAACTGGAATCCTTTTTATTATTGATCAGGCCTGGGAACTGGAATCCTTTTTATTATTGATCTTGCCTGGAGCTGGATTTACCTGCTTTTGGTTCTCACATAATTTTTAGATAAATAAATTCTTATTCTTATGCAAAACTGGTGTGGTGTTCCTTTTGTGAGTGTTTTTACTGTGTCGTCGCCGTTGTGTGTTGCACAAATACTTTACACATTGCCTCTGAAGTAACTCCTTTGCTGCTCTGCGCCAAGCTACCAAGTCGGAAGCGGTGGTCCCTTCTTGGACTAGGGTGCAAACCCCTGCCAACTAGAGACCCCGGTTCTAACAAGAGGTGTAGAAGCAGGCAAGAGAGGTGCAGAAAGAGGGAACAGGGGCACAGAAAGAGGCAAGAGAGGTTCAGAAAGGGATGAGGGATTCAGAAAGAGTATGTAACAAACAACAAGACAGAAAGGGAGAGAAAATCACTCTTCCCCTCATAAATACTAATCATCAACAAAAGAGTGACTGTTGGTGTAAAAACAAATAAAGTAACAGAAAAGAGAGGGGCTGGTGTGATGGAAAAAACCTCTATTTTTTAAAAGAACCCTAGTTGGTGCCATGCTTCATCATCGGGTTCTCACCAGGGAGACCGAGTGTCTCCCTGGTGTGCTTCATTGCCTGAGTTACAGCAAAGCTGGGTTTCTTTGACAGTGTGCTAGTGCAAAAAAAGAGGGGTGCAGTTTTAAAAGATGGCAAGCTGCACCCGGAAATAATTTTAATAACAGGGCAGTTTACAATCGTTAAAAACAGGTGAAGCGGACACGTGCTGGCCTTTACAATGAGCCAACTGTATCCTAGATTTTAAAGTGAAAAAGTGGTCGACATGTTTCTGCTTGTGACTGCTATTTTAGCTAAGCTTTCATCAGGACCAAAAGACTCCCCGGCGGTATACGCACGCTAAGGTGTACCCTAACCTGAGGAATATGTGTCTGTGGTAAAACTCGATTCATAAAGGGGGTGGTGATGGACAGAGTATCTGAATTAAGCAGAACACTCCTACCCAGTCAAAAGATCAGGGCTTGATCCATCACCGTTTTTGAGCTCACTGAACCATCCCAGCTCAGAACCTGGCTACATGCAAATTAGTCTGACCCTGGCCCAGTGCATCATGGGAACAGGGCAGACCAAACTACCAAGCCAATTCTTTACTGGAAAGGAAACAAGCTTCCGGGGACTGGTTTCTGGCATTACAGCCGTCTTCGGCCCGGCTTGCTTGAATCCTGATGGTGCAGTGAGCAAGGGACTCACATCTGAGCATACCCTTCCACACTTGTGGTGGCCAAAACGATTCATAAAGGGGGTGGTGATGGACAGAGTATCTGAATTAAGCAGAACACTCCTACCCAGTCAAAAGATCAGGGCTTGATCCATCACCGTTTTTTTGGTCACTGCACCATCCCAGCTCAGAACCTGGCTACATGCAAATTAGTCTGACCCTTGCCCAGTGCATCATGGGAACAGGGCAGAGCAAACTACCAAGCCAATTCTATACTGGAAAGGAAACAAGCTTCCGGGACCGGTTTCTGGCATTACAGCCGTCTTCGGCCCGGCTTGCTTGAATCCTGATGGTGCAGTGAGCAAGGGACTCACATCTGAGCATACCCTTCCACACTTGTGGTGGCCAAAACGATTCATAAAGGGGGTGGTGATGTACAGAGTATCTGAATTAAGCAGAACACTCCTACCCAGTCAAAAGATCAGGGCTTGATCCATCACCGTTTTTTAGCTCACTGCACCATCCCAGCTCAGAACCTGGCTACATGCAAATTAGTCTGACCCTGGCCCAGTGCATCATGGGAACAGGGCAGACCAAACTACCAAGCCAATTCTTTACTGGAAAGGAAACAAGCTTCCGGGGACCGGTTTCTGGCATTACAGCCGTCTTCGGCCCGGCTTGCTTGAATCCTGATGGTGCAGTGAGCAAGGGACTCACATCTGAGCATACCCTTCCACACTTGTGGTGGCCAAAACGATTCATAAAGGGGGTGGTGATGGACAGAGTATCTGAATTAAGCAGAACACTCCTACCCAGTCAAAAGATCAGGGCTTGATCCATCACCGTTTTTTAGCTCACTGCACCATCCCAGCTCAGAACCTGGCTACATGCAAATGAGTCTGACCCTGGCCCAGTGCATCATGGGAACAGGGCAGACCAAACTACCAAGCCAATTCTTTACTGGAAAGGAAACAAGCTTCCGGGGACCAGTTTCTGGCATTACAGCCGTCTTCGGCCCAGCTTGCATGAATCCTGATGGTGCAGTGAGCAAGGGACTCACATCTGAGCATACCCTTCCACACTTGTGGTGGCCAAAACGATTCATAAAGGGGGTGGTGATGGACAGAGTATCTGAATTAAGCAGAACACTCCTACCCAGTCAAAAGATCAGGGCTGGATCCATCACTGTTTTTTAGCTCACTGCACCATCCCAGCTCAGAACCTGGCTACATGCAAATTAGTCTGACCCTGGCCCAGTGCATCATAGGAACAGGGCAGAGCAAACTACCAAGCCAATTCTTTACTGGAAAGGAAACAAGCTTCCGGGACCGGTTTCTGGCATTACAGCCGTCTTCGGCCCGGCTTGCTTGAATCCTGATGGAGCAGTGAGCAAGGGACTCACATCTGAGCATACCCTTCCACACTTGTGGTGGCCAAAACGATTCATAAAGGGGGTGGTGATGTACAGAGTATCTGAATTAAGCAGAACACTCCTACCCAGTCAAAAGATCAGGGCTTGATCCATCACCGTTTTTTAGCTCACTGCACCATCCCAGCTCAGAACCTGGCTACATGCAAATTAGTCTGACCCTGGCCCAGTGCATCATGGGAACAGGGCAGACCAAACTACCAAGCCAATTCTTTACTGGAAAGGAAACAAGCTTCCGGGGACCGGTTTCTGGCATTACAGCCGTCTTCGGCCCGGCTTGCTTGAATCCTGATGGTGCAGTGAGCAAGGGACTCACATCTGAGCATACCCTTCCACACTTGTGGTGGCCAAAACGATTCATAAAGGGGGTGGTGATGGACAGAGTATCTGAATTAAGCAGAACACTCCTACCCAGTCAAAAGATCAGGGCTTGATCCATCACTGTTTTTTAGCTCACTGCACCATCCCAGCTCAGAACCTGGCTACATGCAAATTAGTCTGACCCTGGCCCAGTGCATCATGGGAACAGGGCAGACCAAACTACCAAGCCAATTCTTTACTGGAAAGGAAACAAGCTTCCGGGGACCAGTTTCTGGCATTACAGCCGTCTTCGGCCCAGCTTGCATGAATCCTGATGGTGCAGTGAGCAAGGGACTCACATCTGAGCATACCCTTCCACACTTGTGGTGGCCAAAACGATTCATAAAGGGGGTGGTGATGGACAGAGTATCTGAATTAAGCAGAACACTCCTACCCAGTCAAAAGATCAGGGCTGGATCCATCACTGTTTTTTAGCTCACTGCACCATCCCAGCTCAGAACCTGGCTACATGCAAATTAGTCTGACCCTGGCCCAGTGCATCATAGGAACAGGGCAGAGCAAACTACCAAGCCAATTCTTTACTGGAAAGGAAACAAGCTTCCGGGACCGGTTTCTGGCATTACAGCCGTCTTCGGCCCGGCTTGCTTGAATCCTGATGGAGCAGTGAGCAAGGGACTCACATCTGAGCATACCCTTCCACACTTGTGGTGGCCAAAACGATTCATAAAGGGGGTGGTGATGTACAGAGTATCTGAATTAAGCAGAACACTCCTACCCAGTCAAAAGATCAGGGCTTGATCCATCACCGTTTTTTAGCTCACTGCACCATCCCAGCTCAGAACCTGGCTACATGCAAATTAGTCTGACCCTGGCCCAGTGCATCATGGGAACAGGGCAGACCAAACTACCAAGCCAATTCTTTACTGGAAAGGAAACAAGCTTCCGGGGACCGGTTTCTGGCATTACAGCCGTCTTCGGCCCGGCTTGCTTGAATCCTGATGGTGCAGTGAGCAAGGGACTCACATCTGAGCATACCCTTCCACACTTGTGGTGGCCAAAACGATTCATAAAGGGGGTGGTGATGGACAGAGTATCTGAATTAAGCAGAACACTCCTACCCAGTCAAAAGATCAGGGCTTGATCCATCACTGTTTTTTAGCTCACTGCACCATCCCAGCTCAGAACCTGGCTACATGCAAATTAGTCTGACCCTGGCCCAGTGCATCATAGGAACAGGGCAGACCAAACTACCAAGCCAATTCTTTACTGGAAAGGAAACAAGCTTCCGGGGACCGGTTTCTGGCATTACAGCCGTCTTCGGCCCGGCTTGCTTGAATCCTGATGGTGCAGTGAGCAAGGGACTCACATCTGAGCATACCCTTCCACACTTGTGGTGGCCAAAACGATTCATAAAGGGGGTGGTGATGGACAGAGTATCTGAATTAAGCAGAACACTCCTACCCAGTCAAAAGATCAGGGCTTGATCCATCACTGTTTTTTAGCTCACTGCACCATCCCAGCTCAGAACCTGGCTACATGCAAATTAGTCTGACCCTGGCCCAGTGCATCATAGGAACAGGGCAGACCAAACTACCAAGCCAATTCTTTACTGGAAAGGAAACAAGCTTCCGGGGACCGGTTTCTGGCATTACAGCCGTCTTTGGCCCGGCTTGCTTGAATCCTGATGGTGCAGTGAGCAAGGGACTCACATCTGAGCATACCCTTCCACACTTGTGGTGGCCAAAACGATTCATAAAGGGGGTGGTGATGGACAGAGTATCTGAATTAAGCAGAACACTCCTACCCAGTCAAAAGATCAGGGCTTGATCCATCACCGTTTTTTAGCTCACTGCTCCATCCCAGCTCAGAACCTGGCTACATGCAAATTAGTCTGACCCTGGCCCAGTGCATCATGGGAACAGGGCAGACCAAACTACCAAGCCAATTCTTTACTGGAAAGGAAACAAGCTTCCGGGGACCGGTTTCTGGCATTACAGCCGTCTTCGGCCCGGCTTGCTTGAATCCTGATGGTGCAGTGAGCAAGGGACTCACATCTGAGCATACCCTTCCACACTTGTGGTGGCCAAAACGATTCATAAAGGGGGTGGTGATGGACAGAGTATCTGAATTAAGCAGAACACTCCTACCCAGTCAAAAGATCAGGGCTTGATCCATCACTGTTTTTTAGCTCACTGCACCATCCCAGCTCAGAACCTGGCTACATGCAAATTAGTCTGACCCTGGCCCAGTGCATCATGGGAACAGGGCAGACCAAACTACCAAGCCAATTCTTTACTGGAAAGGAAACAAGCTTCCGGGGACCAGTTTCTGGCATTACAGCCGTCTTCGGCCCAGCTTGCATGAATCCTGATGGTGCAGTGAGCAAGGGACTCACATCTGAGCATACCCTTCCACACTTGTGGTGGCCAAAACGATTCATAAAGGGGGTGGTGATGGACAGAGTATCTGAATTAAGCAGAACACTCCTACCCAGTCAAAAGATCAGGGCTGGATCCATCACTGTTTTTTAGCTCACTGCACCATCCCAGCTCAGAACCTGGCTACATGCAAATTAGTCTGACCCTGGCCCAGTGCATCATAGGAACAGGGCAGAGCAAACTACCAAGCCAATTCTTTACTGGAAAGGAAACAAGCTTCCGGGACCGGTTTCTGGCATTACAGCCGTCTTCGGCCCGGCTTGCTTGAATCCTGATGGAGCAGTGAGCAAGGGACTCACATCTGAGCATACCCTTCCACACTTGTGGTGGCCAAAACGATTCATAAAGGGGGTGGTGATGTACAGAGTATCTGAATTAAGCAGAACACTCCTACCCAGTCAAAAGATCAGGGCTTGATCCATCACCGTTTTTTAGCTCACTGCACCATCCCAGCTCAGAACCTGGCTACATGCAAATTAGTCTGACCCTGGCCCAGTGCATCATGGGAACAGGGCAGACCAAACTACCAAGCCAATTCTTTACTGGAAAGGAAACAAGCTTCCGGGGACCGGTTTCTGGCATTACAGCCGTCTTCGGCCCGGCTTGCTTGAATCCTGATGGTGCAGTGAGCAAGGGACTCACATCTGAGCATACCCTTCCACACTTGTGGTGGCCAAAACGATTCATAAAGGGGGTGGTGATGGACAGAGTATCTGAATTAAGCAGAACACTCCTACCCAGTCAAAAGATCAGGGCTTGATCCATCACTGTTTTTTAGCTCACTGCACCATCCCAGCTCAGAACCTGGCTACATGCAAATTAGTCTGACCCTGGCCCAGTGCATCATAGGAACAGGGCAGACCAAACTACCAAGCCAATTCTTTACTGGAAAGGAAACAAGCTTCCGGGGACCGGTTTCTGGCATTACAGCCGTCTTCGGCCCGGCTTGCTTGAATCCTGATGGTGCAGTGAGCAAGGGACTCACATCTGAGCATACCCTTCCACACTTGTGGTGGCCAAAACGATTCATAAAGGGGGTGGTGATGGACAGAGTATCTGAATTAAGCAGAACACTCCTACCCAGTCAAAAGATCAGGGCTTGATCCATCACTGTTTTTTAGCTCACTGCACCATCCCAGCTCAGAACCTGGCTACATGCAAATTAGTCTGACCCTGGCCCAGTGCATCATAGGAACAGGGCAGACCAAACTACCAAGCCAATTCTTTACTGGAAAGGAAACAAGCTTCCGGGGACCGGTTTCTGGCATTACAGCCGTCTTCGGCCCGGCTTGCTTGAATCCTGATGGTGCAGTGAGCAAGGGACTCACATCTGAGCATACCCTTCCACACTTGTGGTGGCCAAAACGATTCATAAAGGGGGTGGTGATGGACAGAGTATCTGAATTAAGCAGAACACTCCTACCCAGTCAAAAGATCAGGGCTTGATCCATCACCGTTTTTTAGCTCACTGCACCATCCAAGCTCAGAACCTGGCTACATGCAAATTAGTCTGACCCTGGCCCAGTGCATCATAGGAACAGGGCAGACCAAACTACCAAGCCAATTCTTTACTGGAAAGGAAACAAGCTTCCGGGGACCGGTTTCTGGCATTACAGCCGTCTTTGGCCCGGCTTGCTTGAATCCTGATGGTGCAGTGAGGCAAGAGAGGTGCAAAACAGGCAAAAGAAGTGCTGAAAGAGGCAAAAGAGGTGCTGAAAGTAGCAACAGAAGTACAGAAAGAAGCGACAGGTGCAGAAGGAGGCAAGAGAACTGCAGAAAGAGGCAAGACACTTATGGAACCAGGCAAGAGAGGTGCAGGAAAAAGGAACAGGGGTGCAGAAAGAGGCAAGAGGGGTGTAGGAAGAGGCAAGAGGGGCGCAGAAAGAGTGAAGAGAGGTGCAGAAGGAATCAAGAGCGGTGCAACAAATCAAGAGAAGTCCATAAAGAGGCAAATGAGGTGCAGAAAGAGGGAAGAGGGGTACAGAAAGAAGTAAGAGGGTTGCAGAAAGAGGGATGAGGGGTACAGAAAGGGGCAAGAGGGGTACAGAAAGAGGATAGAGGGGTGCAGAAAGGAGCAAGAAAGATACAGAAATAAGCAAGAGAAGTACAGAATGAAGCAACAGGGGTGCAGAAACAGGCACGAGGGGTACAGAAACAGGCAAGAGAGGTGCAGAAAGGAAAGAGGGATGCAGAAAGAGGCAAGATGGGTACAAAAAGAGGCAAGAGGGGTGCAGAAAGAGGCTAGAGAGGTACAGAAAGCAAGAGTGGTATGGAAAGAAGCAAGAGAAGTGCAGAACGAAGCAACAGGGGTACAGAAACAGGTATGAGACGTTCTGAAAGAGACAATAGAGGTGCAGAAAGAGGGAAGAGAAGTGCTTAAAGAGGCAAGAGAGGTGCAGAAAGAGAGGAGAGAAGTGCTGAAAGAGGCAAGAGAGGTGCAGAAAGGTAAGAGGGGTGCAATAGGAGGCAAGAGGGGTACAGAACGAAGCAAGAGAGGTACAGAAAGAGGCAAGAGGGGTACAGTACAGAAAGTGGCAAGAGAAGTGCTGAAATAATCAACAGAGGTGCCGAAAGAATCAAGAGAAGTGATGAAAGAGATAAGAGAGTTGCAGAAAGAAAGAGGTGCAAAAAGAGCCAAGTGAGGTGCAGAAACAGACAAGAGGGGTGCAGAAAGAGGCAAGAGAAGTGCAGAAAGTAGCAACAGGTGCAGAAGGAGGCAAGAGAACTGCAGAAAGAGGCAAGACACTTATG
Organism: Lissotriton helveticus; assembly: GCF_964261635.1. Lineage (NCBI taxonomy): Eukaryota > Metazoa > Chordata > Amphibia > Caudata > Salamandridae > Lissotriton > Lissotriton helveticus. Next base: position 33,866,254 of record NC_136058.1, read on the forward strand.
GAACCAGGCAAGAGAGGTGCAGGAAAAGGGAACAGGGGTGCAGAAAGAGGCAAAAGAGCTGCAGAAAGAGGGAAGAGGGGTACAGAAAGAGATGAGGGGTGTAGAAAGAGTGAAGGGAGGTACAGAAGGAATCAAGAGAGGTGCAGAAAGAAGCAAAAGCAAGCAGAAAGAAGCAACAGAGGTGCAGAAGGAAGAACCAGAGGTGCAGAAAGAGGTAAGAGGGGGGCAGAAAGTGTGAAGAGAGGTGCAGAAAGAAGAAAAAGAAATGCCGAAAGAAGCAACAGAGGTGCAGAAGGAAGAAACAGGTGTAGAAAGAGGCAAGAGGGGTGTAGAAAGAGGCAACAGTAGTGCAGAAAGAAGCAAGAGAGGTGCACAAAGAGACAATAGAGGTACACGGAGAAGGAAGACAAGTATAGAAAGAGACAACAGATGTACGGAAAGAAGCAAGAGTGGTACATAAAGAAAAGAGAGAAGTACAGTAAGAAGCAACAAAGTTGCAGAAAGAGGAATGAGAAGTATTGATGCATGCAACCAAGGTGCAGAAAGAGGCAAGAGAAATGCAGAAAGAAGGATCAGAAAGAGGCAAAAGAAGTGCAGAAAGAAGCAATAGGAATGCAGAAAGGGGCAAGAGAAGTACAGAAAGAAAAGAGAAGAGAAGTACAGCAAGAAGCAACAACGTTGCAGAAAGAGGACAGAGAAGTTTAGAAAGAGGCAAGAGAAGTGCAGAAAGAAGCAACAGAGGTGAAGAAGGAGGCAAGAGAACTGCAGAAAGACGCAAGACACGGAAACAAGCAAGAGAGGTGCAGAAAAAGGGAACAAGGGTGCAGAAAGAGGTGCAGAAAGAGGGAAGAGGGGTACAGAAAGAGTGAAGAGAGGTACAGAAGGAATCAAGAGAGGTGCAGAAAGAAGCAAGAGAACTGCAGAAAGAAGCAACCGATGTGCAGAAAGAAGCAACAGAGGTGCAGAAAGAGGCAAGAAGGGTGCAGAAACAGGCAAGAGAATTACAGCAAGAAGGACCAGAAAGAAGCAAGAGAAGTGCAGAAAGAAGCAACAGAAATGCAGGAAGGGGCAAGAGAAGTGCAGAAAAAAGCGGTACAGATAGAGGCAAGAGAGGTGCACAAAGAAACAAGAAAGGTGCACAAAGAGGGAAGACAAGTGCCGAAAGAGACAACAGGGGTGCGGAAAGAAGCAACAAAGGTGCAGAAAGAGGCAAGAGAAGTGTAGAAAGAAGCAACAGAGGTGAAGAAGGAGGCAAGAGAATTGCAGAAAGACGCAAGACACTTACGGAAACAAGCAAGAGAGGTGTAGAAAAAGGGAACAAGGGTGCAGAAAGAGGCAAAAGAGGTGCAGAAAGAGGGAAGAGGGGTGCAGAAAGAGACAAGAGGGGTGCAGAAAGGATGAAGAGAGGTACAGAAGGATTCAAGAGAGGTGTAGAAAGAAGCAAAAGCAAGCAGAAAGAAGCAACAGAGATGCAGAAGGAAGAACCAGAGGTGCAGAAAGAGGCAAGGGAGGGCAGAAAGTTTGAAGAGAGGTGCAGAAGGAATCAAGAGAGTTGCAGAAAGAAGAAAAAGAAATGCCGAAAGAAGCAACAGAGGTGCAGAAGGAAGAAACAGAGGTGCAGAAAGAGGCAAGAGGGGTGTAGAAAGAGCCAACAGTAGTGCAGAAAGAAGCAAGAGAGGTGCACAAAGAGACAAGAGCGGTACACAAAGAAGGAAGACAAGTACAGAAAGAGACAACAGAGGTGCGGAAAGAAGCAAGAGTGGTACAGAAAGAAAAGAGAGAAGTACAGTAAGGAGCAACAAAGTTGCAGAAAGAGGAAAGAGAAGTATTGAAAGATGCAACCAAGGTGCAGAAAGAGGCAAGAGAACTGCAGAAAGAAGGATCAGAAATGCAGAAAGAGGCAAAAGAAGTGCAGAAAGAAGCAACAGAAATGCAGGAAGGGGCAAGAGAAGTGCAGAAAAAAGCAAAAGCGGTACAGATAGGCAAGAGAGGTGCACAAAGAAACAAGAAAGGTACACAAAGAGGGAAGACAAGTGCAGAAAGAGACAACAGGGGTGCGGAAAGAAGCAACAACGGTGCAGAAAGAGGCAAGAGAAGTGTAGAAAGAGGCAAGAGAAGTGCAGAAAGAGACAAGTGAGGGGCAGACACAGGCAAGAGAAGTGCAGAAAGAAGCAACAGAGGTGCTGAAAGAGGCAAGAGAGGTGCAGAAATAGGCAAGGAAAGTGTAGAAATAGGCAAGAGAAGTGCAGAAAGAGGCTAGTGAGATGCAGAAAGAGGCAATAGATGTGCAGAAAGAGGGAAGAAGGGTGCAGAAAGAGGCAAGAGAAGTGCAGAAAGAAGCAACAGAGGTACAGAAGGAGGCAAGAGAACTGTAGAACGAGGCCAGAAAGTTGCAGAACTAGGCAAAAGAGGGGTACAGAAACAGGCAAGAGAAGTAAAGAAAGAAGCAACAGAGGTGCAGAAGGAGGCAAGAAAACTTCAGAAAGAGGCTAGAGAAGTGCAAAAAGAGGGTACAAAAGTGCAGACAGAAGGAATAGAAATACAGAAAGAGGCAAGAGATGTGCAGAAAGAAGCAAGAGATGTGCAGAAGGAGGCAACAGAAGTACAGAAAGAAGCAACAGAGGTGCACACAGTGTTAAAAAAAAGGGTCAGGCAGATCGGGTCGATTACCCCTTTTCAAGATTTGCCCGGCGCTAGCCGCCTCTTCGCCCAACTCACGGTTACCAAAATAAAGAGGCAGGCGCTGGAGACTGGAAGGCAGGAAACAGGAGTTTATTCCGACGGAGCAGAACACGTCAAATCAGACAACAGGGTATCTTCTCGAGGTGCTCTAAACGCATCCTTGAGGCCTGGCCTCTTATACACAGGTTTATTGCTTTATTACATGAAACACATTCTTGTCAATACTTTGATGTACGGAAAGACATCCTCGGAATCCTCACTTTGGGCCTGTTCCCACACACATTTACAGTAGAAGTCCCCACCCCGGTCACAGTAGGTGATGACTATCGCACACCAGGGCATTCCGTAGATTCCCGGAATGTGTGTCTGATCGGATCTCATGGGGTGGGGGGGGCTTTGATCAGTCAGAGATCCTTTGAATCGGGGCAGCTGCTTACTGCAAGGGGGCCAACAAATGGTGTCCGCAGGGCCAGGTGGCGCCCTGGGAACGGGCAGGACGATTGGGCACAGAGGAAAGGGGGTACATCAAAGGATGGGGAGGTGTTGGCCGGGAGCGGAAATGCATTTCCGAGGCAGAGTCGCGCTGGAGGGGAGTTCTATGGTTCAGGTATGAGAGGGCGGGGGCTATCAGCGCGTGGGGGATTCTTGCGAGGTCAGAGGGAGGGATGCGCTGGCTAGCGGCGCTGGGCAGGGAGACCATGGTTTTCAAAATGGCTGCCACTTACGCGCACGAAGGGGGCCTAAAAAGGGACAAGATGGTGTGGCCGATGTTTCATGATTTTCACTTTACGCTCAACAGTGGCTATGGTGAACATAAATGAACGCCGCTTATGTATACCGATTTTAGTCATTTTCCACAGTCCCCAGTTTTTATCATAAGTTAGTTCATTTCTGTTCGTTTCTGAGGTAAGGACGTACAAGCTGACATTTAGTTATACTAATAAGGGAAGTATGTGGCTGGGCTGTCTATTGAGGTCTTCGGTAGCCCATATGCGTTACGGGCAGATGGAAATAATCCTGCTATCAATGCTGACGGAATCGTACATAACCACATGTAGTCAATGCGATAGGCGAGGAGGCAGTGCATACAAAATTACATTAGCTGTGTCATACATTAGACCTTGGAGACGGGGACATTATTTAGATGATGTAGGAAATTCGTTCGAATACAAACATGATGTCATAAAAAAATGTTCTGGTAGAATAAGGGCTATTATCACTTGAGGTCTGGACTCCATGGGAATCAAAACTGGACAGTATGCTCATGTGCATAACTGGTGTTCTACAATCATCATGATACAGAGCTAACGCTTTCTTAGTTTTCCATGTACAGTTGAAAGTGACCGATGTAAGGTTTCGAAAGCTCAATTGGGTGATTAATCAATACAAAGTGGTTGGGAGAGGAATTCAAATTAATACAAGTGGCAGTCAAGGGGTGGTAATGTTCAAAAAAGGTTCGTCTTTCCAGTGTCTTAATTACAGCGAGCCATCACTGGTAGGCTTTCATTGTTGTTCTTCTTTCGTTGGCACTGTTGAGCACCGGCGGTGGAGCTATGCGTCCAGCTCGGATTCAGATTTCGCGTTGCAGGGTGTGGCCACTCTTTGCTCTCGGACCACAGTCCTGTTTTTCCTGTTACCTAACTAAGCTACCATAGGTACTTTAGTCGGGGTACCCGTATCCCGTTCTTCTTTCCGGGACAAACCCTATTCTATCTTTTGTGCAGTGTTTTTTTCTTTAAGTCAAAGTTCAAAGAAAACTCCGTATGCAAAAAAGGGGCGATGGGGGCGTGCTTTGGGAGGCCGAGGGAAGAGAGGGTGGGGTGGGATCAGATCTGAAACGGACCAAGGAGGGCAGAAATTTCAAGCAAGTGGGCCCATCGATCGGGCACAATGGGCTGGGACTTTCGGCACGAGCTCATCATCGATGCAGGGGCTTCCGGACAGCCATTCTTTCCTTCACTTTCCACGTTGAGAATGGTGCCTTGTCCCGCAACTCTTTGCTCTGTGGCTCCACCTTGGTCGAGGTCATAGATATTCCCCGATCTGCAGCCAGGCTGTGCGTCACATCCGGCCCCTCTCCTCCGTCGATCGCACGTTATCCTTAAATGAGTACAAAAAACAAGTTTTTAGAGAACTGGCAGGGGAAGATGTTTATACACTTTAATTTCTCTCCCAACCCCAAGTAGTTGGGGAAACGTTTATTGGTCACGATAGGGTGGATGCTTAGTAACCCTTACATCGGTGTATGCTGTTAACTCATGCATCATGGCTGTGGTGCAGGTCTGCAAGTATCTTTCTATTTTCAAACATCATGTCTTTCTGGTGTCTATTCCTGTCATATTCGCATCGAATCCAAACCGGCTCCTCCAGTAGAGACTTGTGTTTTACTAAAACAAATCTTGTTGAGCTATACCTTTCTTCAAGGTCTGCTAGTTCATAAAAAGTGTGAGGTGTTTATTATCATGGGCTTACAGCTACCTTTTCCAAGGAAGGACATACGTTAAGCATTTTTCTTTTCTGACAGCAACGGCTAACTTTTATCAGTTTTTGGACGATTTATCTTTAAAAACAAGGTCATCAGCTACAGTCTTTAAGATTTTCTGGGGCGGCTGGTTACAGAACTGGGACGATTCTGGAAAACGGGGACGTTTCGGACATTCTACTTAAGTGCAATGGGCGGTGGTAATCCGAATGAATGAGGGTGGAGTTACTAGAGCACTAAAAACAAAAGCCACTGACATATAGTTCCCTTTTAAGGGTCAGATTAGGGGACATTAGTCATCTTACCTGTCCTTTCTTTCTCAGCCAATTGAGTTCCATCATTTTACAGAAAGGAGAGGTAGTAACATGGCAAAATACGATTGTTTTGTTTCTGTCAATTTGCTCAAACACTGCCGTGTCTAAAGCCAATTATACCTGTGCCGGCGAGGCACAGTGTCATCGTTTATTCAAAAGGGAGCAAGGGAGCCCTCAGAGAGAGAGAGAGAGCGTCGTGTGCACCAAATAGGCTATTAGTACACGTACTACATAAAGAGAGAGAGAGACGTGTATAATAATAGGTTATTCAGTGTACACACATATAGAACAGTACGGGTTGGTTTCACGTATAAAACACAAGCTGAGAGAAAACATAAATTCATAGTTTACATACACACAAATACCAGACAGGGTGCGACAGTACATACATCAAGTACCGTAACCTAAGACAAAACACAGAGCTATTTTGGGCAAAAGGACTTTGTCATGCATGTTGCGTATTCTCAGTATTCTCTTCAATTCATTTTGGGGGTCGAGCTCTTTGTTCTCCTTCCTTACTAATAGTAGACAATTTTTGTTGGTAACCCCGCTTCAAAAATACTTACTCCTTTTTAATTGGTCAGACACTAGTCCAGTCGTGCTTATACTCACGGTTGGGCCTTCCAATATCTAGCAAATGATGATCCAAGCTGAGGTAAAGGGGGGGTATCAGTCGGACGTGCGATGGTACAATTCTGATTTTTCTATGAGGGTGGAAGAAGAATTGGTAAATCTAAAACATAACAATATCCCTAATTTCTGGGCTGAGGGGGATTTGGGATGAACCCCAACCCGGGGTACTCTTGACTTCTCTTATTTAGTCAGCACGCAAATTGACTCACCGGTGCGCATTATTTTGGGTGTACATTTGGGATATCGGTTCGGGTCCGAGGTACTACAATAACCCTTCAAGTTTCTGGTGTAGGCCACTCTCCCATTCACTAGCTCCAGAGAGGGAGAGAGTCGTTCCTAGGTAAGGTAAGTGCTATATTCCCTTTCGCCCTTCACATGCAGGTACCATGTTCGGGCTTATTTTTCTTACTCCATTAACCGCTCGATCAACACCTCCGTCATACAAAAAAAACATTCCTTTATCGACCCAGACGTGCGCCACACATACGCATTCATACCGTACAAATCAGGGCCCATGCGCACATTCATACCATACAATTTTCATGCTCTCAGAGATAGCTCCTGCATATAATGTACCATCTCACAGAGCTGGCCTATTTTCCTCACGTGGAGCATGGTGCGTTTTAGGTCCTTTCCATACTTCAGCTGAATTTCCAATGTAACCTGCAGAAAAAGAAAAGAGGGGAAGGGGGCAGTCTTCAAAGCACATCAGCGCGCATAAGCATAAAAATGTTTTTACCTACCACGTACCTGACTTATCTCTGTGGGATGCAGTCCCTTTTATCTCAGCATTGAAGCCCAGAGGAACCGGTAGTGCGGAAAAGATAACCAATGACAGGCTGTTCATTACATAGGTCGCCCGAGGGCCGTAGTACAGACCGCGTGTAGGGAGGGGTCAAAAGCCAGGGACATTCGGTATAAGGTGTGGGGGGGGGTGACTGATTCATGTTTTCATTCGAGGGAAAGAAAAGGTTTACGGTGCTATAGGGTCGTTCCTGTTCGCAGAGCATGGTATTTTTAAAAACAACCCTATCAATCTAAATGACTGTTACGATGCTAGCTCCATATATTTTTCTTTTAAAACCTTGGTTGTAAAAAAATGTCAGTATTCAAGTACAGGCCCCCAACCATACAGGCCGGCCATGGGGCAGACGGGAAACACATGAGGTAAGGAGATATTACACTGTAGTACAGGAGTACGTAACGAGTTGAGCCATTTAATTGGAAAAACTAAACGTGACAAACGGTTGCAGAATCAGTGAAGGTTGATTTTATAATTGAAAGTGAAACAGGATCAGTTACAATAAAATCGTTCATACGCATACCATGGGTGAGCATCATGAGTAACATTTACTTCGAAGTTTAAATAATACAATAATTAATAGTAAATAAACTTGACATTAATAGGGTTGTCCGCATGCTAAGTCAGTACACTTCCCCACCCGCCATGTGCACAAAGACGCATACATCCCCCATAACATCAGGGCTAAGTAACTAGAATCGTCATAAGGAGTTGCAAGTCCCGCCTATACTGGCGCCATTTTGGGGTGAGACCGGGCGGGTCCAGAGTATAGTCCAAATACCTCCAACAACTAGCGGCCGGACCAGAATCCCTTTCGGCAGTTCAAAAAGTTTGTTAGTGCCAACAGAAAGAACAGGCTGCATGAACTGTGACTCAAAGGGGGGGGGGCAAAAAATCTTCCCTACCGGGTCACGCTGAGGTCCCACCGGAGCTGATCGAGTGTCTCTTGGTAGTTCAGACAAAAGCTGGCGTCATCATGAGAGCACCATCCTCTCGCGGCAACGTCGCGGCCACTCCGGGGAGCGGGACAGCAGGCGTATCCCTCCACCGATGCGCTGAATCAGCCTCTCTCACGGCACCAGATGGGGATAAGGCGGTGGTCACCCGGGGCAGTGGCATATCCATGGGGGATAGTCGAGCAACAGCGGCGGTTGCCCCCACCGGAAGCCCGCGGGAGTCGAGGGCCAACAACTCTCGTAGAATCTTTAAATCTTGGACAATGTCTTCAAGAGTGTGGCTCGTGCCCGAGCAGGCAAGCATTCGAGTTCCAGAGTAGTCCAGAGCCGTTCTAGTGGACCAAGCCCAAATCCAGGGAGCCGGCCGCCATTTTGAGCGTTTCCGCAGCAGCAGCCGCTCTTCACCCCGGCCACCGGAGCGGGTCCCCCGGCCATCCAACCGAGTGGAACGCCAATGGCAGTCCTAGTGCAGCCGTCCGGTAGGTGAAACGCTAATGGTTGTCCTGCTGCAGCTGACCGGCGAGTGAAACGCTAAGGGTCGCCCTGCTGCAGCTGACCGGCGAGTGAAACGCTAAGGGTCGCCCTTCTGCAGCTGACCGGTGAGTGAAACGCTAAGGGTCGCCCTGCTGCAGCTGAGGAGCCTCCACCTGGGGAGGCGGGGGAGGCCGTTTGCGTCGCCTCCCCCCAGGGCACCCCACGCCATCTCTTGGCGCAGCATTATAGGATGGCTGGACCAGGCAACGAAGGGGGGGGCCACCAGCAAGGCATCCCCCGCACACAACTTGCTGGACATCACCTCTGGATGATCCGGGGACAGGTCTTGACGCGTTGGGTAGCCTCCGGCCTATTCGCACAACGGGCCGCCACCGACGCTACCTCGCCGGCTGATGGCTTTTGTAGACTTTTTTATAGCCCAAAGCCTACTAAAAAGTAGCTCAAAGTAGCCCAACAGGAACAGCGTCAAGCAGACGGCAAATGCATTTGGGTTTGTTGTTGCAGCCGGCTGCCATGTAAATAGTTGTTTAATAAAAAGTTTTAAATAGTTGCTTAATAAAGAGTTTTAACATGTTACTTTGCTGGAGTGTTGTATATATTTATAATATTTGCATAGGGTTTGTCGTTATTTGGGCGGGGTGGGCGATGGATCCGAGCTGTCTTGCAGCCATCATGGCGTCTAGCTCGGTTCTTCTCACTAGTTTCATATTTCTCATGAGGGGTTGTTCCTAATGTTTCTATTTTAGCGGGGTCAAAAAGATCCCATCAGTGGCCTACTGATTTTGCTTGATTCCTTTTGCTTTTCCTAACGATTTTTATGTTATAGTTTGCTAGCACGATACAGCGGCTAATCCGCATTTTTATATATATGTCCTTTTCATTAGGGGTGTCCTCCAGTGGAGCCGGATGGTTCACCTCTAATAAGCGGTCCGGGCTGAACCAACTACCAACAAATGGGGCGAAGATAGGCATGACGGGTTACAAAGGGGACAAAAGTCTGCACTACCTATCCTTCACTATCCGCAAAGACTAAACAGAGTATTGCGACCCTGTGCTTATTTGTGAATAGAGAATAACCCAAAGAGAACCAATTCCGAACGATCAATGTTCGGATAAACAATCAATCAAATGAGGGATAAAAATAGGCACGACGGATTACAATGGGGGCAAAAGCCTGCGTTACCTATCCTTCACTATCTGCAAAGACTAAACAGAGTATTGCGACTCTGTGCTTGTTTGCAAATAGAGAATGATCCAAAGAGAACCAATTCCAAAACAGTAAATGCTTGGATAACAATCAATCAAATGGAGAGGGAAGTAGGCGCGACGGGTTACAACGGGGGCAAAAGCCTGCGCTACCCACCCTTCACTATCTGCAAAGGGAGAATACTCCTATCCTTCCCCGTTTGTAGACAGAGAATCTCTCAGAACCAAACAATCAAATGCGTAATACTAGTATTTTCCAAATGACAATCAAACAATATATTCGCAATTCGTCGTGTTACACGACCTTACCCGGACCGCATGGCCAGTTTCTCGTCTTCCGCTTCCAGCGCCTGATCGTCCTCTATTGTCCGTAATTGCTGTGGCACTCCTGATGGTTCCCAGTCAGGACCGTAGATCACTCGAGAGAGCTCTGTTCAGAACCGGTGAAGTTCGGATGATCGGCTGCCAGACGAGGGTCTATCGGGCAGGAGCTCTTCCCGATCATTGCAGTTGTTCACACTGTCGTCGGGACCTCTCCCACTGGATCCACGTGTTGCTGATGGGCCCCACGTTTGGGACGCCAATTGTTAAAAAAAAGGGTCAGGCAGATCAGGTCGATTACCCCTTTTCAAGATTTGCCCGGCACTAGCCGCCTCTTCGCCCAACTCACGGTTACCAAAATAAAGAGGCAGGCGCTGGAGACTGGAAGGCAGGAAACAGGAGTTTATTCCGACGGAGCAGAACACGTCAAATCAGACAACAGGGTATCTTCTCGAGGTGCTCTAAACGCATCCTTGAGGCCTGGCACAGGTTTATTGCTTTATTACATGAAACACATTCTTGTCAATACTTTGATGTACGGAAAGACATCCTCGGAATCCTCACTTTGGGCCTGTTCCCACACACATTTACAGTAGAAGTCCCCACCCCGGTCACAGTAGGTGATGACTATCACACACCAGGGCATTCCGTCGATTCCCAGAATGTGTGTCTGATCCGATCTCATGGGGTGGGGGGGCTTTGATCAGTCAGAGATCCTTTGAATCGGGGCAGCTGCAAACTGCAAGGGGGCCAACAAATGGTGTCTGCAGGGCCAGGTGGCGCCCTGGGAACGGGCAGGACGATTGGGCACAGAGGAAAGGGGGTTCATCAAAGGATGGGGAGGTGTTGGCCGGGAGCGGAAATGCATTTCCGAGGCAGAGTCGCGCTGGAGGGGAGTTCTATGGTTCAGGTATGAGAGGGCGGGGGCTATCAGCGCGCGGGGGATTCTTGCGAGGTGAGAGGGAGGGACGCGCTGGCTAGCGGCGCTGGGCAGGGAGACCATGGTTTTCAAAATGGCTGCCACTTACGCGCACGAAGGGGGCCTAAAAAGGGACAAGATGGTGTGGCCGATGTTTCATGATTTTCACTTTACGCTCAACAGTGGCTATGGTGAACATAAATGAACGCCGCTTATGTATACCGATTTTAGTCATTTTCCACAACAGAGGCAGGACAAGTGCTGAAAAAACAACAGAGGTGCAGAAATAGGCAAGAGAAGTGCCGAAAGAGGCAAGAGGGGGGCGAACTTACAGCCTGATTCATGAAGCGAAATTGCGCCCGCAATGGCTGCGAAAATGCAATTGCGGGTGCAAAACACGGAATCGGCATTCAAGTACAAAATAGCGAATTCGCAAACACAGAATAGCGATTTAAATAGCGATTACGCTATAATAGTCGCAGAGTCCCGGTAGTCGCGCATTAGCGATACGGAAATAGCGACCAACCACGGAATCTGCGAAATGAATAGCGAAAAGCAATTTATTCTCAATCGGCATTCATGAAAAAGAAACAATAGCGGAAAACCCCAAAATCGCATTTTTGCGCGGCGCAAATTAAGGACAACTCAAAGCAGGTGGTAACCATAAAAGCCATGATTAAGTAAAATTTGAAAAACAGTTGGCCAATCACCAACAGGTCCAGGCCTGACCAATCACACATAAGGACATTCAGCAGCAGCATTAGGCGTTCCACAATGCCAGGAATGTACATGGTGGTGAGGCGGCGAAGGCTACAGCGAGCAGCACGGAGGAGACGCATGAGGCAGGAAAGGATTTACCGGCAGCGGGTCACCTTGCTGGGCCAAACCAGAGAACAGATTTATGCCAAATACAGGCTGAATGGGGAAATGATCACCTGGCTGATACAAGAACTTGACCCCCTCATGCAGCACCCAACAAGGCGAAACAATTCTGTGCCTACACATGTGCAGGTATTGTGCAGCCTGCACCTCCTGGCCTCCGGCAGTTTCCAGGGCATAGTAGCGGCTGCTGGGGGGATATCCCAGCCCACCATGTCACGCTGCCTCCACACTTTTGTTGACGCCATGCTCACCCAGCTCCACCGCCACATCACATTTCCCACGAGCCAACAGGAATTGGACCTGACAAAACTACAATTTTACAATGTAGCCCATTTTCCCCATGTCCTCGGCTGCATCGACTGTACCCACGTCGCCATCTGCCCACCAGCTGCCACGGAGTATATGTACCGCAACCGGAAGTCCTACCACTCCCTCAACATACAGATGGTCTGCAATGCCAAGACCATCATCACTGACATTGTCGCACAGTACCCAGGGAGTACCCATGATTCCTTTATCTTCAGGCACAGTGGACTCCACACACGACTGCTCAGAGGAGAGTTTGGGGAAGGACACCTACTTGGTAAGTACACTTTGTCGACAATGTCACATTGCAATGAAGTCACTGCGCTGCACAGGCAATCAACATCTGCTCCTCTCATTCAGGTGACAGTGGCTACGCCCTACGGGAATACCTCCTGACCCCTTACCTCAACCCTGCCACACCTCAGCAACGGCGCTACAACGTTGCGCACATCCGGACAAGGAACTGTATAGAAAGGACATTTGGCCTGCTCAAGAGCAGGTTCCGTATACTGCACAAGACAGGTGGGGCCATGTATTACAGTCCTGCTGCGTGCTGCCGCATTGTGGCTGTCTGTGCAATGCTCCATAACATTGCAACCAAGCGCCGGATACCTGTTGACATCTCAGGCAGTGAATCTGAAGGGGACGACCGGCCACCAGCACATGTGCACCATGCACGCGGGGAGAACCCAGCTGAAGGCCACAGACGTCGCAACCACATCACAGTGAACAATTTCTAGCCCACCCTCTTCCCCCACCCCACATATCACAATTGCATGCAAAATGTAATGATTACACAAGGCTAATGTGTGCAGCAAAAAAAATATATTTGTTTCATTCACAACAAAAAGGTAATCAGTCCAACTATTTACAAATACCAGTATTGCGTCATACTGCAGTGTGCATGTACTTGGCAGGCTTAGCGTCAGCCTGTGCCAGTGTTATGCAGACAGTGTCAATGGCGCCTCCTGCGCGTAATGCCCAAGCGCCTCTGAGGCTCTTCCTCTTCATGGGCTCCTGTACCAGGCGTTGCCCTGGTGCTGCGCCTAGGTGGCGGGACCAGTGTGGCCGATTGGCTGCTCACGCTGGAGGCACCCTCACTGGCATCGTCGCCCCCTACAGTGGCCGGTAGCGCAGGTGTGTGTAGTGCCGTTACGGCGGTGGTTAGGTGCTCCAGCACCCTGGTGATGTCCTCACAGCACTGCACTAGTTGGTGCTGCTGGGTGAGAGAGCGCCGCGACAACTGGGTGGTGGCATTTGCTGCCACATAATTCGACCTGCTATAGGCCGACAGCCGGCTCATCAGCTGGTGGTGGCGCCGGCTCGCTACACTGCGGTGCTTGAGCAGCGCAGCTGTGTTCTCCTCCATGGCTGCAGTCATGCGGCCCATGGCCGTCGTCATGCGGTCCATGCGCTCTCCAACTCCCGCCACATTGCGCCCAATTTTGTGCAGCTGGAGCTGGATGGCACCTTGCTGCTGTGACTGGCGCTGGTGGATACGGAGCATGCGTCTCTCAACGCTCATGCAGGCATAGCGATGTCCATTGCCCCTCCTGCTGATTGCCCACGGTGTTGCCGCTGTCGCAGGCCCAGATCTATTGGCACCAGCTGCAGGTGGTGTTGCAGCAGGCGTTGCTGGTGCGGCAGGGACTGGGGGCACATTTGTGGGGTGCCTGGCTCTGGCTGCGGGTGGTGCGGCAGATCCAGATGCAGCTACGGTGTGGGGCCTGGCCTTGGCTGCGGGTGGTGCGGCAGATCCAGATGCAGCTACGGTGGGGGGCCTGGCCTTGGCTGCGGGTGGGATGCTAGATGCAGGGGCCACAACGTTGGTGGGGGGCCTGGCTGCTGGTGTTGTTTGAGCGGCAGGGGCTGGTGCCTGGCTTTCTGGTTGTGATTCCTCCTCCTGGGCCTCCTCATCTATCAGCAGCCTCTCGCTGTCACTGCTGTCTGCGCCACCTGTGAGGGTAAGTGGATACTCATTAGTTGCATGTGACTGTCAGACGTGCTGATGTTACATGCATGCTGGGTGACATTCCCTGGATGGCAGTGGATTTGCGTAATTTGGGACCTGTCTGGCTGCATTGGGGTACTACTACATTGTGGACATACTACATCTCCCACAATGCTTCAGGGCATTCCCTGATGCGCAACAAAGGCATGACTAAGGGCCAATAAGTGAGCCTATTTGGTCAGGGACGGTCATAGGGGACAGGGTCGCAGTCGCATGCCACTTACCTTGGGTGTCTTGGGTGCGGCGGGAGGAGTCCAGAGGGGTCACGCCAACGCACGCCTCCCTCTCAAGGGTGTCCTCGACCTGGTCCTCCAGAGGTGTGTTGGGTGGGACTGTCGGTCCGCCACCTCCAGTGCCCGATGCCTCTCCAAGGCGCTCCGCCACCCTCTCCTTGGCACGACCTCGGAGGTCGTACCAGCGCTTCTTTAGCTCCTCCAATGACCTATCGGCCACACCCACCGAGTTCACGCTGGCAGCTATACCCAGCCAGATCCTCCGCTTGTCTTGCTCTGGGACCTTTCTGGAGTTGGCCCCAAAGAGCCGGTCATGGTTGGCCACCACCCCTTCAATGAGGTTCTCGAGCTCCTGCTCTGAGAACTTGAGCTTTCGCTTTCGTCCTGCGCTGTTGCTGGGGCCAGGGACAGCTTCCTCAGACATGGCAGTGGATATGTCGCTATTTCAGTCGGTAGAGAAGTCGCTATCGCTGTTTTAGCGTCTGCTTCCGACTTGCTCCCTCGGAGGTTTGCCTCGCTGTGGTGTTTGGGGGTGGGAACTGCCTGCTTCCTGGTTGTGATGTCATCACTGTGCTCGGAAAGCGACTTCCCGTTTTCCCGATCGCGCGAGAATGCGAGTCGCATTCCCGATCGCACGGGATTGCGAGTTGCTATCCCGATCGCACGGGATTGCGAGTCGCTATCCCGATCGCACGGGATTGCGAGTCGCTATCCCGACGCAGGTAGCCGGGAATAGCGATTTTTCTGCGATTTTTGTTGGTCGCTAACGGATTTAGCGCCCGCGTGCGAGTCGCTATTTTTTCCCCGAAAAGTACATGAATGCCGTTTTGCGTTTCCTCAATAGCGAGTCGCTATTACTCGCTATTAGGGACACGCAAAACGGCCCGTACATGAATCAGGCTGATAGGCAAGTGAGATACAGATTCAGGCAAGATGGGTGCAGAAAGAGGCAATAGAAGTGCAGAAACAAGCAACAGAGGTGCAGGAAGAGGCAAGAGAACTGCAGCAAGAGGCACAAGAAGTGCAAAAAGAGGCAAGCGAAGTGCAGAAACGGAGCAGGGTGCAGAAAGAAGCAAGAGAGGGGCAGAAAGAAGCAAGACAAGTGCAGAAGGAAGCAAGATAGGTGCAGAAAAATGCAATAGGGGTGCAGAAAGAAGCAGGAGAAATGCAGAATGATGGAACAGAGGAGCAGAAAGTGGCAAATGAACTTTAGAATGAGGTAAGAGAGGTGCTGAAAAAAGCAACAGGGGTGCAGAAATAGGGAAGAGAGGTGCAGAAAGAAGCTATAGAAATGCAGAAAGAGGAATGAGAGGTGCAGACTCAGGCAAGAGGGGTGCCAAAAGAGGCAATAGAAGTAAACAAAGGCGCAACAGAGGTGCATAAGGAGGCAAGAGAACTCAGGGAAGAGAAGTGCAGAAACAAGGAATAGAAATGCAGAAAGAGGCAAGAGATGTATAGAAAGAAGCAAAAGAAATGTAGAAATAGGCAAGAGAGGTGCAGAAAGAGGTAAGTGAGGTGCAGACTCAGGCAAGAAGGGTACATAAAGAGGCAAAAGAATGCAGAAAGAAGCAACAGAAATGTAGAAAGGGACGAGAGAAGTGAATAAAAAAGCAAAAGAGGTGATGAAAGAGGCAAGACAAGTGCAGAAAGAAGCAAGAGAGGTGCAGAAAGGAGTGCAGAAAAAGGCAATAGGGATGCAGAAAGAAGCAGGAGAAATGCAGAATGATGGAACAGAGGAGCAGAAAGAGGCAAAGGAACTTCAGAATGAGGTAAGAGAGGTGCAGAAAGAGGCAAGAGGGGTTCAGAAAGAGACAAGAAAGGTGCATCAAGAAGCAAGCGAAGTGCAGAAAGAAGCAACAGAAGTGCAGAAAGAGGCAAGAGGGGTACAGAAATAGGGAAGGGAAGTACACAAAGAAGCTACAGAAATGCAGAAAGAGGAATGAGAGGTGCAGACTCAGGCAAGAGGGGTGCCAAAAGAGGAAATAGAAGTAAACAAAGGAGCAACAGAGGTGCATAAGGAGGCAAGAGAACTCAGGGAAGAGAAGTGCATAAAGAGGCAAGAGAGGTATAGAAAGAAGCAAAAGTAATGTAGGAAGAAGCAAGAGAGGTACAGAAAGAGGTAAGTGAGATGCAGACTCAGGCAAGAAGGGTACATAAAGAGGCAAAAGAAGTGCAGAAAGAAGCAACAGAAATGTAGAAAGGGACGAGAGAAGTGAATTAAAAAGCAAAAGAGGTGATGAAAGAGGCAACACAAGTGCAGAAAGAGGCAAGAGAGGTGCACAAAGAGACATGAGAGGTGCAAAAAGAGGGAAGACAAGCGCAGAAAGACCACAGGGGTGCAGAAAAAAGCAAGAGAGGTACAGAAAGAAACAAGAGAAGTGCAGAAAGAAGCAACAAAGGTGCAGAGAGAGGCAAGGCAAGTGTAGGAATGGGCCAGAGAAGTGCAGAAAGAGGCAAGAGAGATGCAGAAAGAGGCAATAGATGTGCATAAAGAGGGAAGAAGGGTGCAGAAAGAGGCAAGAGAAGTGCAAAAAGAAGCAACAGAGGTACAGAAGGAGGCAGGAGAACTGCAGAAAGGTCAGCAAGTTGCAGAACTAGGCAAAAAAGGTGCAGAAAAAGGGAATAGTGGTGCGGAAAGAGGCAAGAGGTGTACAGAAAGAAGCAAGAGATGTGCAGAAAGAAGCAAGAGAAGTGCAGAATGAAGCAACAGAGGTGCAAAAAGAGGGAAGAGAAGTGCAGAAAGAAGCTACAGAAATGCAGAAAGAGGTATGAGAGGTGCAGACACAGGCAAGAGGGGTGCCAAAAGAGATAAGAGAAGTAAAGAAAAAGCAACAGAGGTGCATAAGGGGGGAAGAGAACTATAGAAAGAGGCCAGAGAAGTGCAAAAACAGGGAAGAGAAGTGCAGAAAGAAGGAATAGTAATGCAGAAAGAGGCAAAAGAAGTGTAGAAAGAAGCACAAGAAATATAGAAAGAGGCAGGAGAGGTGCAGAAAGAGGAAAGTGAGATGCAGACTCAGGCAAGAAGTGTACAGAAAGAAACAAGAGAAGGGCAGAAAGAAGCAACAAAGGTGCAGAAAGAGGCAAGGCAGGTGTAGAAATAGGCAAGAGAAGTGCAGAAAGAGGCAAGAGAAGTGTAGAAAGAAGCACACGAAATGTAGAAAGAGGCAAGAGAGGTGCAGAAAGAGGAAAGTGAGGCGCAGACTCAGGCTAGAAGGGTACAGAAAGAAACAAGAGAAGTGCAGATAGAAACAACAAAGGAGCAGAAAGAGACAAGGCAAGTGTAGAAATAGGCAAGAGTAGTGCAGAAAGAGGCAAGAGAGATGCAGAAAGAGGCAATAGATGTGCAGAAAGAGGGAAGAAGGGTGCAGAAAGAGGCAAGAGAAGTGCAAAAAGAAGCAACAGAGGTACAGAAGGAGGCAGGAGAACTGCAGAAAGAGGTCAGCAAGTTGCAAAACTAGGCAAAAAAGGTGCAGAAAAAGGGAATAGTGGTGCCGAAAGAGGCAAGAGGTGTACTGAAAGAAGCAAGAGATGTGCGAAAAGAAGCAAGAGAAGTGCAGAATGAAGCAACAGAGTTGCAAAAAGAGGGAAGAGTAGTACAGAAAGAAGCTACAGAAATGCAGAAAGAGGCATGAGAGGTGCAGACTCAGGCAAGAGGGTTTGCCAAAAGAGACAAGAGAAATAAGGAAAGAAGCAACAGAGGTGCAATAAGGAGGCAAGAGAACTATAGAAAGAGGCCATAGAAGTGCAAAAACAGGGAAGAGAAGTGCAGAAAGAAGGAATAGTAATGCAGAAAGAGGCAAGAGAAGGGTAGAAAGAAGTACAAGAAATATAGAGAAAGGTAAGAGAGGTACAGAAAGAGGAAAGTGAGGTGCAGACTCAGGCAAGAAGGATACAGAAAGAAACAAGAGAAGTGCAGAAAGAAGCAACAAAGGTGCAGAAAGAGGCAAGACAAGTGTATAAATAGGCAAGAGAAGCGCAGAAAGAGGAAAGAGAGATGCAGAAAGAGGCAATAGATGTGCAGAAAGAGGGAAGAAGGGTGCAGAAAGAGGCAAGAGAAGTGCTGAAAGAAGCAACAGTGGTACAAAAGTAGGCAGGAGAACTGCAGAATGATGCAGAACTAGGCAAAAGGGGTGCAGAAAAAGGGAATAGTGGTGCGGAAAGAGGCAAGAGGGGTACAGAAAGAAGCAAGAGATGTGCAGAAGGAGGCAACAGAAGTACAGAAAGAAGCAACAGAGGTGCACACAGAGGCAGGACAAGTGCTGAAAAAACAACAGAGGTGCAGAAATAGGCAAGAGAAGTGCCGAAAGAGGCAAGAGAGGGGCGCACATAGGCAAGTGAGGTACAGATTCAGCCAAGATGGGTGCAGAAAGAGGCAATAGAAGTGCAGAAACAAGCAACAGAGGTGCAGGAGGAGGCAAGAGAACTGTAGAAAGAGGCAAGAGAAGTGCAGAAAGAGGCAATAGATGTGCAGAAAGAGGGAAGAAGGGTACAGAAAGAGGCAAGAGAAGTGCAAAAAGAAGCAACAGAGGTACAGAAGGAGGCAGGAGAACTGCAGAAAGAGGCCAGCAAGTTGCAGAACTAGGCAAAAGAGGCGCAGAAAAAAGGAATAGGTGTGCGGAAAGAGGCAAGTGGTGCACAGAAAGAAGCAAGAGATGTGCAGAAAGAATCAAGAGAAGTGCAGAATGAAGCAACAGAGGTGCAAAAAGAGGCAAGAGAAGTGCAGAAAGAAAATACAGAAATGCAGAAAGAGGCATGAGAGGTGCAGACTCAGGCAAGAGGGGTGCCAAAATAGGCAAGGGAAGTAAAGTAAGAAGCAACAGAGGTGCATAAGGAGGCAAGAGAACTATAGAAACAAGCCAGAGAAGTGCGAAAACAGTAAAGAGAAGTGCAGAAAGAAGGAATCGAAATGTAGAAAGAGGCAGGAGAGGTGCAGAAAGAGGAATGTGAGGTGCAGACTCAGGCAAGAAGGATATAGAAAGAAACAAGAGAAGTGCAGAAAGAAGCAACAACGGTGCAGAAAGAGGCAAGGCAAGTGTAGAAACAGGCAAGAGAAGTGCAGAAAGAGGCAAGAGAGATGCAGAAAGAGGAAATAGATGTGCAGAAAGAGGGAAGAAGGGTGCAGAAAGAGGCAAGAGAAGTGCAGAAAGAAGCAAAAGAGGTACACAAGGAGGGAGGAGAATAGCAGAAAGAGACCAGAAAGATGCAGAACTAGGCAAAAGAGGTGCAGAAAAAGGGAATAGTGGTGCGGAAAGAGGCAAGAGGGGTACAGAAAGAAGCAAGAGATGTGCAGAAAGAAGCAAGAGAAGTGCAGAATGAAGCAACAGAGGTGTGGAAAGAGAAGTGCAGAAAAAAGGAATAGAAATGCAGAAGGAGGCAACAGAAGTACAGAAAGAAGTAACAGAGGTGCACCCAGAGGCAAGACAAGAGCTGAAAAAACAACAGAGGTGCAGAAATAGGCAAGAGAAGTGCCGAAAGAGGCAAGAGAGGTGCAGAAAGAGGCAAGTGAGGTGCAGACTCAGGCAAGAGGGGTGCAGAAAGAGGCAAAAGAAGTACAGAAACAAGCAACAGAGGTGCAGGAGGAGGCAAGAGAAATACAGAAAGAAGCAACAGAAATGCAGAAAGAGGCAAGAGAAATGCAGAAAGAGGCAGAAGAACTACAGCGAGAGGCACGAGAAGTGCAGAAAGAGGCAAGCGAAGTGTGGAAACAGGGTGCAAAAAGAAGCAAGAGAGGGGAAAAAAGAAGCAAAACAAGTGCAGAAAGAAGCAAGAAAGATGTAGAAAGGGGTGCAGAAAAAGGCTAGAGGGGTGCAGAAAAAAGCAAAGGAAATGCAGAATGATAGAACCGAGGAGCAGAAACAGGCAATAGAACTGCAGAATGAGGTATGAGAGGTGCAGAAAGATGCAAGAGGGGTACAGTCAGAGGGAAGATGGGTGCAGAAAGAAGCAAGAGAGGGGCATAAAGAAGCAAGCGGAATGCAGAAAGAAGCAACAGAAGTACAGAAAGAGGAAAGAGGGGTGCAGAAACAGGCAAGAGAAGTATAGAAAGAAGCAACAGAGATGCAGAAGGAGGCAAGAAAACTGCAGAAAGAGGCAGAGAAGTGCAAAAAGAGGGAACAAAAGTGCAGAAAGAAGGAATATAAATGCAGAAAGAGGAAAGAGAAGTGTAGAAAGAAGGAAAAGAAATGTAGAAAGAGGCAAGAGAAGTGCAGAAAGAGGATAGTGAGGTGTAGACTCAGGCAAGAAGGGTGCAGAAAGAAACAAGAGAAGTGCAGAAAGAAGCAAGAAAGGTGCAGAAAGAGGGAAGGCAAGTGCACAAATAGGCAAGAGAAGTACAGAAAGAGGCAAGAGAGATGCAGAAAGAGGCAATCGATATGCAGAAAGAGGGAAGAAGGGTGCAGAAAGAGTCAAAAGAAGTGCAGAAAGAAGCAACAGAGGTACAAAAGGAGGATGGAGACCTGCAGAAAGAGGCCAGAAAAATGCAGAATCAGGCAAAAGAGGTGCAGAAAAAGGGAATAGTGGTGCGGAAAGTGGCAAGAGGGGTACAGAAAGAAGCAAGAGATGTGAGGAAAGAAGCAAGAGAAGTGCAGAATGAAGCAACAGAGGTGCAAAATGAGGGAGGAGAAGTGCAGAAAAAAGGAATAGAAATGCAGAAGGTGGCAACAGAGGTACTGAAAGAAGCAACAGAGGTGCACACAGAGGCAAGACAAGTGCTGAAAAAACAACAGAGGTACAGAAATAGGCAAGAGAAGTGCCGAAAGAGGCAAGAGAGGTGCGGAAAAAGGCAAGTGAGGTACAGACTCAGGCAAGAGGGGTGCAGAAAGAGGCAATAGAAGTACAGAAACAAGCAACAGAGGTGCAGGAGGAGGCAAGAGAACAGCAGAAAGAGGCAAGAGAACTGCAGAAAGAGGCAATAGATGTGCAGAAAGAGGGAAGAAGGGTGCAGAAAGAGGCAAGAGAAATACAAAAAGAAGTAACAGAGGTACAGAAGGCGGCAGGAGAACTGCAGAAAATGCCAGCAAGTTGCAGAACTAGGCAAAAGAGGTGCAGAAAAAAAGAATAGTGGTGCGGAAAGAGGCAAGAGTTGTGCAGAAAGAAGCAAGAGGGGTGCAGAAAGAAGCAGAAGGAATACAGAATGATGAAACAGAAGGGCAGAAAGAAGCAGAAGGAATACAGAATGATGAAACAGAAGGGCAGAAAGAGGCAAGAGAACTGCAGAATGAGGTAAGAGAAGTGCAGAAAAAAGCAACAGAAATGCAGGAAGAGGCAAGAGAAGTCCAGATAGAAGCAACAGAAATACAGAAAGAGGGAAGAGAAGTGCAGAAAGAGGCAGGAAAACTGCAGCGAGAGGCATGAGAAGTGCAGAAAGAGGCAAGCGAAGTGTGGAAACAGGGTGCAGAAAGAAGCAAGAGAGGGGCAAAAAAAGAAAGACAAGTGCAGAAAGAAGCAAGAGAGATGCAGAAAGGCGTGCAGAAAAAGGCAAGAGGGGTGCAACAAGAAGCAGGAGAAATGCAGAATAATGGAAGCGAGGAGCAGAAAGAGGCAAGAGAACTGCAGAATGAGGTAAGAGAGGTGCAGAAAGAGGCAAGAGGGGTACAGAAAGAGGGAAGATGGGTGCAGAAAGAAGCAAGAGAGGGGCATAAAGAAGCAAGCAAAGTGAAGAAAGAAGCAACAGAAGTGCAGACAGAGGAAAGATGGGTGCAGAAACAGGCAAGAGCAGTACATAAAGAAGCAACAGAGGTGCAGAATGAGGCAAGACAACTGCAGAAAGAGGCAAGAAAAGTGAAAAAAGTTGTAACAAAAGTGCAGAAAGAAGGAATAGAAATGCAGAAAGAGGCACGAGAAGTGTAGACAGAAGCACATGAAATGCAGAAAGAGGCAAGAGAGGTGCAGAAAGAGGAAAGTGAGATGCAGACTCAGGCAAGAAGGCTACAGAAAGAAACAAGAGAAGTGCAGAAAGAAGCAACAAACGTGCAGAAAGAGGCAATGCAATTGTAGAAATAGGCAAGAGACGTGCAGAAAGAGGCAAGAGAGATGCAGAAAGAGGCAATAGATGTGCAGAAAGAGGCAAGAGAAGTGCAGAAAGAAGCAACAGAGGCACAAAGAGAGGCAGGAGAACTGGAGAAAGAGGCCAGAAAGATGCAGAACTAGGCAAAAGAGGTGCAGAAAAAGGGAATAGTGGTGCGGACAGAGGCAAGAGGGGTACAGAAAGAAACGAGATGTGCAGAAAGAAGCAAGAGAAGGGCAGAATGAAGCAACAGAGGTGCAAAAAGAGGGAAGAGAAGTGCAGAAAAAAGGAATAGAAATGTAGAAGGAGGCAACAGAAGTACAGAAAGAAGCAATAGAGGTGCACACAGGCAAGATAAGTGCTGAAAAAACAACAGATGTGCAGAAATAGGCAAGAGAAGTGCCGAAAGAGGCAAGAGAGGTGCGGAAAGAGGCAAGTGAGGTGCAGACTCAGGCAAGAGAAGTGCAAAGAAAAGGAAGTGAAGTACAGAAAGAAGGAATAGAAATTCAGAAAGAGGCAAGATAAATACAGAAAGAAGCAACAGATATGTAGAGAGGCAAGACAAGTGCTGAAAAAAGCAACAGAGGTACATAAATAAGCAAGAGAAGTGCAGAAAGAAGCACGAGAGGTGCAGACTCAGGCAAGAGGGTTGCAGAAAGAGGCAAGAGGAGTGCAGAAAGTAGCAACAGAGGTGTAGAAGGAGGCAAGAGAAGTGCAGAAAGAAGCAACAGAAATGCAGAAAGAGGCAAGAGAAGTGCAGAAAGAGGCAGGAGAACTGCAGCGAGAGGCACGAGATGTGCGGAAAAAGGCAAGCGAAGTGCAAAGAAAAGGAAGTGAAGTACAGAAAGAAGGAATAGAAATGCAGAAAGAGGCAAGAGAAATACAGAATGTAGCAACAGAATGAATGATTATATATTTATATAGGGCATGGCTACCCGGAGGCATCCCAGCGCTTAAACCATGTTCATTCTCAGAGTCTAGGTAAACAGGAGGGTTTTCAGCATCTTCCTGAATCTAAGATGGTTTTCTTCCATTCTGATGTAGTCTGGGAGATTATTCCACAGTTTTGTGGCATGTAAAGAGAAGCGTTGGCCACCCATGCGCACTCTCCTTGTTTTGGGGACTGCTAAAAAGTTCTTATTATTAGATCTTAATTCCCGAATGGTATGATACGGGCAGAACATTGATTGAATCAGTGCAGGTCCTGATTCATTGACTGCCTTATGGGCCGTGGTCAGAGCTTTAAACTCGATTCTCTGTTGCACTGGAAGCCAGTGAAGCTGACGAAGTGCAAGTTTGGCAGAGGTTCTCCGTGGGACGTTCAGCAGCATACGTGCTGCACAATTCTGCACGGACTGCAGAATCTTAATTGTCCCCTGAGGAGTGCCTAGGTATAGTGCATTAGAATAGTCTAGGCATGACAGTATCAACACCTGCACTAAAATCCTTCTAGCTGCGAAGGGAAGGAGCCTGATGATTTTTCTAAGTAGCCTAATAAGGGCATAACATGTGGCTGCTACCTTCCGGGCCTGCACTGAGAAATTAAGAGCTGGGTCCATCCACACCCCAAGACTCTTAATTTGCGCTTTAGGCTTAGGCGGATGGCCGAGACTATCCGGCCACCAGTCCTCCACCGTGGTGGGTGCCTTGTGTCTCAGCATCATCACCTCTGTTTTTGCTCCATTAAGTTTTAAGAAAGATTCATCCATCCATTCACATACTTTATTAAGACAGGTAGAGAGATTTTCAAAAGGGGCATCCTGAGTAGTTAAGGAAATAATGAGCTGTGTGTCATCTGCGTACAAGTTGTACTCCACAGGGAAGCACCACCTCAGCCAGAGGCCTCATGTAAATGTTAAATAAGGTTGGGCTGAGGGACGAACCCTGGGGCACACCGCAATGAAGACACATTTGGGGGGAGGAAGCCTCGTTTTCAAAGACCACAAAGGTCCTGTCGGACAGAAAAGAGTGCAGCCACTTTAGCGCGCGGCCTGAGACACCAACTTCTCTTAACCTGTGAATCAAAATGGAATGATTCACGGTGTCGAAGGCCGCGCTGAGATCTAAGAGTAGTATGGCTGCACGGTTTCCATTGTCCACGATCTTCCTTGTTTCCTCAACCACCGTAATAAGAGCTGTTTCAGTGCCCTGATTTCTTCTAAAGCCTGTCTGTGTGGAGTGTAAGGAGTTGTTATCCTCCATAAAAGCGGCAAGTAGAGAATTTACATGTTTCTCCGCGAGTTTGCTGATGGTAGGCAAAAGGGAGATGGGGCAATAATTTTCCCAATCTTCCGAGTTGAGGTTGGGTTTCTTCAACAAGGCCTTAACTCTTGCCTGCTTCCAGGCAGAGGGAACCATGCCTGAGGCCAGGGAAGCATTGATCACCTCCTGAATCACTGGAGCTACAGTGTCTGATACCAGGCTCAGTATGACAGGGGGTGCAGGATCAGCTGGAGAACCTGACTTTAGGTTCTTTAAAAGAAGCTGGGTTGTAGGGACATCTAAAGGAGCGAATTCCACGAGTTCAGTTGCAGCAGTGTTAGAGGATAAGCTTAGTTCGGTACAGATATGCAGAGAAGCAAGACAAGTGCTGAAAAAAAGCAACAGAGGTACAGATATAGGCAAGAGAAGTGCAGAAAGAAGCTACAGAAATGCAGAAAGAGGCACGAGAGGTGCAGACTCAGGCAAGAGGGGTGCAGAAAGAGGCAAGAGAAGTGCAGAGAGAAGCAACAGAGGTGCAGAAGGAGGCAAGAGGAGAGCAGAAAGAAGCAACAGAAATGCAGAAAGAGGCAAGAGAAGTGCAGAAAGAGGCAGGAGAACTGCAGCGAGAGGCACGAGGAGTGCAGAAAGAGGCAATCAAAGTGCAAAGAAAAGGAAGTGAAGTACCTAAAGAAGGAATAGAAATGCAGAAAGAGGCAAGAGAAATTCAGAAAGAAGCAACAGATATGCAGAGAAGCAAGACAAGTGCTGAAAAAAGCAACAGAGACACAGAAATAGGAAAGAGAAGTACAGAAAGAAGCAACAGAGGTGCAGAAGGAGGCAGGAGAAGTGCAGAAAGAAGCAACAGAAATGCAGAAAGAGGCAAGAAAAGTGCAGAAAGAGGCAAAAGAACTGCAGCAAGAGGCACGAGAAGTGCAGAAAGAGGCAAGCGAAGTGCAGAAACGGGGAACCGGGTGCAGAAAGAAGCAATAGAGGGGCAGAACGAAGAAAGAGAAGTGCAGAAAGAAGAAAGAGAGGTGCAGAAAGGGGTGCAGAAAAAGGCAGGAGGGGTGCAGAAAGAAGCAGAAGAAATGAAGAATGATTTAACAGAAGGGCAGAAAGAGGCAGGAGAACTGCAGAATGAGGTAAGAGATGTGCTGAAAAAAGCAACAGAGGTGCAGAAATAGGCAAGAGAAGTGCAGAAAAAAGCAACAGAAATGGAGAAAGAGGCATGAGAGGTGCAGACTCAGGCAAGAGGGGTGCCAAGAGAGGCAATAGAAGTAAAGAAAGAAGCAACAGAGGTGCATAAGGAGGAAAGAGAACTACAGAAAGAGGCCTTAGAAGTGCAAAAACGGGGAAGAGAAGTACAGAAAGAAGGAATATAAATGCAGAAAGAGGCAGGAGAAGTGTAGAAAGAAGCAAAAGAAATGTAGAAAGATACAAGAGAGGTGCAGAAAGAGGAAAGCGAGGGGCAGAAAGAAGCAAGACAAGTGCAGAAAGAAGCAAGAGAGATGCAGAAAGGGGTGCAGAAAGAGGGAAGATGGGTGTAGAAAGAAGCAAGAGAGGGGCATGAAGAAGCAAGCAAAGCGCAGAAAGAAGCAACAGATGTGCAGAAAGAGGAAAGAGGGGTGCAGAAACAGGCAAGAGAAGTACATAAAGAAGCAACAGAGGTGCAGAAGGAGGCAAGAAAACTGCAGAGGCAAGAGACGTGCAAAAAGAGGGAACAAAAGTGCAGAAAGAAGGAATAGAAATGCAGAAAGAGGCAAGAGATGTGCAGAAAGAAGCAACATAGGTGCAGAAGGAGGCAGGAGAAATGCAGAAAGAAGGAATAGAAATGCAGAAAGAGGCAAGAAAAGTACAGAAAGAGGCAAGAGAACTGCAGCAACAGGCACGAGAAACGCAGAATGATGGAACAGAGTAGCAGAAAGAGGCAAGAGAATTGCAGAATGAGGTGAGAGAGGTGCTGAAAAAAGTAACAGAGGTGCAGAAACAGGCAAGAGAAGTTTAGAAGGAAGCTACAGAAATGCATAATAAGGCATGAGAGGTGCAGTCTCAGGCAAGAGGGGTGCCAAAAGAGACAAGAGAAGTAAAGAAAGAAGCAATAGAGGTGCATAAGGAGGCAAGTGAACTGAAGAAAGAGGCCAGAGAAGTGCAAATACAGGGAAGGGAAGTGCAGAAAGAAGGAATAGAAATGCAGAAAGAGGCAAGAGAATTGTAGAAAGAAGCAGAAGAAATGTAGAAAGAGGCAATAGAGGTGCAGAAAGAGGGGTAAGTGGAGTGCAGACTCAGGCAAGAAGGGTACAGAAAGAGGCAAAAGAAGTGCAGAAAGAAGCAACAGAAATGTAGAAAGGGTTGAGAGAAGTGAATAAAAAAGCAAAAGAGGTGATGAAAGAGGCAACAGAAGTGCAGAAAGAGGCAAGAGAGGTGCACAAAGAGACATGAGAGGTGCACAAAGAGGGAAGCCGAGCGCAGAAAGACAACAGGGGTGCAGAAAAAAGCAAGAGAGGTCCAGAAAGAAACAAGAGAAGTGCAGGAAGAAGCAACAAAGGTGCCGAAAGAGGCAAGGCAAGTGTAGAAATAGACAAGGGGAGTGCAGAAAGAGGCGAGAGAGATGCAGAAAGAGGCAATAGATGTGCAGAAAGAGGTAAGAGAAGTGCAAAAAGAAGCAACAGAGGTACAGAAGGAGGAAGGAGAACTGCAGAAAGAGGCCAGCAAGTTGCAGAACTGGGCAAAAGAGGTGCAGAAAAAGGGAATAGCTGTGCGGAAAGAGGCAAGAGGGGTACAGAAAGAAGCAAGAGATGTGCAGAAAGAAGCAAGAGAAGTGCAGAATGAAGCAACAGAGGTGCAAAAAGAGGAAAGGGAAGTGCAGAAAGAAGCTACAGAAATGCAGAAAGAGGCATGAGAGGTGCAGACGCAGGCAAGAGGGGTGCCAAAAGAGGCAAGAGAAGTAAAGCAAGAAGAAACAGAGGTGCAAAAGGAGGCAAGAGAACTAAAGAGAAAGGCCAGAGAAGTGAAAAAACAGGGAAGAGAAGTGCAGAAGGGAGGAATAGAAATGCTGAAAGAGGCAAGAGAAGTGTAGAAGGAAGCACAAGAAATGTGGAAAGAGGCAGGAGAGGTGCAGAAAGAGGAAACTGAGGTGCAGACTCAGGCAAGAAGGGTACATAAAGACACAGATGAAGTGCAGAAAGGAGCAACAGCAATGTAAAAAGGGATGAGGAAAGGGCATATAAAAGCAAAAGAGGTGAAGAAAGAGGCAACAGAAGTGCAGAAATAGGCAAGAGAGGTACACAAAGAGACATGAGAGATGCACAAAGAGGGAAGACAAGCGCAGAAAGACAACAGGGGTGCAGAAAAAAGCAAGAGAAGTGCAGAAAGAGGCAACAAAGGTGCAGAAAAAGGCACGGCAGGTGTAGAAATAGGCAAGAGAAGTGCAGAAAGAGGCAAGAGAGATGCAGAAAGAGGCAATAGATGTGCAGAAAGAGGGAAGAAGGGTGCAGAAAGAGGCAAGAGAAGTGCAAACAGAAGCAACAGAGGTACAGAAGGAGGCAGGAGAACTGCAGAAAGAGGCCAGCAAGTTGCAGAACTAGGCAAAAGAGGTGTTGAAAAAGGGAATAGTGGTGCGGAAAGAGGCAAGAGGTGTACAGAAAGAAGCAAGAGGTGTGCAGAAAGAAGCAAGAGAAATGCAGAATGAAGCAACAGAGGTGCAAAAAGAGGGAAGAGATGTACAGAAAAAAGGAATAGAAATGCAGAAGGAGGCAACAGAAGTACAGAAAGAAGTTACAGAGGTGCACACAGAGGCAAGACAAGTGCTGAAAAAACAACAGAGGAGCAGAAATGGGCAAGAGAAGTGCTAAAAGAGGCAAGAGAGATGCAGAAAGAGGCAAGTGAGGTGCAGACTCAGGCAAGAGGGATGCAAAAAGAGGCAAGAGAAGTACAGAAAGAAGCAACAGAGGCAGGAGTAGGCAAGAGGACTGCAGAAAGAGGCAAGAGACGTGCAAAAAGAAGGAAGTGAAGTGCAGAAAGAAGGAATAGAAATGCAGAAAGAGGCAAGAGAAATACAGAATGTAGCAACAGATATGCAGAGAAGCAAGACAAGTGCTGAAAAAAGCAACAGAGGTACAGATATAGGCAAGAGAAGTGCAGAAAGAAGCTACAGAAATGCAGAAAGAGGCACGAGAGGTGCAGACTCAGGCAAGAGGGGTGCAGAAAGAGGCAAGAGAAGTGCAGAAAGAAGCAACAGAGGTGCAGAAGGAGGCAAGAGGAGTGCAGAAAGAAGCAACAGAAATGCAGAAAGAGGCAAGAGAAGTGCAGAAAGAGGCAGGAGAACTGCAGCAAGAGGCACGAGATGTGCAGAAAGAGGCAAGCGAAGTGCAGAAACGGGGAACCGGGTGCAGAAAGAAGCAATAGAGGGGCAGAAAGAAGAAAGAGAAGTGCAGAAAGAAGAAAGAGAGGTGCAGAAAGGGGTGCAGAAATAGGCAGGAGGGGTACAGAAAGAAGCAGAAGAAATGAAGAATGATGGAACAGAAGGGCAGAAAGAGGCAGGAGAACTGCAGAATGAGGTAAGAGAGGTGCTGAAAAAAGCAACAGAGGTGCAGAAATAGGCAAGAGAAGTGCAGAAAGAAGCAACAGAAATGGAGAAAGAGGCATGAGAGGTGCAGACTCAGGCAAGAGGGGTGCCAAGAGAGGCAATAGAAGTAAAGAAAGAAGCAACAGAGGTGCATAAGGAGGAAAGAGAACTACAGAAAGAAGCATTAGAAGTGCAAAAACAGGGAAGAGAAGTACAGAAAGAAGGAATAGAAATGCAGAAAGAGGCAAGAGAAGTTTAGAAAGAAGCAAAAGAAATGTAGAAAGATACAAGAGAGGTGCAGAAAGAGGAAAGTGAGGGGCAGAAAGAAGCAAGACAAGTGCAGAAAGAAGCAAGAGAGATGCAGAAAGGGGTACAGAAAAAGGCAAGAGGGGTGCAGAAAGAGGGAAGATGGGTGTAGAAAGAAGCAAGAGAGTGGCATAAAGAAGCAAGCAAAGCGCAGAAAGAAGCAACAGATGTGTAGAAAGAGGAAAGAGGGGTGCAGAAACAGGCAAGAGAAGTACAGAAAGAAGCAACAGAGGTGCAGAAGGAGGCAAGAAAACTGCAGGGAAGCAAGAGATGTGCAAAAAGAGGGAACAAAAGTGCAGAAAGAAGGAATAGAAATGCAGAAAGAGGCAGGAGAAATGCAGAAAGAGGCAAGAGAACTGCAGCAACAAGCACGAGAAATGCAGAATGATGGAACAGAGTAGCAGAAAGAGGCAAGAGAATTGCAGAATGAGGCGAGAGATGTGCAGAAAGAAGCAACAGAGGTGCAGAAGGAGGCAGGAGAAATGCAGAAAGAAGGAATAGAAATGCAGAAAGAGGCAAGAAAAGTGCAGAAAGAGGCAAGAGTACTGCAGCAACAGGCACGAGAAATGCAGAATGATGGAACAGAGTAGCAGAAAGAGGCAAGAGAACTGCAGAATGAGGTGAGAGAGGTGCTGAAAAAAGTAACAGAGGTGCAGAAACAGGCAAGAGAAGTTTAGAAAGAAGCTACAGAAATGCATAATAAGACATGAGAGGTGCAGACTCAGGCAAGAGGGGTGCCAAAAGAGGCAAGAGAAGTAAAGAAAGAAGCAATAGAGGTGCATAAGGAGGCAAGTGAACTGAAGAAAGAGGCCTGAGAAGTGCAAATACAGGGAAGGGAAGTGCAGAAAGAAGGAATAGAAATGCAGAAAGAGGCAAGAGAAGTGTAGAAAGAAGCAGAAGAAATGTAGAAAGAGGCAAGAGAGGTGCAGAAAGAGGTAAGTGGAGTGCAGACTGGGGCAAGAAGGGTACAGAAAGAGGCAAAAGAAGTGCAGAAAGAAGCAACAGAAATGTAGAAAGGGATGAGAGAAGTGAATAAAAAAGCAAAAGAGGTGATGAAAGAGGCAACAGAAGTGCAGAAAGAGGCAGGAGAGGTGCACAAAGAGACATGAGAGGTGCACAAAGAGGGAAGCCGAGCACAGAAAGACAACAGGGGTGCAGAAAAAAGCAAGAGAGGTACAGAAAGAAACAAGAGAAGTGCAGAAAGAAGCAACAAAGGTGCAGAAAGAGGCAAGGCAAGTGTAGAAATAGGCAAGAGGAGTGCAGAAAAAGGCGAGAGAGATGCAGAAAGAGGCAATAGATGTGCAGAAAGAGGTAAGAGAAGTGCAAAAAGAAGCAACAGAGGTACAGAAGGAGGAAGGAGAACTGCAGAAAGAGGCCAGCAAGTTGCAGAACTAGGCAAAAGAGGTGCAGAAAAAGGGAATAGCTGGGCGGAAAGAGGCAAGAGGGGTACAGAAAGAAGCAAGAGATGTGCAGAAAGAAGCAAGAGAAGTGCAGAATGAAGCAACAGAGGTGCAAAAATAGGGAAGGGAAGTGCAGAAAGAAGCTACAGAAATGCAGAAAGAGGCATGAGAGGTACAGACGCAGGCAAGAGGGGTGCCAAAAGAGGCAAGAGAAATAAAGCAAGAAGCAACAGAGGTGCAAAAGGAGGCAAGAGAACTAAAGAGAGAGGTCAGAGAAGTGAAAAAACAGGTAAGAGAAGTGCAGAAGGGAGGAATAGAAATGCTGAAAGAGGCAAGAGAAGTGTAGAAGGAAGCACAAGAAATGTGGAAAGAGGCAAGAGAGGTGCAGAAAGAGGAAACTGAGGTGCAGACTCAGGCAAGAAGGGTACAGAAAGACGCAGAAGAAGTGCAGAAAGAAGCAACAGAAGTGCAGAAAGAGGCAGGAGAACTGCAGCGAGAGGCACGAGGAGTGCAGAAAGAGGCAAGCAAAGTGCAAAGAAAAGGAAGTGAAGTACAGAAAGAAGGAATAGAAATGCAGAAAGAGGCAAGAGAAATTCAGAAAGAAGCAACAGATATGCAGAGAAGCAAGACAAGTGCTGAAAAAAGCAACAGAGACACAGAAATAGGCAAGAGAAGTACAGAAAGAAGCAACAGAGGTGCAGAAGGAGGCAGGAGAAGTGCAGAAAGAAGCAACAGAAATGCAGAAAGAGGCAAGAAAAGTGCAGAAAGAGGCAAAAGAACTGCAGCAAGAGGCACGAGAAGTGCAGAAAGAGGCAAGCGAAGTGCAGAAACGGGGAACAGGGTGCAGAAAGAAGCAATAGAGGGGCAGAAAGAAAAAAGAGAAGTGCAGAAAGAAGAAAGAGAGGTGCAGAAAGGGGTGCAGAAAAAGGCAGGAGGGGTGCAGAAAGAGGCAGAAGAAGTGCAGAAAGGAGCAACAGCAATGTAGAAAGGGATGAGGAAAGGGCATATAAAAGCAAAAGAGGTGAAGGAAGAGGCAACAGAAGTGCAGAAAGAGGAAAGAGAGGTGCACAAAGAGACATGAGAGGTGCACAAAGAGGGAAGACAAGCGCAGAAAGACAACAGGAGTGCAGAAAAAAAGCAAGAGAAGTGCAGAAAGAAGCAACAAAGGTGCAGAAAAAGGCAAGGCAAGTGTAGAAATAGGCAAGAGAAGTGCAGAAAGAGGCAAGAGAGATGCAGAAAGAGGCAACAGATGTGCAGAAAGAGGGAATAAGGGTGCAGAAAGAGGCAAGAGAAGTGCAAAAAGATGCAACAGAGGTACAGAAGGAGGCAGGAGAACTGCAGAAAGAGGCCAGCAAGTTGCAGAACTAGGCAAAAGAGGTGCTGAAAAAGGGAATAGTGGTGCGGAAAGAGGCAAGAGCTGTACAAAAAGAAGCAAGAGGTGTGCAGAAAGAAGCAAGAGAAATGCAGAATGAAGCAACAGAGGTGCAAAAAGAGGGAAGAGATGTGCAGAAAAAAGGAATAGAAATGCAGAAGGAGGCAACAGAAGTAGAGAAAGAAGTTACAGAGGTGCACACAGAGGCAAGACAAGTGCTTAAAAAACCAGAGAGACGCAGAAATGGGCATTAGAAGTGCTGAACGAGGCAAGAGAGATGCAGAAAGAGGCAAGTGAGGTGCAGACTCAGGCAAGAGGGGTGCAAAAAGAGGCAAGAGAAGTACAGAAAGAAGCAACAGAGGCAGGAGTAGGCAAGAGGACTGCAGAAAGAGGCAAGAGACGTGCAAAAAGAAGGAAGTGTAGTGCAGAAAGAAGGAATTGAAATGCAGAAAGAGGCAAGAGAAGTACAGAAAGAAGCAACAGATGTACAGAGAGGCAAGACAAGTGCTGAAAAAAGCAACAGAGGTGCAGAAATAGTCAAGAGAAGTGCAGAAAGAAGCTACAGAAATGCAGAAAGAGGCAAGAGAGGTGCAGAAAGAGGCAAGTGAGGTGCAGACTCAGGCAAGAGGGGTGCAGAAAGAGGCAAGAGAAGTATACACATTAGCAAGAGAGGTGCTGAAGGAGGCAAGAGAACTGCAGAAAGAGGCAGGAGAAGTGCAAAAAGAGGGAAGAGCAGTGCAGAAAGAAGGAATAGAAATGCAGAAAGAGGCAATAGAAGTACAGAAAGAAGCAACAGAGGTGCGGACAGAGGCCAGACAAGTGCTGAAAAAAGCAACAGAGGTACAGAAAGAGGCAAGATAAGTACAGTAAGAAGCAACAGAGGTGCAGACAGATGGAAGACAAGTGCTGAAAAAAGCAACAGAGGTGCATAAATAGGCAAGAGAAGTGCAGAAAGAAGCTACAGAAATGCAGAAAGAGGCAAGAGAGGTGCAGACTCGGGCAAGAGGAGTGCAGAAAGAGGCAAGAGTAGTGCAGAAAGAGACAAGTGAAGTGCGGAAACAGGGAACAGGGTGCAGAAAGAAGCAAGAGAGGGGCAGAAAGAAGCAAGACAAGTGCAGAAAGAAGCAAGAGAAATGTAGAATGACAGAACAAAGTAGCAGAAAGAGGGAAGAGAACTGCAGAATGAGATAAGAGAGGTGCAGAAAGAGGCAAGAGGGGTTTAGAAAGAGACAAGAAAGGTGCATCAAGAAGCAAGGGAAGTGCAGAAAGAAGCAACAGAAGTGCATAAAGAGGCAAGAGGGGTGCAGAAACAGACAAGGGGGTGCAAAAAGAGGCAAGAGAAGTACAGAAAGAAACAACAGAGGTGCAGAAGGAGGCAAGAGAACTGCAGAAAGAGGCAAGAGCATTGCAGAAACAGGCAAGAGATATGCAGAAAGAGGGAACGGGGTACAGGAAGAGGCAAGAGAGGTACAGAAAATGGGAAGAGATGTGTTGAAACAGGCAATAGAGGTGCAGAAAGAGGGCAGAGGTGTGCGGAAAGAGGCCAGAGAGGTGCAGAAAGAAGGATGAGGGGTACAGAAAGAGGCAAGTGAAATGCAGAAAGAGGCAAGAGAGGTGCAGAAAGAAGCAAGAGTGGTTTGCTCACCATTAGTACCAGTTTAACACCCACATTTAGAAATAAGTAAGAGGTGACCATTCCAGGTTTACAAACGGCCTTCCACCACACTGTAACACTTGTCGTTGCAATTTTGGTAACATTTGAGCTGGAAGCAAGGTTTTTTTGTTCAAATCTACAGATTATGCAGTTGATGATGGATTATGTGGCAAATGTTGAAAATGTATAACTGTGCAAAAATCAGTGCAGCCGCACAGTCGCATAATTCCAGTGGCCCTGTTCATACTTCTGACCAGGTCCAGAAGTGCTCCTCAGTGGTTTCTTCTTTTTTTGTCTCATTGAGTTTATAGTTTTGCTTCTATGGAAACGAGGAAGACTAAACGTGAGGTTACCACTCCAAAACACAGACTACCATAAAACATAATCACTCTCCATAACACATAATCCCACTCTACATAATTCCCATAGACTAAATACAACATACTTTTTATCCACATAATTTAACTGCACAACATACCACATAATTTCACAACACACAATGTGCATCCACTCCATTCCAAAAAACATTAGTAAAAAACGTTCACATTTACAAAGCCAATAGCTCTAACTCTCACAAGTCTGAGACCTATTACATTGAAAATGCTTTTTTAACTAGTAGTCACGTTTGCAGAGTGGTGGATAAAGGGAGCTGTGTCTCCGACCAGTGCTCAGGAATTTCGCTGCATAGGACCTACAGGAGGTACCAGGAGGGCTTCTTGGCCCCCAAAGTCCCTCAGGAGTAAAGTGGACTTCCTCCCCTAACCAGTAGTGTGCCAGGAGGCGTGTTTGCATGTGATGTATTCCTATAGGTTCTGTATCGATCCCACTATTCCTGACCCTATTCTGGTTAACAAATTAACTAGCAGCCATCCCATGATGCAGAAACCGTTATCTGATTACGCCAGACAACGGCACAGGAGCGCGTTATCTGATTAGGTCATAACGCTTGCCATCTAATTAGGCAAGCAATATTTCTCCAGCCCCTGATAAGGCATACGGAGTTCTCAAAACAAATCAAACCTATGACAACCTGGGAAAATCCCTGCGGCCATTGTTTTGATTTCTCAAAGAACTTCAGTAAAAGAATGTGCTAACGACCAGCTCGTATGACATCCTTATTGACGTATCTATGTCCATCCTTACGTCAATCTCGGCACCTTACAGGTATAAATATTACCGATATTGCCTTAAGCAAACACACGCGGTGGTGACGAGATCGGAGCAGCGAGACTTGCCGAAGCTCAGCAGAGAGCGAAGCCCACTGACGCTGCCCCGCCTTCCTGACGCGCTGAGAACGAGACGCTGCCTTTCTCCTGCCGAGAAATCCAGCTCCGGCGCTTCCGAGCAGCCCTTGCAGGCAGCCTGGAATATCGAGACCAAAGATGAGAGATACCATCCCTCAATCATCCTAGATTCAGGTACAGAGCTGAATAACCCCTTGCAGAGAATTCTTGAGTCAGTCACTTGTCAAAACAAACTTAACTTAAACTGCTACTTTCTATCCCTGCCCACGTATTAGGCTTAGGTCAGGTACACTGGGGTAGGCGTAGTTAGAAGCACCAGTTGAGTACGATTAGTCAAATGTTTATATGTATGTATCTATTTTATCCATTTTAAACCACCATATGGCTTAGAAACCATATAAATGTTTTTACAGTATTATTTTATACTTCTGCTTTTATTGTATGCACTTTACTTAACCATAAGTATTGCGATAATATCGATTCATTTCTCTTGTACGAGAAAAGAGACTGATCAATAAATAACATCTTTTATTGAACACGCCCGTCTCTTCCTTTTCTCTACAATCTGGTGAAACTAAGAATGCACGTACTGACTGAGTAAAATAAGTTGTCTTTTGTTTTCACACGACTCTAGAGATACACTCTTGATTAGGGGAGAGCAAAGTTGTCATGTTCTATGGTTGTCAGAAACAAAATCCCTTCTTGTCTATCCAGGGAGGTTCAACTCCTCTTTGCCTATTCGAGAAAGTTTCTAGTGAACTCTGAGCTAGCTGGAAAACCCAAAACTTTAAGTCTAATATCGACAGTAGAAGACCTAGTTAACGTCTGGTCTAGGTCTATACTATTGGAGGTATTATTCCAATGCGCAGAGCCTATTGGGATAATAGGAACTACACTACATGGCGCCCAACGGGTTTGGATAGGCGATAAAACTAACGCAAGACTTTAGAGTAACTCAGTCGTGCTTTTTCACTCAGACCCCTTTTTCCCATAATACTCCAAAGACGTCTGGAGTGGGTGAGAGGTAAAATCCGCCAAACCTCGCAGGAGGGAACTCCTATGTATGGTTCTTGGTTCAATCAACGTTGAAGGATACACTGTTCCAAAATATTGTGCATCTAATCTTTGTTTCCACAAGAAACCTGATCTGCAAACAAACAGAATAACCTTCCTGACAGTAAAATGCCAGAAAGTGATGATGAAAGAGAGAGAGCTAGAGTAGCAGCTGAACTAACAGAAGCTGATAATACTATGCAAGAAGCGGACCCGGATATAAAACTCATCCCGGTCAACATAAGAAGATCTATAACGTTAAAACTTATAGAAAATGGACTGACACCAAGAGGTGGTACAGTCATATTCGTAATTGAGGCACACGAATATCGGCAGACAGAGGTATTCTATTCATGGATAAACTTTCCAACAGCAAATGCTGTAACGAGGGAGTTCCACTATTATAAAATAGAGGAACCTCCTAATGAGTACACTCCTTTCGAGGAAGTAGAAGTACCACTTAAATTCCAAGAGCACCTGCTCTTGTTTAATGGCGCCCTAAAACACAACAAACACATCACCAGGCTCGGTCCACTAGGTAGACCAGGAGCAACGTGGCCGGTCCTAGCCGGATACACACCACATCCAGACATCGAAAGAATGTCTGCAGCAGATGTTTTAGTACAACTAAAACAATTAATTAAAATATATAGACAACTAGTCCAATATGTAATGCGGACTTCAACCATCCAACCTGTAGTTAAAAATCCACAGCTGACCCCTCATCAGGGGAACACAAATAAAATTACACCACAGAACATACAGTCCTGCCTAGGTAAAGTACCAGCTAAACGGGAACAAATACCATTCTGGTTAGCACAAAAAATCCCCAAATAGAGGCGGTGTTTCCAGACACCACCCCTGTGGATAAACACAGGATTCTGACTATCTGTCTTCCAATGGGAATCGCACCACACGTGGAGGACTGTGACACTTGGGGTACAGTCTTTGCTTCCATTTACACAAAAACACATGGTGTACCATCCATGTCGGTAATACCAGATGTGCTAAAACAAATTCAAGACGAATACGGTCCAGAACCCGCTTTAACTCTCGGTATGAAATTACTAAAAGACTTCAAGCAGGTCTCGGCAATATTACTAGCCAACATAAAAGGAGAAGCAGCGAATGTGGCGATCCGCCAGAGGTTAAAAGAGATAGATATAGCAGACCAACCAGCTGAAATTGCCAGAATTATAGAAAAATCCTATGAAGAACTAGGTAGAGATAGTTTGGGTGGAATACCAGTAAAGCCCCAACTAATTGAAAGTCCTGAAAAAATATTTATTAAAAATAATCTAAACAGTCAAAAGAAGAACTGGGATGGAAACAAACAATCCAATCCAAAAGAAAAGAGATTCCAGTCCAGAGGAAGGTCTCCTCGGCGGAGAGAAAGATCTCCGGACCAAGGACCCAAGTCTCCCCAAAGGGAGCCCTCTGTGAAAAAATACAACCTTAGAAATAGGGATAACATAAAGAAACCGGATAGATATCAAGATTTTGATACACGTCCCTCTCAATCTTTTCAGACTTCCTCGCAGAAATCGGAAAGAAGAGGACGATCGGAACCCAGGGAAGGGCACGTCAAGTCCAAAGACAAGGAACCTGCTCATCCAAATAAAAAATTACAGTTTCCAAAAAAGAAGGTAGCCAGTATTAAAGTATTCAACAATGCCGAGAATACTGAGGACACAGCTGAAAAACGGAGAGTGGGCTCAGACAATGCTAGACAGCGCAGCAGAAGGGAGCATAGCACGCAAAGTCCTTATGAATCATCTGGAGACAATGGACACGAATGAATACATTCAAGTGGAAACTGCAGACACCAGAGTTAGCAAACCTCACAAAATATATGAAATAACTTTACGTATAGAAGGGGATAAGACTAGGAAAATAAGGGGCCTTTTTTGGGATAATCTCTCCAAGGGCTATGACATCCTTCTAGCTGAAAAAGATTGGCCACCAGAGTTCGTCAGGGAGTGCCCACATGGCGAAGAAATAATTATGCCTGCCTTCTCAAATCATATTCCAATTCATAAAAAATATACACTTGCAAGAAAGTGGGCAGTAGCTCAAGCTCCTGCTTTATATAAAAATCATGTAGGATGGGATGAGGAGTCTCCTCCTCACAAAATCCAGTTAAAATCACAACCTACTGCACAAAGGCAGTATCCAATCAAGCAAGAAGCTAAAAAACAGGTAAAAGAAATTCTAGATCAACTAGAATACCAGGGGTGATTGAAACTTGCACCTCACAAATGAACAACCCTTTGTTTCCTGTCTCCAAACCAGACAATTCATATCGTCTAGTTTTGGATTACAGACACCTTAACCCATGTTGCAAAACTTTTGCAGTACAAAACTCGCATAGTGCTGCACTAATGAATAACATAGTGCGCAAAAAATATAAAACAACATTAGACATCTCTAATGGATTCTTTTGTCAAAATATAGCACCAGAGAGCAGATACTTGTCAGCGTTCTCAATAAACGGCGCTCAAAAAGAATTCTGTCGGTTACCCCAGGGGTACAAGAACAGCCCAGGATTATTCTCAGCGAGAGTAACAGAGTTACTACAAACATATGATGACGAAGCATTATCGTATGTCGACGACATATACCTAACAGACGATGACTTGGATACTCACTTGAAGAGAGTGAACACCATAATACTTGGGTTCGCGGCAGAGGGTTACAAATTCAACTTTAAAAAATCTAGAATTGCCCATCTAACAGTCCTGTTCTTAGGATATGAATTATCAAGTGAAGGCAAAAGCCTGGCTGACAATTTCCTAGAGAAATGTGCCGTACTCCAAATACCTAGAACACTAAAAAACCTACAGTCAATTCTAGGCTTCCTAAATTTCGGAAGAACATACATTGCAAATTACGCAGAAAGGGTCAAACCCCTTTATGATCTAATAAAACCAGATTTTAAAAAAACCAATTGGACTCAAATACACACAGAAATTCTGAGATCCTTACAAACAGATATGTTAATTAAAAACAAAACTAGAAACACGTGATAACACACGCAACCTTGTGATTCGAGTCATCCCAGGAAGATGCGGATTCACATACCTGACCTCTAATGAGGGAGAAAAGGTACCAATTGCATTCAAATCAGACTTGTACACTAAAGCTGAAAAGAAATTCAGCATTAAAGAAAACATTGTTCATGCATTTCAAACCGCAATAGCTAGAGAAAAAGATAAAGCTGACGGTAGACACATCACAGTCAGAACAGCAGAATCAGCCTTTGAGGCATTAACAACCCAGTGTAATTTACCAACAACAGCATTGAATCCGGAATGGATACAATGGGTGAATTCCATTACAATGGACAAAGTAAAATACTACTTTGATCCAGAACTAGAGGAACTAAAATATCTAGAATATGAAAGAATATTCCCTCTGCCAATCGACATTCTGCCATTACGACAGTACGCTTGTGTAATCTGTACAGACGGACATGCTCAACCATCCGTTTGGGGAGAACAAGCATACAACCCCACATGTGAGATTACAAAAGAAGTGTGGCGCGGAGGTATACTAAGACCTCTATTAACAAAAACACACTCAGTAGAAACTAATTCAGAACAACAGACTGAAATAATAGCATTGAAAATGGCGCTAGATAATGCAGATCGCGAATTCCCGACACTCATAGTGTCCGATTCGTATTACTGCGTCAAATCATATTACAGCGATTTACAGAAATGGATTCAAAACGGTTACAAAGACGACACAGGTGCAACAATAAAGCAAAAACTGCTTTGGGAACAAATAGTTCTGTTAAAAAAAGAACTACCAAAGACTCACGGGATACACTCACTGAGTCATCAGCGTGATGGCGTTCACGTTGCAGGGAATTCATTGGCTGAGAAAGCCACAGCGGTAGCAACTAAATCGGCTTCCGTAGCTAGGAAAAAGCGTGCAGTAAAATACATTGACGGTGAAACAATGCTGGCGGTGAAAACGTCATCAAAAGGCGACTGCTCAGCGTTACCGATCAGTTACCCACTCGAATATACATACATAATCGATGCGAACTCCGTTCCTTTTGCTCGAATCCCTGGAGTGGGGGATAGAGTAATTCCAAACAAGGACAGGAGAACTTTGTTAATAGCAGACGCACATATGGGCGAGGGTCTCAGACACCTCAAACTAAAAGATTCTCTGGAAGAACTACAATCAGTGTACTGGTGGCCAGGCATGAGCCTGCATCATCACATTTTTGTAAAAAAATGCCCGGGCTGCAACAGAGATCGCAGCGGCGAGAGGAACGGGGTAATACCATGGCGTTTCACTCAATAAGGGCTAAACAATAATCAGTGAAACAAGTGTACATAATGCGTCCCATTAACAAATAAAGACTAGTTTCCACTTATAAATGTAGACCCCAGCACTCGGCTGACGTCGGGACTGTTATACAAAGATTTGCGAGTCTAAATGGCATATACGCTAGGAGCATGCTACGTTTGACCAATGTTTTCACTTTAGCCCTCAAGCTTGTGGGAAAGCACGGCCAAATGAGCATAGCGAAGCGGGATTCTTCTCACTTCCTTCCTGAGGGATACGGGATGGTGTAAAGAAAAAACCAAGGCATAAAGCAATCTATAACAGCAAAGGTATTAGGTTCGGGAGCTGGGTGGGTCAAACATCTAATAAGTGTCCAACGTAGTCTAAACAACTTGCCAAGAAATTCTCTGAGGGGATTCAGTCCGTACGAATTACTGTTTGGGACTAGGATGCTAGTCTTAGATCTTGACAGTCAGACTTCAGTGGTGAAAGAAAAAAGCTTTGATATCAAAGATCGTTTGGCTATTTTACAGGACTTAAACAAAACAAGAAAAGACCTGAGCAACATAAAGTTGAAACAGCAGCCAACAACCACTGAAGAACCACCACCTGTCCCAGCAAGACCTGTCTGGATTCCAAAAATCGGGGATCTAGTCAGAGAAAAGATCGCGGTAAAGAAGGAATTTGGGCCTTCTTACAGAAAAGCAGTTCCTGTCTTGTCCATCAACGGGACGAGATCAGTTGTACTACCGCCACTTGCTGGTAAAAAGGAGAACCGAGTTGTATCCATCGACCTGGTAAAACCACAATCATGTGGCCGATAACAAACAGTAGGCCAAGTGGACTCCCGATAAGTAGTAGAACACTGAGGTTTGCTACAAGTACAGAGGTGCTAACTAAAAGGCTAATCACATTCGAAACGCCTACAGAACAACAACAAGGAATATGCAACAATGCAATGGAACTCACACCTCTGAAAACCCAAATAAAAACATTTAGTAGAGACACACCAACCTACAATGAAGTAACAAATGAATATGCTGAAGCTGCAAGAAACAGTAATCCTGAAGCAATTGGAACAATAGACAGAACGGCATCCGGCTA
Organism: Lissotriton helveticus; assembly: GCF_964261635.1. NCBI lineage: Eukaryota > Metazoa > Chordata > Amphibia > Caudata > Salamandridae > Lissotriton > Lissotriton helveticus. Next base: position 33,907,702 of record NC_136058.1, read on the forward strand.
CTTCATCAACTTTGATGATTCTTCTGAAGATCTAAGTGAATCAAAGACACAGCCATCAACAAAAACTTTTAAAGACAAAGCTAAGGAACTTTTGAAACAGCTGAAAGAAACCTATCTGATTTCTCCATGGATTGAATTTTGGGTGTCCTTTGGTGTATTTATCCTGATACTTTGGCTCATCATGATACTATGTTTGGGACGCTTCATTGAGGGAAAATATGCAAAAATGGACACAGCAAGCCAGAAAATCAACTTGATCCTCAAGCCACACACGTATTCACACGTCGAGAAAAGAGAACTTTCTTCAGTCAACTTCACAGCCAATCCTATACCGGGTGGGGTAGCATGGGACAATACTGACTATGAAATCTATGGTCCGGTTGAAATCCTCAAATATCCACACCAAATCAAGATCTCGTTGAGTGACTTTGTAAAACCAAACTCATTTGCTGATGATTGGGACTTTGAAAGTATTAATGACATGATGTCTGACCTAGTGATGTCTGCTAAATTTACCAAACATGATTATTTGCAGGGTTCATCTAATTATGACAGTATGTACTGCTACAACCACTATGGTAACCATTTTTTACATAAATCAGCACAACCTAGAAATGTTTTAAATTATAATCAATGGGAACATTGTGCAACCTCTCCAAAAGGAAGCTCAAGAACCTTTTATGACAAATATTCATACTTTTCATGGTTCAACACAAGTAATGCTGAAACATTTTATTTCAAATTGTCAAATAGGACAGGAACAAAAACCATGCTTACAAACACGAAATTGATATATTCGGACTAATTTTTTGAACAAATGAATACATTTGGTTTTGATTATTGGGACAAAAATGTTGAAGTAAAAAGTGTTTGGGGTACAAAAGAATGGCAAGTACAAGGTATAGAATCATTGTTTAGAGCCTGCATGATCCCAGAACAAATTATATTCTTGAATGAAACTATTCAACAAACTACCTGTCTTGGATTAGCCAAAATCAAAGACTTAAATAAACCGTCTATTCCAAAACCAACAATGAACAGCAATAACTCTGCAGATGAAGAGATAGACGTAAACTTTGTATTAAACCAAAACAGAACAAATCCTGATTGGAAACAATGGTTGATCTGGCCCACAGATACTAATAACTGTCAAGACAGATTCCTGAACAAAACACAGGGGTTCACATTGACCAGGCCAGACCCTAGATATTCCCAAAGACAACACCCAGGGATAATCACCACCTACAGTGTGGGCAAACTCTGCCTTCAATGGCTACAAACTTCCACACTGACAGAGATTAAGCAACACCTAACTTTACTTACTGATGGTGCTGACTTGCGTGATTTCATTATGGGACCGCGCAAACAGCGTCAAAAACGCTTCATAGCAGCCTCTATATATGCAGCTTACAACGAGGCCTGGAAGATAACTCAAATTGAGACAGCAGAAAGTATACGGGAAATTGACCGTATTAATTTGGAAAAATCGCTTTCTGTAGTGGACAATGGGTTAATGACTCTGTCCTCCAGAATCTTTTCATTGGACAGCATTGTGTCATCAGCAATCGACATAATATCGCAAGACTTACTGTTGTTACAACACGGTCAGTCTCAATTGCGTTCTATTGTACAGCTTGGCTGGACGTTACAAAATCTGCGTTCAGGATATGTGCCTTGGCGTTTAATCAACACAACGTCACTATTCAATATCTTTAACCTTACTGATAAACAAATCAGTATGGCACAAAAGGGTGCTGATTATACAATCCTGAGCATTGAGAAACTCGAGAGATTACCATTGACAATGTCAGAACGACCTGTCATTGAATGGATAATACATGGGATAATTAATATTCCGATATCTACTTTCAGGTTTCAATACTGCCAAAAATATATACAGGCTGGCATGTACGAAAAATTGGGTAAAGGGTACATTAAGACAACATGGAACTTGCCCTATTCACATTCATGTGTCAGTAATAAAGGACAGAAAGTGTTTCTTAGTGGCAATAATTGTGCGAGGTCACTAAGTGGTACACTTCTGTGTAATGGAATTAGTTTGCATGGAGCCTGTGAAGGGAATTCAAATAACCTTTCATGTCACCAGCTAGGCACACCTGCAACAGAGATAGAACCATTCTTTAAAAGACTCTATAACGGGAGTTACATTCTAATTGTGGATCGCAGATGTTGTAGTCTACTGCCCGGGGTTCCTTATCTCGTTAGTACGACTGCGAAGGTCATGTGCTGTGGACGCTTATTGTTCCCCAGCTCCTTTCCAGACAGGGAGGCAAGGGCATGGCCTAACTTGAAAATTACTTCTATTCGAGTTGATACTTTAAGCAGAATGAAAACAGTGCTTAAATGCAGAAATGCAGAAAGAGGCAGGAGAAATGCAGAAAGAAGCAACATAGGTGCAGAAGGAGGCAGGAGAAATGCAGAAAGAAGGAATAGAAATGCAGAAAGAGGCAAGAAAAGTACAGAAAGAAGCAAGAGAACTGCAGCAACAAGCACGAGAAATGCAGAATGATGGAACAGAGTAGCAGAAAGAGGCAAGAGAATTGCAGAATGAGGCGAGAGATGTGCAGAAAGAAGCAACAGAGGTGCAGAAGGAGGCAGGAGAAATGCAGAAAGAAGGAATAGAAATGCAGAAAGAGGCAAGAAAAGTGCAGAAAGAAGCAACATAGGTGCAGAAGGAGGCAGGAGAAATGCAGAAAGAAGGAATAGAAATGCAGAAAGAGGCAAGAAAAGTACAGAAAGAAGCAAGAGAACTGCAGCAACAAGCACGAGAAATGCAGAATGATGGAACAGAGTAGCAGAAAGAGGCAAGAGAATTGCAGAATGAGGCGAGAGATGTGCAGAAAGAAGCAACAGAGGTGCAGAAGGAGGCAGGAGAAATGCAGAAAGAAGGAATAGAAATGCAGAAAGAGGCAAGAAAAGTGCAGAAAGAGGCAAGAGTACTGCAGCAACATGCACGAGAAATGCAGAATGATGGAACAGAGTAGCAGAAAGAGGCAAGAGAATTGCAGAATGAGGTGAGAGAGGTGCTGAAAAAAGTAACAGAGGTGCAGAAACAGGCAAGAGAAGTTTAGAAAGAAGCTACAGAAATGCATAATAAGGCATGAGAGGTGCAGACTCAGGCAAGAGGGGTGCCAAAAGAGGCAAGAGAAGTAAAGAAAGAAGCAATAGAGGTGCATAAGGAGGCAAGTGAACTGAAGAAAGAGGCCTGAGAAGTGCAAATACAGGGAAGGGAAGTGCAGAAAGAAGGAATAGAAATGCAGAAAGAGGCAAGAGAAGTGTAGAAAGAAGCAGAAGAAATGTAGAAAGAGGCAAGAGAGGTGCAGAAAGAGGTAAGTGGAGTGCAGACTGAGGCAAGAAGGGTACAGAAAGAGGCAAAAGAAGTGCAGAAAGAAGCAACAGAAATGTAGAAAGGGACGAGAGAAGTGAATAAAAAAGCAAAAGAGGTGATGAAAGAGGCAACAGAAGTGCAGAAAGAGGCAAGAGAGGTGCACAAAGAGACATGAGAGGTGCACAAAGAGGGAAGCCGAGCACAGAAAGACAACAGGGGTGCAGAAAAAAGCAAGAGAGGTACAGAAAGAAACAAGAGAAGTGCAGAAAGAAGCAACAAAGGTGCAGAAAGAGGCAAGGCAAGTGTAGAAATAGGCAAGAGGAGTGCAGAAAAAGGCGAGAGAGATGCAGAAAGAGGCAATAGATGTGCAGAAAGAGGTAAGAGAAGTGGAAAAAGAAGCAACAGAGGTACAGAAGGAGGAAGGAGAACTGCAGAAAGAGGCCAGCAAGTTGCAGAACTAGGCAAAAGAGGTGCAGAAAAAGGGAATAGCTGGGCGGAAAGAGGCAAGAGGGGTACAGAAAGAAGCAAGAGATGTGCAGAAAGAAGCAAGAGAAGTGCAGAATGAAGCAACAGAGGTGCAAAAATAGGGAAGGGAAGTGCAGAAAGAAGCTACAGAAATGCAGAAAGAGGCATGAGAGGTACAGACGCAGGCAAGAGGGGTGCCAAAAGAGGCAAGAGAAATAAAGCAAGAAGCAACAGAGGTGCAAAAGGAGGCAAGAGAACTAAAGAGAGAGGTCAGAGAAGTGAAAAAACAGGTAAGAGAAGTGCAGAAGGGAGGAATAGAAATGCTGAAAGAGGCAAGAGAAGTGTAGAAGGAAGCACAAGAAATGTGGAAAGAGGCAAGAGAGGTGCAGAAAGAGGAAACTGAGGTGCAGACTCAGGCAAGAAGGGTACAGAAAGACGCAGAAGAAGTGCAGAAAGAAGCAACAGAAGTGCAGAAAGAGGCAGGAGAACTGCAGCGAGAGGCACGAGGAGTGCAGAAAGAGGCAAGCAAAGTGCAAAGAAAAGGAAGTGAAGTACAGAAAGAAGGAATAGAAATGCAGAAAGAGGCAAGAGAAATTCAGAAAGAAGCAACAGATATGCAGAGAAGCAAGACAAGTGCTGAAAAAAGCAACATAGACACAGAAATAGGCAAGAGAAGTACAGAAAGAAGCAACAGAGGTGCAGAAGGAGGCAGGAGAAGTGCAGAAAGAAGCAACAGAAATGCAGAAAGAGGCAAGAAAAGTGCAGAAAGAGGCAAAAGAACTGCAGCAAGAGGCACGAGAAGTGCAGAAAGAGGCAAGCGAAGTGCAGAAACGGGGAACAGGGTGCAGAAAGAAGCAATAGAGGGGCAGAAAGAAGAAAGAGAAGTGCAGAAAGAAGAAAGAGAGGTGCAGAAAGGGGTGCAGAAAAAGGCAGGAGGGGTGCAGAAAGAGGCAGAAGAAGTGCAGAAAGGAGCAACAGCAATGTAGAAAGGGATGAGAAAAGGGCATATAAAAGCAAAAGAGGTGAAGGAAGAGGCAACAGAAGTGCAGAAAGAGGCAAGAGAGGTGCACAAAGAGACATGAGAGGTGCACAAAGAGGGAAGACAAGCGCAGAAAGACAACAGGGGTGCAGAAAAAAAGCAAGAGAAGTGCAGAAAGAAGCAACAAAGGTGCAGAAAAAGGCAAGGCAAGTGTAGAAATAGGCAAGAGAAGTGCAGAAAGAGGCAAGAGAGATGCAGAAAGAGGCAACAGATGTGCAGAAAGAGGGAAGAAGGGTGCAGAAAGAGGCAAGAGAAGTGCAGCAACAAGCACGAGAAATGCAGAATGATGGAACAGAGTAGCAGAAAGAGGCAAGAGAATTGCAGAATGAGGCGAGAGATGTGCAGAAAGAAGCAACAGAGGTGCAGAAGGAGGCAGGAGAAATGCAGAAAGAAGGAATAGAAATGCAGAAAGAGGCAAGAAAAGTGCAGAAAGAGGCAAGAGTACTGCAGCAACATGCACGAGAAATGCAGAATGATGGAACAGAGTAGCAGAAAGAGGCAAGAGAATTGCAGAATGAGGTGAGAGAGGTGCTGAAAAAAGTAACAGAGGTGCAGAAACAGGCAAGAGAAGTTTAGAAAGAAGCTACAGAAATGCATAATAAGGCATGAGAGGTGCAGACTCAGGCAAGAGGGGTGCCAAAAGAGGCAAGAGAAGTAAAGAAAGAAGCAATAGAGGTGCATAAGGAGGCAAGTGAACTGAAGAAAGAGGCCTGAGAAGTGCAAATACAGGGAAGGGAAGTGCAGAAAGAAGGAATAGAAATGCAGAAAGAGGCAAGAGAAGTGTAGAAAGAAGCAGAAGAAATGTAGAAAGAGGCAAGAGAGGTGCAGAAAGAGGTAAGTGGAGTGCAGACTGAGGCAAGAAGGGTACAGAAAGAGGCAAAAGAAGTGCAGAAAGAAGCAACAGAAATGTAGAAAGGGACGAGAGAAGTGAATAAAAAAGCAAAAGAGGTGATGAAAGAGGCAACAGAAGTGCAGAAAGAGGCAAGAGAGGTGCACAAAGAGACATGAGAGGTGCACAAAGAGGGAAGCCGAGCACAGAAAGACAACAGGGGTGCAGAAAAAAGCAAGAGAGGTACAGAAAGAAACAAGAGAAGTGCAGAAAGAAGCAACAAAGGTGCAGAAAGAGGCAAGGCAAGTGTAGAAATAGGCAAGAGGAGTGCAGAAAAAGGCGAGAGAGATGCAGAAAGAGGCAATAGATGTGCAGAAAGAGGTAAGAGAAGTGGAAAAAGAAGCAACAGAGGTACAGAAGGAGGAAGGAGAACTGCAGAAAGAGGCCAGCAAGTTGCAGAACTAGGCAAAAGAGGTGCAGAAAAAGGGAATAGCTGGGCGGAAAGAGGCAAGAGGGGTACAGAAAGAAGCAAGAGATGTGCAGAAAGAAGCAAGAGAAGTGCAGAATGAAGCAACAGAGGTGCAAAAATAGGGAAGGGAAGTGCAGAAAGAAGCTACAGAAATGCAGAAAGAGGCATGAGAGGTACAGACGCAGGCAAGAGGGGTGCCAAAAGAGGCAAGAGAAATAAAGCAAGAAGCAACAGAGGTGCAAAAGGAGGCAAGAGAACTAAAGAGAGAGGTCAGAGAAGTGAAAAAACAGGTAAGAGAAGTGCAGAAGGGAGGAATAGAAATGCTGAAAGAGGCAAGAGAAGTGTAGAAGGAAGCACAAGAAATGTGGAAAGAGGCAAGAGAGGTGCAGAAAGAGGAAACTGAGGTGCAGACTCAGGCAAGAAGGGTACAGAAAGACGCAGAAGAAGTGCAGAAAGAAGCAACAGAAGTGCAGAAAGAGGCAGGAGAACTGCAGCGAGAGGCACGAGGAGTGCAGAAAGAGGCAAGCAAAGTGCAAAGAAAAGGAAGTGAAGTACAGAAAGAAGGAATAGAAATGCAGAAAGAGGCAAGAGAAATTCAGAAAGAAGCAACAGATATGCAGAGAAGCAAGACAAGTGCTGAAAAAAGCAACATAGACACAGAAATAGGCAAGAGAAGTACAGAAAGAAGCAACAGAGGTGCAGAAGGAGGCAGGAGAAGTGCAGAAAGAAGCAACAGAAATGCAGAAAGAGGCAAGAAAAGTGCAGAAAGAGGCAAAAGAACTGCAGCAAGAGGCACGAAAAGTGCAGAAAGAGGCAAGCGAAGTGCAGAAACGGGGAACAGGGTGCAGAAAGAAGCAATAGAGGGGCAGAAAGAAGAAAGAGAAGTGCAGAAAGAAGAAAGAGAGGTGCAGAAAGGGGTGCAGAAAAAGGCAGGAGGGGTGCAGAAAGAGGCAGAAGAAGTGCAGAAAGGAGCAACAGCAATGTAGAAAGGGATGAGAAAAGGGCATATAAAAGCAAAAGAGGTGAAGGAAGAGGCAACAGAAGTGCAGAAAGAGGCAAGAGAGGTGCACAAAGAGACATGAGAGGTGCACAAAGAGGGAAGACAAGCGCAGAAAGACAACAGGGGTGCAGAAAAAAAGCAAGAGAAGTGCAGAAAGAAGCAACAAAGGTGCAGAAAAAGGCAAGGCAAGTGTAGAAATAGGCAAGAGAAGTGCAGAAAGAGGCAAGAGAGATGCAGAAAGAGGCAACAGATGTGCAGAAAGAGGGAAGAAGGGTGCAGAAAGAGGCAAGAGAAGTGCAAAAAGATGCAACAGAGGTACAGAATGAGGCAGGAGAACTGCAGAAAGAGGCCAGCAAGTTGCAGAACTAGGCAAAAGAGGTGCTGAAAAAGGGAATAGTAGTGCGGAAAGAGGCAAGAGCTGTACAAAAAGAAGCAAGAGGTGTGCAGAAAGAAGCAAGAGAAATGCAGAATGAAGCAACAGAGGTGCAAAAAGAGGGAAGAGATGTGCAGAAAAAAGGAATAGAAATGCAGAAGGAGGCAACAGAAGTACAGAAAGAAGTTACAGAGGTGCACACAGAGGCAAGACAAGTGCTTAAAAAACCAGAGAGACGCAGAAATGGGCATTAGAAGTGCTGAACGAGGCAAGAGAGATGCAGAAAGAGGCAAGTGAGGTGCAGACTCAGGCAACAGGGGTGCAAAAAGAGGCAAGAGAAGTACAGAAAGAAGCAACAGAGGCAGGATTAGGCAAGAGGACTGCAGAAAGAGGCAAGAGACGTGCAAAAAGAAGGAAGTGTAGTGCAGAAAGAAGGAATTGAAATGCAGAAAGAGGCAAGAGAAGTACAGAAAGAAGCAACAGATGTACAGAGAGGCAAGACAAGTGCTGAAAAAAGCAACAGAGGTGCAGAAATAGTCAAGAGAAGTGCAGAAAGAAGCTACAGAAATGCAGAAAGAGGCAAGAGAGGTGCAGAAAGAGGCAAGTGAGGTGCAGACTCAGGCAAGAGGGGTGCAGAAAGAGGCAAGAGAAGTATACACATTAGCAAGAGAGGTGCAGAAGGAGGCAAGAGAACTGCAGAAAGAGGCAGGAGAAGTGCAAAAAGAGGGAAGAGCAGTGCAGAAAGAAGGAATAGAAATGCAGAAAGAGGCAATAGAAGTACAGAAAGAAGCAACAGAGGTGCGGACAGAGGCCAGACAAGTGCTGAAAAAAGCAACAGAGGTACAGAAAGAGGCAAGATAAGTACAGTAAGAAGCAACAGAGGTGCAGACAGATGGAAGACAAGTGCTGAAAAAAGCAACAGAGGTGCATAAATAGGCAAGAGAAGTGCAGAAAGAAGCTACAGAAATGCAGAAAGAGGCAAGAGAGGTGCAGACTCGGGCAAGAGGAGTGCAGAAAGAGGCAAGAGTAGTGCAGAAAGAGACAAGTGAAGTGCGGAAACAGGGAACAGGGTGCAGAAAGAAGCAAGAGAGGGGCAGAAAGAAGCAAGACAAGTGCAGAAAGAAGCAAGAGAAATGTAGAATGACAGAACAAAGTAGCAGAAAGAGGGAAGAGAACTGCAGAATGAGATAAGAGAGGTGCAGAAAGAGGCAAGAGGGGTTTAGAAAGAGACAAGAAAGGTGCATCAAGAAGCAAGGGAAGTGCAGAAAGAAGCAACAGAAGTGCATAAAGAGGCAAGAGGGGTGCAGAAACAGACAAGGGGGTGCAAAAAGAGGCAAGAGAAGTACAGAAAGAAACAACAGAGGTGCAGAAGGAGGCAAGAGAACTGCAGAAAGGGGCAAGAGCATTGCAGAAACAGGCAAGAGATATGCAGAAAGAGGGAACGGGGTACAGGAAGAAGCAAGAGAGGTACCGAAAATGGGAAGAGATGTGTTGAAACAGGCAATAGAGGTGCAGAAAGAGGGCAGAGGTGTGCGGAAAGAGGCCAGAGAGGTGCAGAAAGAAGGATGAGGGGTACAGAAAGAGGCAAGTGAAATGCAGAAAGAGGCAAGAGAGGTGCAGAAAGAAGCAAGAGTGGTTTGCTCACCATTAGTACCAGTTTAACACCCACATTTAGAAATAAGTAAGAGGTGACCATTCCAGGTTTACAAACGGCCTTCCACCACACTGTAACACTTGTCGTTGCAATTTTGGTAACATTTGAGCTGGAAGCAAGGTTTTTTTTGTTCAAATCTACAGATTATGCAGCTGATGATGGATTATGTGGCAAATGTTGAAAATGTATAACTGTGCAAAAATCAGTGCAGCCGCACAGTCGCATAATTCCAGTGGCCCTGTTCATACTTCTGACCAGGTCCAGAAGTGCTCCTCAGTGGTTTCTTCTTTTTTTGTCTCATTGAGTTTATAGTTTTGCTTCTATGGAAACGAGGAAGACTAAACGTGAGGTTACCACTCCAAAACACAGACTACCATAAAACATAATCACTCTCCATAACACATAATCCCACTCTACATAATTCCCATAGACTAAATACAACATACTTTTTATCCACATAATTTAACTGCACAACATACCACATAATTTCACAACACACAATGTGCATCCACTCCATTCCAAAAAACATTAGTAAAAAACGTTCACATTTACAAAGCCAATAGCTCTAACTCTCACAAGTCTGAGACCTATTACATTGAAAATGCTTCTTTAACTAGTAGTCACGTTTGCAGAGTGGTGGATAAAGGGAGCTGTGTCTCCGACCAGTGCTCAGGAATTTCGCTGCATAGGACCTACAGGAGGGCTTCTTGGCCCCCAAAGTCCCTCAGGAGTAAAGTGGACTTCCTCCCCTAACCAGTAGTGTGCCAGGAGGCGTGTTTGCATGTGATGTATTCCTATAGGTTCTGTATCGATCCCACTATTCCTGACCCTATTCTGGTTAACAAATTAACTAGCAGCCATCCCATGATGCAGAAACCGTTATCTGATTACGCCAGACCACGGCACAGGAGCGCGTTATCTGATTAGGTCATAACGCTTGCCATCTAATTAGGCAAGCTATATTCCTCCAGCCCCTGATAAGGCATACGGAGTTCTCAAAACAAATCAAACCTATGACAACCTGGGAAAATCCCTGCAGCCATTGTTTTGATTTCTCAAAGAACTTCAATAAAGAATGTGCTAACGACCAGCTCGTATGACATCCTGTATTGACGTATCTATGTCCATCCTTACGTCAATCTCGGCACCTTACAGGTATAAATATTACCGATATTGCCTTAAGCAAACACACGCGGTGGTGACGAGATCGGAGCAGCGAGACTTGCCGAAGCTCAGCAGAGAGCGAAGCCCACTGACGCGCCCCGCCTTCCTGACGCGCTGAGAACGAGACGCTGCCTTTCTCCTGCCGAGAAATCCAGCTCCGGCGCTTCCGAGCAGCCCTTCAGGCAGCCTGGAATATCGAGACCAAAGATGAGAGATACCATCCCTCAATCATCCTAGATTCAGGTACAGAGCTGAATAACCCCTTGCAGAGAATTCTTGAGTCAGTCACTTGGCAAAACAAACTTAATTTAAACTGCTACTTTCTATCCCTGCCCACGTATTAGGCTTAGGTCAGGTACACTGGGGTAGGCGTAGTTAGAAGCACCAGTTGAGTACGATTAGTCAAATGTTTATATGTATGTATCTATTTTATCCATTTTAAACCACCATATGGCTTAGAAACCATATAAATGTTTTTACAGTAATATGTTATACTTCTGCTTTTATTGTATGCACTTTACTTAACCATAAGTATTGCAATAATATCGATTCATTTCTCTTGTACGAGAAAAGAGACTGATCAATAAATAACATCTTTTATTGAACACGCCCGTCTCTTCCTTTTCTCTACAATCTGGTGAAACTAAGAATGCACGTACTGACTGAGTAAAATAAGTTGTCTTTTGTTTTCACACGACTCTAGAGATACACTCTTGATTAGGGGAGAGCAAAGTTGTCATGTTCTATGGTTGTCAGAAACTAAATCCCTTCTTGTCTATCCAGGGAGGTTCAACTCCTCTTTGCCTATTCGAGAAAGTTTCTAGTGAACTCTGAGCTAGCTGGCAAACCCAAAACTTTAAGTCTAATATCAACAGTAGAAGACCTAGTTAACGTCTGGTCTAGGTCTATACTATTGGAGGTATTATTCCAATGCGCAGAGCCTATTGGGATAATAGGAACTACACTACATGGCGCCCAACGGGTTTGGATAGGCGATAAAACTAACGCAAGACTTTAGAGTAACTCAGTCGTGCTTTTTCACTCAGACCCCTTTTTCCCATAATACTCCAAAGACGTCTGGAGTGGGTGAGAGGTAAAATCCGCCAAACCTCGCAGGAGGGAACTCCTATGTATGGTTCTTGGTTCAATCAACGTTGAAGGATACACTGTTCCAAAATATTGTGCATCTAATCTTTGTTTCCACAAGAAACCTGATCTGCAAACAAACAGAATAACCTTCCTGACAGTAAAATGCCAGAAAGTGATGATGAAAGAGAGAGAGCTAGAGTAGCAGCTGAACTAACAGAAGCTGATAATACTATGCAAGAAGCGGACCCGGATATAAAACTCATCCCGGTCAACATAAGATCTATAACGTTAAAACTTATAGAAAATGGACTGACACCAAGAGGTGGTACAGTCATATTCGTAATTGAGGCACACGAATATCGGCAGACAGAGGTATTCTATTCATGGATAAACTTTCCAGCAGCAAATGCTGTAACGAGGGAGTTCCACTATTATAAAATAGAGGAACCTCCTAATGAGTACACTCCTTTCGAGGAAGTAGAAGTACCACTTAAATTCCAAGAGCACCTGCTCTTGTTTAATGGCGCCCTAAAACACAACAAACACATCACCAGGCTCGGTCCACTAGGTAGACCAGGAGCAACGTGGCCGGTCCTAGCCGGATACGCACCACATCCAGACATCGAAAGAATGTCTGCAGCAGATGTTTTAGTACAACTAAAACAATTAATTAAAATATATAGACAACTAGTCCAATATGTAATGCGGACTTCAACCATCCAACCTGTAGTTAAAAATCCACAGCTGACCCCTCATCAGGGGAACACAAATAAAATTACACCACAGAACATACAGTCCTGCCTAGGTAAAGTACTAGCTAAACGGGAACAAATACCATTCTGGTTAGCACAAAAAATCACCCAAATAGAGGCGGTGTTTCCAGACACCACCCCTGTGGATAAACACAGGATTCTGACTATCTGTCTTCCAATGGGAATCGCACCACACGTGGAGGACTGTGACACTTGGGGTACAGTCTTTGCTTCCATTTACACAAAAACACATGGTGTACCATCCATGTCAGTAATACCAGATGTGCTAAAACAAATTCAAGACGAATACGGTCCAGAACCCTCTTTAACTCTCGGTATGAAATTACTAAAAGACTTCAAGCAGGTCTCGGCAATATTACTAGCCAACATAAAAGGAGAAGCAGCGAATGTGGCGATCCGCCAGAGGTTAAAAGAGATAGATATAGCAGACCAACCAGCTGAAATTGCCAGAATTATAGAAAAATCCTATGAAGAACTAGGTAGAGATAGTTTGGGTGGAATACCAGTAAAGCCCCAACTAATTGAAAGTCCTGAAAAAATATTTATTAAAAATATTCTAAACAGTCAAAAGAAGAACTGGGATGGAAACAAACAATCCAATCCAAAAGAAAAGAGATTCCAGTCCAGAGGAAGGTCTCCTCGGCGGAGAGAAAGATCTCCGGACCAAGGACCCAAGTCTCCCCAAAGGGAGCCCTCTGTGAAAAAATACAACCTTAGAAATAGGGATAACATAAAGAAACCGGATAGATATCAAGATTTTGATACACGTCCCTCTCAATCTTTTCAGACTTCCTCGCAGAAATCGGAAAGAAGAGGACGATCGGAACCCAGGGAAGGGCACGTCAAGTCCAAAGACAAGGAACCTGCTCATCCAAATAAAAAATTACAGTTTCCAAAAAAGAAGGTAGCCGGTATTAAAGTATTCAACAATGCCGAGAATACTGAGGACACAGCTGAAAAACGGAGAGTGGGCTCAGACAATGCTAGACAGCGCAGCAGAAGTGAGCATAGCACGCAAAGTCCTTATGAATCATCTGGAGACAGTGGACACGAATGAATACATTCAAGTGGAAACTGCAGACACCAGAGTTAGCAAACCTCACAAAATATATGAAATAACTTTACGTATAGAAGGGGATAAGACTCGGAAAATAAGGGGCCTTTTTTGGGATAATCTCTCCAAGGGCTATGACATCCTTCTAGCTGAAAAAGATTGGCCACCAGAGTTCGTCAGGGAGTGCCCACATGGCAAAGAAATAATTATGCCTGCCTTCTCAAATCATATTCCAATTCATAAAAAATATACACTTGCAAGAAAGTGGGCAGTAGCTCAAGCTCCTGCTTTATATAAAAATCATGTAGGATGGGATGAGGAGTCTCCTCCTCACAAAATCCAGTTAAAATCACAACCTACTGCACAAAGGCAGTATCCAATCAAGCAAGAAGCTAAAAAACAGGTAAAAGAAATTCTAGATCAACTAGAATACCAGGGGTGATTGAAACTTGCACCTCACAAATGAACAACCCTTTGTTTCCTGTCTCCAAACCAGACAATTCATATCGTCTAGTTTTGGATTACAGACACCTTAACTCATGTTGCAAAACTTTTGCAGTACAAAACTCGCATAGTGCTGCACTAATGAATAACATAGTGTGCAAAAAATATAAAACAACATTAGACATCTCTAATGGATTCTTTTGTCAAAATATAGCACCAGAGAGCAGATACTTGTCAGCGTTCTCAATAAATGGCGCTCAAAAAGAATTCTGTCGGTTACCCCAGGGGTACAAGAACAGCCCAGGATTATTCTCAGCGAGAGTAACAGAGTTACTACAAACATATGATGACGAAGCATTATCGTATGTCGACGACATATACCTAACAGACGATGACTTGGATACTCACTTGAAGAGAGTGAACACCATAATACTTGGGTTCGCGGCAGAGGGTTACAAATTCAACTTTAAAAAATCTAGAATTGCCCATCTAACAGTCCTGTTCTTAGGATATGAATTATCAAGTGAAGGCAAAAGCCTGGCTGACAATTTCCTAGAGAAATGTGCCGTACTCCAAGCACCTAGAACACTAAAAAACCTACAGTCAATTCTAGGCTTCCTAAATTTCGGAAGAACATACATTGCAAATTACGCAGAAAGGGTCAAACCCCTTTATGATCTAATAAAACCAGATTTTAAAAAAACCAATTGGACTCAAATACACACAGAAATTCTGAGATCCTTACAAACAGATATGTTAATTAAAAACAAAACTAGAAACACGTGATAACACACGCAACCTTGTGATTCGAGTCATCCCAGGAAGATGCGGATTCACATACCTGACCTCTAATGAGGGAGAAAAGGTACCAATTGCATTCAAATCACACTTGTACACTAAAGCTGAAAAGAAATTCAGCATTAAAGAAAACATTGTTCATGCAGTTCAAACCGCAATAGCTAGAGAAAAAGATAAAGCTGACGGTAGACACATCACAGTCAGAACAGCAGAATCAGCCTTTGAGGCATTAACAACCCAGTGTAATTTACCAACAACAGCATTGAATCCGGAATGGATACAATGGGTGAATTCCATTATAATGGACAAAGTAAAATACTACTTTGATCCAGAACTAGAGGAACTAAAATATCTAGAATATGAAAGAATATTCCCTCTGCCAATCGACATTCTGCCATTACGACAGTACGCTTGTGTAATCTGTACAGACGGACATGCTCAACCATCCGTTTGGGGAGAACAAGCATACAACCCCACATGTGAGATTACAAAAGAAGTGTGGCGCGGAGGTATACTAAGACCTCTATTAACAAAAACACAATCAGTAGAAACTAATTCAGAACAACAGACTGAAATAATAGCATTGAAAATGGCGCTAGATAATGCAGATCGCGAATTCCCGACACTCATAGTGTCCGATTCGTATTACTGCGTCAAATCATATAACAGCGATTTACAGAAATGGATTCAAAATGGTTACAAAGATGACACAGGTGCAACAATAAAGCAAAAACTGCTTTGGGAACAAATAGTTCTGTTAAAAAAAGAACTACCAAAGACTCACGGGATACACTCACTGAGTCATCAGCGTGATGGCGTTCACGTTGCAGGGAATTCATTGGCTGAGAAAGCCACAGCGGTAGCAACTAAATCGGCTTCCGTAGCTAGGAAAAAGCGTGCAGTAAAATACATTGACGGTGAAACAATGCTGGCGGTGAAAACGTCATCAAAAGGCGACTGCTCAGCGTTACCGATCAGTTACCCACTCGAATATACATACATAATCGATGCGAACTCCGTTCCTTTTGCTCGAATCCCTGGAGTGGGGGATAGAGTAATTCCAAACAAGGACAGGAGAACTTTGTTAATAGCAGACGCACATATGGGCGAGGGTCTCAGACACCTCAAACTAAAAGATTCTCTGGAAGAACTACAATCAGTGTACTGGTGGCCAGGCATGAGCCTGCATCATCACATTTTTGTAAAAAAATGCCCGGGCTGCAACAGAGATCGCAGCGGCGAGAGGAACGGGGTAATACCATGGCGTTTCACTCAATAAGGGCTAAACAATAATCAGTGAAACAAGTGTAAATAATGCGTCCCATTAACAAATAAAGACTAGTTTCCACTTATAAATGTAGACCCCAGCACTCGGCTGACGTCGGGACTGTTATACAAAGATTTGCGAGTCTAAATGGCATATACGCTAGGAGCATGCTACGTTTGACCAATGTTTTCACTTTAGCCCTCAAGCTTGTGGGAAAGCACGGCCAAATGAGCATAGCGAAGCGGGATTCTTCTCACTTCTTTCCTGAGGGATACGGGATGGTGTAAAGAAAAAACCAAGGCATAAAGCAATCTATAACAGCAAAGGTATTAGGTTCGGGAGCTGGGTGGGTCAAACATCTAATAAGTGTCCAACGTAGTCTAAACAACTTGCCAAGAAATTCTCTGAGGGGATTCAGTCCGTACGAATTACTGTTTGGGACTAGGATGCTAGTCTTAGATCTTGACAGTCAGACTTCAGTGGTGAAAGAAAAAAGCTTTGATATCAAAGATCGTTTGGCTATTTTACAGGACTTAAACGAAACAAGAAAAGACCTGAGCAACATAAAGTTGAAACAGCAGCCAACAACCACTGAAGAACCACCACCTGTCCCAGCAAGACCTGTCTGGATTCCAAAAATCGGGGATCTAGTCAGAGAAAAGATCGCGGTAAAGAAGGAATTTGGGCCTTCTTACAGAAAAGCAGTTCCTGTCTTGTCCATCAACGGGACGAGATCAGTTGTACTACCGCCACTTGCTGGTAAAAAGGAGAACCGAGTTGTATCCATCGACCTGGTAAAACCACAATCATGTGGCCGATAACAAACAGTAGGCCAAGTGGACTCCCGATAAGTAGTAGAACACCGAGGTTTGCTACAAGTACAGAGGTGCTAACTAAAAGGCTAATCACATTTGAAACGCCTACAGAACAACAACAAGGAATATGCAACAATGCAATGGAACTCACACCTCTGAAAACCCAAATAAAAACATTTAGTAGAGACACACCAACCTACAATGAAGTAACAAATGAATATGCTGAAGCTGCAAGAAACAGTAATCCTGAAGCAATTGGAACAATAGACAGAACGGCATCCGGCTACTTCATCAACTTTGATGATTCTTCTGAAGATCTAAGTGAATCAAAGACACAGCCATCAACAAAAACTTTTAAAGACAAAGCTAAGGAACTTTTGAAACAGCTGAAAGAAACCTATCTGATTTCTCCATGGATTGAATTTTGGGTGTCCTTTGGTGTATTTATCCTGATACTTTGGCTCATCATGATACTATGTTTGGGACGCTTCATTGAGGGAAAATATGCAAAAATGGACACAGCAAGCCAGAAAATCAACTTGATCCTCAAGCCACACACGTCTTCACACGTCGAGAAAAGAGAACTTTCTTCAGTCAACTTCACAGCCAATCCTATACCGGGTGGGGTAGCATGGGACAATACTGACTATGAAATCTATGGTCCGGTTGAAATCCTCAAATATCCACACCAAATCAAGATCTCGTTGAGTGACTTTGTAAAACCAAACTCATTTGCTGATGATTGGGACTTTGAAAGTATTAATGACATGATGTCTGACCTAGTGATGTCTGCTAAATTTACCAAACATGATTATTTGCAGGGTTCATCTAATTATGACAGTATGTACTGCTACAACCACTATGGTAACCATTTTTTTACATAAATCAGCACAACCTAGAAATGTTTTAAATTATAATCAATGGGAACATTGTGCAACCTCTCCAAAAGGAAGCTCAAGAACCTTTTATGACAAATATTCATACTTTTCAGGGTTCAACACAAGTAATGCTGAAACATTTTATTTCAAATTGTCAAATAGGACAGGAACAAAAACCATGCTTACAAACACGAAATTGATATATTCGGACTCATTTTTTGAACAAATGAATACATTTGGTTTTGATTATTGGGACAAAAATGTTGAAGTAAAAAGTGTTTGGGGTACAAAAGAATGGCAAGTACAAGGTATAGAATCATTGTTTAGAGCCTGCATGATCCCAGAACAAATTATATTCTTGAATGAAACTATTCAACAAACTACCTGTCTTGGATTAGCCAAAATCAAAGACTTAAATAAACCGTCTATTCCAAAACCAACAATGAACAGCAATAACTCTGCAGATGAAGAGATAGACGTAAACTTTGTATTAAACCAAAACAGAACAAATCCTGTTTGGAAACAATGGTTGATCTGGCCCACAGATACTAATAACTGTCAAGACAGATTCCTGAACAAAACACAGGGGTTCACATTGACCAGGCCAGACCCTAGATATTCCCAAAGACAACACCCAGGGATAATCACCACCTACAGTGTGGGCAAACTCTGCCTTCAATGGCTACAAACTTCCACACTGACAGAGATTAAGCAACACCTAACTTTACTTACTGATGGTGCTGACTTGCGTGATTTTATTATGGGACCACGCAAACAAAAATCAGTTTGGCACAGAAGGGCGCTGACTATACAATTCTGAGCATTGAAAAACTTGAGAGATTACCATTGACAATGTCAGAACGACCTGTCATTGAATGGATAATACATGGGATAATTAATATTCCGATATCTACTTTCAGGTTTCAATACTGAGGAACTAAGAGCCGAAAAACAAAAATGCAGGAGTTTGGAGAAAAAATGGAGGAAATCTCATACTCCTATGAGCAAAATTCTTTATACAGAAGCTCACTCCAACTACCTTAAAAATATAAAGAAAGCTCGGAGGCACAAACTTGATTCGCAAATAACAGAGGCAGGAAATTCCGCTAGGGAACTGTTCAAAGTGTTACAATCCTTTGTCAAACCTACAGTTTGCGAGAGTCCAGATGATTTTAACCAAAATCTATGTGACGAGATCTCGATATTCTTTGAGAAAAAGATAGACTTAATCTATGACAAAATCACCAAAACATCACACAATAACAGAGATATCATAGATAGTCTCAGGGACGAGACCACTAATAATGGAACATGTAGACCCACGCTAACTTCGATTCCAGAGATCAGTCCCACTGAAGTAGATTTGCTTCTTAAACTAATCAAATCTGGATCACCGATTGATTTACTACCAGCCATGATGACTGCATCTTTGGCCAGCATTCTGGCCCCAAGTCTTAGAACTCTGATCAATATCTCCCTAAAGGAAGGAAGGATCTCTAATGATTGGAAGATGGCGGTAGTTAACCCCATTCGTAAAAACACCGCACTACCATGGTCTGACCTTAACAATCTACGTCCTATTTCCCTCCTACCGTACATCAGTAAGATGACGGAGAGACATGTCAACACCTATTTGTCTAAATTCATCGAGGCAGCGGACGGTCTGGGCCCTTCTCAATCTGGGTTCCGACCAAATCATAGCACAGAATCAGCTCTCCTCTCCGTGACCAATACCATCCGAATGGCACAGGATAGAGGAGAATCCATGATTCTAGTGTTATTAGATTTGTCCGCTGCCTTCGACACGGTGTCTCATGACACCCTGATCAACCGTCTGGAGGGAATAGGAGTGGAGGGAACCGCTCTATCTTGGCTGAAAAGCTTAATTTCCAACAGATCACAAAATGTTCGCCTGGGCTCCCACTATTCCATCTCAAGGGAGCTCACGAAGGGGGTTCCACAGGGCTCATGCCTAAGCCCCACATTATTTAATGTGTATGTGGCCCCCCTGGCGAAGGTCGCAAGGAAATTTGGGTTTATACCAATATCCTATGCAGACGACACCCAGCTGTTATTTCCATTCCAAAACATGACTTCTGCAGTAAGGAACTCCTTTGCTGCTGGAATGAGAGCTATAGCTGGATGGATGACCTCCAATTGCCTACAGTGCAATGTGGGCAAGACGGAGGTCATGCTCTTTGGAAATGCCCCCCTCCTTTGGTCGCCTGAGTGGTGGCCATCGGAATTAGGTACAGCTCCCTGCCCCAAGGAAAGTGTGAAAAATCTGGGTGTTAAATTAGATCAATCCCTGGTACTAAAAGATCATGCCACACAGGTTACGGGAACCTGCATGAGAGTCATTGGCCTACTCAGAAGGGTTTTCCCTTACTTAGCTGACCATCATCGGAGAAAACTAGTACAAACTTTAGTTATGAGTAGGCTTGACTACTGCAACGGATTGCTTATATCCGCTAATACAGAACAGCTGAAGAGATTACAGGTTGTCCAAAATACTGCTGCCAGATTGATCCTCAATGTCCCTGCTAGATCCCCTTCACACCCCTTACTGAATAAACTACACTGGCTCCCCATACGTCAGAGAGTACAATTTAAGATTTGTTGTACCATCCACAAGTGCTTATACGGCACTGGCCCTAGGTATCTGACAGAAATCTTTCAATTTTATCAGCCTGGAAGAACTCTAAGATCTGGAAATCAAGCTTTGCTACAGATCCCTAGGATCAAAAGAGAAAGACAAGGAGGCCGGGCCCTTGCATTTAGAGGTCCTACTCTATGGAATTCCTTACCCCCTTTCCTAAGACAAAATTCCAATCTTCTTACTTTTAGAAAACACTTGAAGACGTACCTGTTCCCTGTCTAAGTATCCTTCGATATGTCATACAAACTTGCGGTCATTCTTTAATTTCGGAACAACACAGCGCGGAGATATCTCCTGCGAGATCGAATTCCTGCGCTTTACAAGAAACTTAAATAAATAAATAAATAAATACTGCCAAAAATATATACAGGCTGGCATGTACGAAAAATTGGGTAAAGGGTACATTAAGACAACATGGAACTTGCCCTATTCACATGCATGTGTCAGTAATAAAGGACAGAAAGTGTTTCTTAGTGGCAATAATTGTGCGAGGTCACTAAGTGGTACACTTCTGTGTAATGGAATTAGTTTGCATGGAGCCTGTGAAGGGAATTCAAATAACCTTTCATGTCACCAGCTAGGCACACCTGCAACAGAGATAGAACCATTCTTTAAAAGACTCTATAACGGGAGTTACATTCTAATTGTGGATCGCAGATGTTGTAGTCTACTGCCCGGGGTTCCTTATCTCGTTAGTACGACTGCGAAGGTCATGTGCTGTGGACGCTTATTGTTCCCCAGCTCCTTTCCAGACAGGGAGGCAAGGGCATGGCCTAACTTGAAAATTACTTCTATTCGAGTTGATACTTTAAGCAGAATGAAAACAGTGCTTCTTCAGACGCCGACCAGGCTCACGTCATCAAAAGAAACGTATGATCTCCTAGTCGCAAGGACGACTGCAGAGATTCACTCATTATTATCAACTAATTCCCCCATACATTTCGCAGAAATCCTGAATGAAATCTTAAATATTTCTGATACCAGTGGAGTCTCAAATGTATTTAAGACAGTATTTTCGATGGCATTAACACCATTCAAAGCCATACTGGGTATTTTTCCAGACTTCGTCCATTCGATTTTTGGAGGAGTTCCCCTCATTTTGGGACTAATTGCAGGAATCCTATTCTTAGTCCTTATATTTCGTTATGGCAAACCATGTCACAGACAAAACACCCGCGACAAGGGAAGAAACAATCTGAGCCATTGGATACCGGGACCGGATATCAAAAATCCTGGGACTAACCCGGCTTAGAGACCTGAACATGACTTGGTTTCTTTCATTTCGGCCGATATGGCAAAGATGTGTTTTACCTGTACTAAGGTGCATGCTGTGCGGAGAAGAATGCATGTTGGACACCTGTCTGACGCTACAATCGGATGCGCCAATGGATGCAGAAACATTGTTGGGTCCGGTAAAGGCTCATGCATTGTGCTGCCCTCAACGGCTGCCAATCCTGATGACGGCATTCGTGGAAACTTCACCACTACGATTAAGGGGTAGTGAAGATCAAGATGAAAGCAGCATCGATCAGGTACAACCTTCTGTCAGCAATACTACTCAAAACGTCAATGGAGACAATCATGCACATGAATGCATGGTTACATCCTTTTCCGAGTTAGTGGAACTCTCACAGGAAGCTGTTGACAGCTTTTTTGGCAGTCTCAATGATATGATGTTCTCACCAGAGCAGAAATAATGACTCTTGAACAAGCTAGCACACGGCGTTCCCGACACCTTGAATTTGGCCTTCAACTTTAATAATAAAGTAGCAAGATCAACTTTTCCTCCAGTCCACGGACAGCAATTTTTTTAGCAGCCCCAAAATATTTTTTTAAATTTTACGGGACACCTTTCTTCTGCTTAAAGTAAGAACTATTCTTAGAGAACTAATTTCTATTTTTAGAAACTTCATAGACATTAGCTGCCCGCTGGTATGTTCATAAATATTTTTGAACTGTGATGAAGTGGTCTCGAACTTTTCTTCTGTATTAAGAGCCATTTCATGTGTAATTCTAATATTCAATTACTAATAATGTATACATATGCGTGATTATTTTAGCATTATTCTACTGCTTGAGTGCATATAGTACATATGACTATTTTTTTCCCGTGTGTTACATAATTTCAAAATGCATTATGTGTATTTTGGGGTGGTAAGGTATACACGATACTCTACAGTATGTTTTACTATGCCTAGATTCATAAATATGGCCATAGTTAGTGTGGAGTGGGTGTGATGTATTCCTATAGGTTCTGTATCGATCCCCCTATTCCTGACCCTATTCTGGTTAACAAATTAACTAGCAGCCATCCCATGATGCAGAAACCGTTATCTGATTACGCCAGACCACGGCACAGGAGCGCGTTATCTGATTAGGTCATAACGCTTGCCATCTAATTAGGCAAGCAATATTCCTCCAGCCCCTGATAAGGCATACGGAGTTCTCAAAACAAATCAAACCTATGACAACCTGGGAAAATCCCTGCGGCCATTGTTTTGATTTCTCAAAGAACTTCAGTAAAAGAATGTGCTAACGACCAGCTCGTGTGACATCCTTATTGACGTATCTATGTCCATCCTTACGTCAATCTCGGCACCTTACAGGTATAAATATTACCGATATTGCCTTAAGCAAACACACGCGGTGGTGACGAGATCGGAGCAGCGAGACTTGCCGAAGCTCAGCAGAGAGCGAAGCCCACTGACGCTGCCCCGCCTTCCTGACGCGCTGAGAACGAGACGCTGCCTTTCTCCTGCCGAGAAATCCAGCTCCGGCGCTTCCGAGCAGCCCTTGCAGGCAGCCTGGAATATCGAGACCAAAGATGAGAGATACCATCCCTCAATCATCCTAGATTCAGGTACAGAGCTGAATAACACCTTGCAGAGAATTCTTGAGTCAGCCACTTGGCAAAACAAACTTAACTTAAACTGCTACTTTCTATCCCTGCCCACGTATTAGGCTTAGGTCAGGTACACTGGGGTAGGCGTAGTTAGAAGCACCAGTTGAGTACGATTAGTCAAATGTTTATATGTATGTATCTATTTTATCCATTTTAAACCACCATATGGCTTAGAAACCATATAAATGTTTTTACAGTATTATTTTATACTTCTGCTTTTATTGTATGCACTTTACTTAACCATAAGTATTGCGATAATATCGATTCATTTCTCTTGTACGAGAAAAGAGACTGATCAATAAATAACATATTTTATTGAACACGCCCGTCTCTTCCTTTTCTCTACAATCTGGTGAAACTAAGAATGCACGTACTGACTGAGTAAAATAAGTTGTCTTTTGTTTTCACACGACTCTAGAGATACACTCTTGATTAGGGGAGAGCAAAGTTGTCATGTTCTATGGTTGTCAGAAACTAAATCCCTTCTTGTCTATCCAGGGAGGTTCAACTCCTCCTTGCCTATTCGAGAAAGTTTCTAGTGAACTCTGAGCTAGCTGGCAAACCCAAAACTTTAAGTCTAATATCGACAGTAGAAGACCTAGTTAACGTCTGGTCTAGGTCTATACTATTGGAGGTATTATTCCAATGCGCAGAGCCTATTGGGATAATAGGAACTACACTACATGCAGGTGGTGGAGAAAGGGGGGGGGAGAGTGGCCCCCGAAGACCTCTTAGCAATCCCACTGTGTGGGACTTATTAGAGGTAACAGCAGGATTAGTTAGCACCCAAGGACATCCTTGGGATCAACTACCCCTTTTATTACCCCCAGTAAGTCCCACACAGCAGGAGTGCTAAGTTCTCATAGCAGGCCATGCCTCCTTTGCCCACAACTCTGCAAATGCACTCCTGGCACGCTCTTGAATGGGGATTCAAGTACCCTTTGCTGCTGGAGGTCCATAGGGTCAACTAGCCTACCTGTTATCTCCAGTAAGCCCCACACAGTAGGGCTGCTGAGAGGTGGACACAGGTAGACCGTGCTTTGTTTTTTAAACAAAATGAATTTAAAAAAATGCTTTTTTTGCCCTTGGGGTCCCTGTTGGACCCCCTGAGCAGGCCTTGGGGGGGCGGGTCAGGGTGTTCCTACCCTGTCCCCTTTTCTTGTTTTTTTACCTTTTTTCTTGTGACTCTTTTCAACCAAGTCTCAAGAAAAGGATCCACAGCGGTCACCAGATACTAATATTTCTAAATATATGAATTTCTCGGGAACTACTAAACGAATTTACACCATTTAAATAAAAGGTTGCTTGCTGAACCAAGAACTGCCTTTTTGCCAAATTTGGTGTAATTCCGTTCAGTAGTTTGGGCTGTAGCCTTGTCTAAAGTTTCCTATGGAAATTAACATGGAGAAAATTCATTTTGGGAACCCCCTTTTTTCTCGCCTCCCTCTTGACGAATCACCCCGAAACTTTCAAGACAGGTGCTGATCGGAGCGCACCATTAGTTTTGAAGATTTCCCGAAGATTCATCAAACGGCAAGAAAAATATTGGAAAATCAAAAAACACATTTCCTATGGAAAATAGGTCCTAACTATAACTACTATGTATGTATATGTCGTTTTTTCCTTCTTGTGAGGAGACCCAGGAGCTGGCTGCTAATGATCCTGGCTTATGTTGATGGTACTCCTGGGGCAGAGCAATACCATTGGACAATCATACGGTGCACAGGAGCTCCTGTGCATGGTTTAGCCCAGTCCCCCAGGAGAATGTTGGTGAGGCCATCGTTGAAGGGCAGCAATGGCTCCGGGGAGCCTGCCTCTGCTTGAAGTCTTGATCATGTGACTGAGTTTGCAGTGGATGCCGACCAAACGGCAACATCCTGCTGTCTTGGTGCCGAATTTTTAGAAGTACTCTCAAGCAAGTCTTGGGCGAAGCGCTCACTCTCACGCCGACACCTTTTGTTTTTACAAAGGGCATTAGCATGGATGCATTTATTGGCCTTCTTGCAGTGGTTCCGGCAGGACCTTGAATGATGCATCTGCCCACTGGCCGACAACCCAAATGTGACACACTGCATTTCTCACAGTGGTTGCACTTCTAGTTTTCCATTGTCCTGAATGTGTCAATATGAGTAGTGTCTTCAGGAATGAATTCCAATTATTGAGCTTCTCCTTGTGCTAGCAATACAATAAATTGGCTTTTACAGTAAAAACAATTTTGACCAGTGATTAATTGGTGTTTTCACTGTGATAGACTTGCAGCTTCGTAATCAGTTCCCACGGCATACCGTTTTGCCCTTGGTTTAGTTCCCTTTGCTCAGGTATAGTGGGGTCATTTGGACTAACCTCCGTATTGTTACTACTGAAGTTTTAATCTTGATCGCAGGTAGCTGAAAGTCAAGGACCTCAGCTGCCCTGGGCATCACTGATGCAGAGGATAAGCCTTCCTCCGAGGCCTGGCCTGGAGGTGCAATCTTGCCAGAGGCTGTGGTGGTATCCAAACCACTAGCATCACACAGCTCCTCATACCAGTTTTCCTCATCAACAGGGTTCTCCCCCAAAGGACTATACACCTCCTCCTCAGCACCCCCTTCAAGGTCATAGGGCCTCTCTAATGGAGGAAAGTCCAGGGGTTGGGATGTCCTGGATGGGACCCAGTCCCGGCATCGAGCAGCCTTTTGGTGTCATTGAATCAAAGTCAGGGATGACGATGGGCTAGTTGTCAAGTAGATATCAAAAGCGCAGTGGCAGGTGCCGGATGGAATGGAGCCAGAGTAGGCGGCGGTACCTCTATTAGCGTCTCTCCGGATACAGTGATGTATCCTGCGGGTTCCACTGGGGTCAAGGCAAAACACTGGCGGTAACACAGCAGGGGCACCCATTGGCTCTGCAGGTGAGCCAGAGGGAGTCAGGGGCCCAAGATGGAGTACATAGCATCATAGAATTCTTTAACTGTGCAGAGGTCGCAGCGGTGCTGGGAAATTCTGGGTAGTGTGGGACGGGCCATGATGCAGGCTTCAGCGGTGGAGTACAGAAGTGAGGCCTAGAAGCAAGAGGTTGAATAGGTGAAGGCAAAGAACACTTTACCGACTTAATTTTGTGCTTCTTGGACTTACCTGAACTAGGAGGACTTGGACCGCGGGAATGTGTCTTGGAGCAGCCTTTAGAATTTCAACAGGAATGACGCACAACCTTCTTGTGCCGCGCCACCAGGAGCTTTTTTCGCCCGCTCGCATATCACCTTTGGGTGCATGGACTTGCACTTGGCCCAGACCTTGGGGTCATGTAAGACCCGAAGCACCAGAGGCAGAGCAAGCGAGGATCATACACCAACATTTGCCTATGAAAATCCCCACAAAGCTTAAACCTTGAAGAACGGACAGGGGGCATGTCGCTAGCACATTGGGAACAAAGGCTCAAAAAGGGTTTGATAAAATATTGAAAAACGTTGGTCCAAAAATGACTGAGGGTAGCTCTCCAGATCCGCACTGTTAGTGTAAAAAGAAAGGAACTGATATCAACATGTTAGGGTGGCAATAATATGGCACCACAATGTAAATTCCGATGTGGACGAAGCTGAGCCAATCGATCAACACCAAGTTTTTCTGGCTCCAGTCTGACGCCTGGGTAACATTCTAAAGTGAGAAATCTGTGGTTAGAAGGCTCTATCAAATCGAGCACTTATAACTGCTGAGTTAATTTTTGTGTGAAGTGTGAGACTTTTATTGAGAATGACACTCAAGCATTTAGGGTAGTCACTTATGGAAGGTTTGTAGTCAATGACTCCACAGGAGTCAATCAAGGATTGCACAGGTAAAAGTAATTGACATGGTTGTAGTTACAAGTTTGTACACATATAAACTTCAAGTTGTTTATTGCTGATCACCTGAGCATCAAGTCAGTAGCTCTTCCCCCACAGCAACTGCTGTAACCACATTGAATTAGGCAAATAGTACATGTAATGGCTACACTATGGATATACACCAACATTACACTCCCGTTCATCCCAATATAAAATGTAAACAGGAATTAGAACGGTGTGATAGAAAATTATGTAATAACCAATCACATCAATTGGAAACCACTTAGAGTCTTAAAAGAAAGGGAGAAAGGTATTATACAAAAAGGTACAGAAATATAAAACTGAAAAGAGTATCCTTTAATAAAAATCTAAATGTATATACGAGTCATATACACTCATATATACATATCTTCTAGTTTTTTGGGTGGGATAATCTTCCTCTTTGTTTTACTTCCTTGCTCAAAGGGGGAACCTTGATCAACCAGCCTGCTTTTGGGAAACTCCAAGACTTGGGGGCACATTAGGATGGCGGGCGGGCTTTGCCCTCCCGCCACCCTAGAGGAAATCGGGACCGCCCGCCTAAAGGGCGGGGGTCCCGACATTGCCATTAGGATGCGCCCGCCACAGTGGCGGGCGCATTCCTCTATTTAACATTGTGGCGGGCGGTGCTCACTGCACCGCCCGCCACAATGTTAAAAAACGAAAGCACGCCTTTACACAATCGAAGCGGCAGGCACTGCGCGGTGCCTGCCTCTTCAATTATGCAAAGGCAGGGGGTACGTACCCCCCCGTGTGCTACCCCCCTTTGGCCTTCACTCTGGGGGCCCACAGGGGGCCCCCAGAGTGAACACCGCATGCCATTGCCGCCACGGAAAGGCATTGAAAAAAGCCCATAATAATATGGCGGGCGGTGTCTAACAGACACCGCCTCCATGTTACTCATTTTCCAACCCCGGCCGCAAGGCAACCGGGCCAGAAAACAGACGGGTAGTGTTTTTCACCGCCGCCTTCCCCTCCGACATCCTAATATGGCGGGGGGATTTGGGCTTGCGATGTTGGGCGGTTTGCCTCCACCAGGCCGGCGGTGGCCACCGCCAGCCTGGCGGAGACAAACCGCCCGACATCGTAATGGACCCCTTGGTCTCACCATCCTCACAAATTCACTGTTAAGAATCAACATTTTCAGCACTACCAAACCCATCAGTATCCTCATCACACTTTTCTTCCACTTCATTGAAGCAACCTTAGCTATTGGAGACTTGAACACCTGTATTGGCAGAAGTCACCATCTCACTTGCCTCACCAACAATCTGTAATCCGTCATCGCACCATGCATCCAAGCAGTTGGCATGTACAACCTCCTTCTCTGTAACCTTTTGATTGCACATTACAATCCTATGGAGTTTCAGCATTTACCATTGCTAATGCTCTAAAGAGTTCAGCATTATCTTAATAATTTTGTGGGAAGCATTAAACAACTCTTACCTTTTGGGGACCCTTCCAGGAACATGGAATCAACAGTCATGGAAATTCCACAATGTATTAAAGCAATGTGCAAGTAAGGGTATACCCCAGATCCACAACCACACAACCATGGTAAAATCAGGAGAAGTTCAGATGTTTTAGGGATGAGTTTTAAATGGTGGGCAGACATCCAGTCTTTAACTCTGTCTAGAGTGTGAGCAAGACATGAGATGTCATTGGGAAAGGAAATCCTGAGATAAATTGGTGTAATATCCACATAACCGAATGAGATCCCAGAGGCTTAAATTTGAGTCCAAGTGGTTTGGTCAACAAACTGAAGAGAGTAGGGGCCAAAAGAGAGCCTTGGGGTAACCCCCTTATTAGGGCAACCAAGCTAAAAGGGCAATTGTCAAATTTGATCTGTTGTAACTGATTTGACAGGTGGGAGGCAAACAACTTTAAACAGTGCCATCCCTGCACATGTGTATTGATGGTCATACTGAATGTATAATGACCCACGTTCCCAAATGCAACACATACATCGAGTACTGTATGATACGAATTGCCAGAATCCAACATAAAGTGTGAATCATCAACTTCTCTGAGCAAGACGGTCTCCAGTCAAGCTTGTCTGAACCCGGGCTGGATTTCATGGAAGAGCTCATGCTAAGATATGTTAGGGTAATTGCATTTGCAATATAACTCCATAACTTTTGAAAGGAACAGAAGGCCTGAGAGAGGACACACATTATTAAAATCCCTTGCAACCACAGCGAGTTTTTTGTAGTAGCGGCTTCCAAGGGAGACAAAGCTAATTCAATTAAAAATGTACTTGACATATTTGTGTTGCTAACTGTAGGCATTTAAAACGTGCACAATAAATAAATGTGCACGAGTTTCCTTCCCTATGAAACTGCTGGTAGCCGCTATATATTTCCTTAAGTAATAGGATGTAACTTATCAGAAGAGTATATTTTAATTGTCTGTTATGTGAAGTTTCCTTCAGCATAGTGCAGGAAGAATGAAGTGCAAAAACATGAATTTATGCAATGTGTTTTAAAGACTTTATATGACTTCTGGTGCAAAGGATTACATGAATAATGAATGCTTGTGGAATATTATAGTATTTGTATTTTAATGATGTAAGTGTCCGGACAGAAAGCAAAAGAAATGTTTTTTATTTTTGTGTAACATCTCATTCCCTACGTCTGTGCGGACAGAACGTTATGTATTTAAAAATATCACAATTTGTTATGTATAACGCGTATCATGCAAAGCAGTATACATACTATTTTCAGTTTCAGTTACACACTCTTACACTTTCTACTCTTACTAACTCTGACAGTCTCTGCCCTCATTTCTTTTCGGGCTGTTTTTGCAAAGGCATTTCATAGGAGATCTTTTTCATATCATTGTGCACATTTGCTTGTTGCCAGAGCATTTTAAGATTATTGCTTTGGAAGTCTTTTGTTAGCGGCTCACTTGATCTTATTTTAGCCCAGTTGCACTGTTGGCTTATTTTTAATTATCGGGAACGCTTGACATGTGCGCACATTTTTAAATGCTTTATTTTTCTCATTCAGAGCATTTGGTCACTTATTCTGAATGACTCTACCATTTGATCGTGTCCTTTTAATCAGTCTTGTTAATGGTTTCCTTAGACAATTCATGTGTCGGGTGCAAACTTAATTTTTTTTGTTTCATACTATTTTTTTGGCTACATTTTGCGAAGAAATAGAATGATAAATAGACTATGGGCCACATGTATCATGCATTTTACTGGTTGCAAATTGGGCTGTTTGCGACTGTTAAAATGCATTTCGGTATGTATGAGTTCCAATTTGCGATTTGGTAAGGTTGCCGAATTGCAATATGGAATTGCTAATACACACTGATTCGGTATTAGGAAAGGGCGTGTTTAAGGCATCCCTTCCTAATACCGAATCGCAGCTGTATATAGGAATGTTTTCGACCAAAATGTGGTCACAAAACATTTATATTTTACCACCAACTTCAAGGAGGTTGTAACTCATTTGCAAACAGGAAGGGGTCCCATGGGTCCCCTTTCCCTTTGTTGATGTTTATAAACATCTTTTTTAAGAGCAGGCAGTGGCAGACCACTGCCTGCTCTTGAAAACTGAGAACAAAATGTTTCATTTTTCTTTTTTAAATGCAACCCGTTTTCTTTTAAGGAAAAGGGCAGCGTTTAAAAAACCATTATTGCTTTATTTAAAGGCAGTTACAAACATGGTGGTCTGCTGACCCCAGCAGGCCACCATCCCTGTGATTTTAGCAAATCCTAATGGGTCACAAATTGCGACCTGCCTCATTAATATTAGTGTGGTGGGTCCATTTGGGATCCATTTGGAAATGCTAAATAAAACTCATGGAGTTTCATACATTCAAATGCAATTACCTAATTGCGATTCACAGAGAATCGCAATTAGGTAATCACTAGTTGAAATAATGGGTCTTGTGGCCCTTTGTGAATCTTTTAGTAAATTTATTATGGCACAGTTTTGAATCCACTTTACCTCTCAATGATCCTGTGGAACAACCCCTTGTAATAGAAGAAAAGCATAGACAAGAGTTCTGTTTAAAGGTAACAAAACAGAGCCCTGGGGAACACTGCAAGTGACTGGGAGAATTGTGATCTGGTAGTCTC
Source organism: Lissotriton helveticus (assembly GCF_964261635.1). Classification (NCBI taxonomy): domain Eukaryota; kingdom Metazoa; phylum Chordata; class Amphibia; order Caudata; family Salamandridae; genus Lissotriton; species Lissotriton helveticus. The sequence goes on from NC_136058.1 coordinate 33,938,651, forward strand.
TATCTGAATGAGCTGCTGTAGGTTGGTGAGATAGGATGTAAATCATTGTAGGATTGTGCACTGAAGTCTATGTGAGATTTCAGTGTGGATCAATACTGGTCAACTGCGCCAAAATCTGCAGAGGGGTCAAGTATGACTGGAAGGCATGGGGCATTTTTGTCACTGAGGAAGAGCACGTCCTCGACTAATAGGAGCATCCCCAATGATAGCCTTGAAGTAGGTTATTTCTTACACGCTTCTGTAGCTGGATGGTGACCGCCTAATAGATGATTTTTCCATCCAGTTGGATGTAGGTCATAGGACAGAAGTTCCCAAAGTCGGCTGCATATTACGTACGTTTTTCAGGAGAGGGATGATCTCTTCAATTCTTGAAGCTATCTGGGACTGTACCCTAGATAAGTGAGCAGCGTGAAGGCTACCCCATTTAGAGCGCTGATGATGGGGGAGGGAAACCCATCATCTTTATAGGAGGAGGCCTTGGTGAGGTCAGAAAGTTGAAGAGGTCCATGTGGGAGATGGTGTTGAAGGGTGACCAGTTAATGGTGTAGCAGTTGGATGTAGGTGATGGTGTGGATGGCAATAAATTGGGGTTGTTTGATCTGATTTTATTTTCTCTATGAAGATGAGATTGATGGAGTTGTGTCCATCAGCTGAAGATGGGACATTGGGTCTGGGATGGTCTGAGAATAGACGTTCTTAAAGACAGCTTTGCTCCTGTTGATTGTTCAGTTAATAGAAGCTCTGTAATTGGTGGCATTTGCTGTGGTGATTACGGAACAACAGGTGGAGCAGTGTGGTTACATAACAGTAAGACCCAACTGCCATTTTGATCTTTTTCATTTCTTCTCCTGTGTTTGCGTAGTGTGCTTTTTTTTGGTAAGTTCTTGGGTGTAGAAGAGTGCTAATTACTTAGGGTTGAAGTACCAAATTTTCATAAGACGATAGCACTCTGCCTAATTACTCATATAGGTGTTGTGGACGATGAGAAGGGTACTGACATCTGCTGAGTGCTGGACCTGTCTAGGTAAGTTGGCTAGCTCATCTTCTAGATGGATGTACTTGAAGAAGCGGAAGATAACTTTCTCCTTTTTCTCCAGCCCTTCATGTGGGGTGTGGCATGTTGGATAGTGAAAGGGATGACAAGATGATCAGTCCAGTCTATGAGTAATGGGTACGGTCAGTGGATGTTGGGAGATGCAGAGAGGATGAGATCACCTTTGTTGCCTTTGGGGTGAGTTGGTTTAGAGATGTGGTGTGGTGTTTTATTTCTAGAGTCTTAAGTAGAGAGCTTCCTTTTTGGTTTTGTACCTAGATTCCCAGGCAGACTTAAGTCTCCCAGGCAGGTGGAGTGGGAGTGTTGGATGGAGGAAGAAGTAATGAAATCTGATAATTGTTATATGAAGACCTTGTGGGTTCTGTGTGGGCTGTAGAGATGAAAGGAGGCTGAGTGAATAACTGGCATGACAGGAACTTACGTAGATCAAGTCTAATTTGCTAATCCACATCCAGTTTTGCATGAGCACTTTGTGTTGCACGCTGTTTCCAAAGGCTTGGAGGATGTCAAGAATGTGTGTGCAGCAGATTATGAACTAGGATTTTGTGATGCAAAGAGTTTCAAGGTGTTGGTGTGAGAGGAGGTTGGCGAGTTCAGGGGCATAACTTATTACTGAGTGTGCCTTCATAAAAACAAGATGATGGGTGGAACGCTTGAATTAAACTCAGTCACTGGCAATTATTCAGGCTGCATTCCAGCCCATCATTTTCAACCCACCATGCCACCCCAGACAAAGGCTCACCTTATGCAAATCGGTACCAACCCTTCTCCTCATGAGAACAGTCTGTTCTGAACTGCCAGATGAGACCACCCCTAGAAAGAATGACTAGCAACCCCAAACCATTTTGACCTACTTAGATCTCATTGGTGAGGTATTGCTTGAGTCCTATGGTGTAGTGAGCACATCACCCACCACGTCTGGGCATACCAGTTGAACATAGGACATACATTGCAACAACGGGGTTATGGATAGAATGCTTGAATCAATCTCAGCCACTGGCAATAGCTCAGGCCACTTTTCAGTCCATCGTTTTTCATCCACCATGCCACTCTAGAGAAAGGCCTACCTTATGCAAATCAGTTCCATCCCTGCTCTTCATGGAAACAATCGGTCCCAAACTGCTAGCGACACCCCCTGCAGAAGGGATCACAAGTGACCCCAGACTGATTTAAACGAAGGCTCCCTGATTTCCTTTTTTACAGATTTTTACAGATAAATACACACAGAAAACCATTTATTTTTTATGTCTGTTTTTATTTTTAAAAGTGGACGAAAACGGAAATTAGATTATTTTCTGAATCCTTCTAAATGCTGTCAGTTGTTACTGCCAGGCTAATAACTGTGTAGATTTACAGGTAAGAGGTTAAAAAAACAAAAGGGATTGTAGTAAAGAGGTTTAAACAGTAGTAGATATGAACAACCTTAATACTAAAATGTTCATGTTTTCATATTAGTGCATCTGTTGGTGTTGATATCACTAATACATATCAAGCGTTCAAGTAAGAATGCACATATATCGCTTACATAAATGGGGAAATATTCTAGTTTCAACTTAATTTTTCACAAAGTCCCAAAAAATATATGGATATTTACAGAAAACATTAACACAAAATAAATATGGATAAATACAAATGGAAATGTAAACAAAATAAATAACATAAAACCGGGAGCCCTAGTTTCAACCTATTCACTTCTCATTAGTGAGGTTTAGCTTGAGTCCTAGGGCACAGTGAGCACAGGACCCATGTCTGGGCATGCCCTCTCGAGACTGAATCACAAGCAACCCCATACTGGTTTCCACCTATACAGGTCTCATCAGTGGAGGATAGCTTGAGTCCTATGACACAGTGACTATGGGACCCACTTCTGGGCATACCTATCGGGTTGCTTGAGTTCCGGTTAAGGGAGGATCTAGCCTGGCAGTTCTGGCTGAATTGTACCTTATGGAGCAGGGTCAAGACAGATTTGTATATGGCTGGATCTAAACAGGTGACATGGTGTGCAAAATAATGATGAATTGGTATGAGGCCTAAGTAATTACCAGTGACTGAGATTAATTTAAGCATTCCAACCATCACTTCTTTGTATAACTCAGTGTGACGCTATGCCCAGACATGGGTCTAGAGCACACCGTGCCACTGAAACCAAGCTGCAGTAGACTGAAGAGCCCCAATAAGGGCAAACCGGTCTTGAGTTTTTTGTGCTCCGGTTCATGGAGGACCTGGCATGGCAGTTCGGGCTAAACTGTTCCCATTGAAGAAGAGTCAAGACTGATTTCCACATGACTGGATCGAAACGGAGTAAGCATGGTGTGAAAAATAAAGGATGGGGCAAGGCCACCCTTCCCTTTCACTTTGGGTCACTTTACCTGGAACAATATTGAACTAATCCATGGAATAGGCTTGTCAAAGGAGAAATGTATTGATTCAAATTCATGTTCTGGTCGTCCTCTGCTCACTTTTGTTGGGCATTATCAAATTTTTGCTAACCAGATGTGGGTTTACGATCGACATCCCAGTGGTTTGACAGAAACTGGTGTTGCATCCCCAGTGGGGGTCTTTAGCCCATTTGCTGCTTAGATATGGGTGCACCGGGGCAGGGCTTCAGGTTAAATCAAGCCGTTCACAAAACCTCACATGCTGATAGTGAGATTTCTCATTCACACTGTACAGTCGACTGCTTGCCTTAGGCCTCGATATTGCGATTGCTATTACTTTTGTTTGCTTTTTTGGTTGGGGTGGTATGGATCTGTATACATTTTTTACAAATGTCTTGGAAGTTGTGGTATGCCACCGCTGTAGGAAATAGAAGGGTGGCTCCTTAGAGTACAGGTCGGCACACTACTACCACTCTTATGACATGTGCATGCGACTTCTCCTTAATAACATGGAACATCCAGGGATGCACACTATATGTGGGCCACAGTTCCAAGAACCTTACATAATGCTGTTGGAGAGGGTAAAGCTTCAGAAGCGCTGGCGAGGTCAGATCCTTGCTAATACTTTCTCTACTTGAGAGGTTATACAATGAACCAGTTGTCTTAGAGAGTTTTTATGTTCCAAACACAGAACAGCAGGCATTGCTAGGTGAGCTGTCAGAACACTTATCAAGTGGTTACACATCCTGTGGATTACAGGAGGTGTCTTCAATAGTGTCCTGAATGTAATGCTTGACAGGTCACACCCACCCAGCCCAAAAGCTCAGAAAGGGCACATGAGTATTTCAAAAGCAGTTGACGGTTCTGCTGCCTCCCCAGCGGCCGATTGTGAGGCCTTCAAGGTCAACTGCATACATTCTGCAGTGGAGACATGTAAGACCGTGAACACATTTCTAGGTAGAGTAGACTATTGAAAGGCAACTGCGGGTGACCCACCCTTCAAGACGCCCTCAAAATAATTTGCTGGGAGGATGTTGTTTTGATTTTAAAAAGTTATAATATGTAGACTAAAGTACATCTTGAAGGGGATAAAGCTACAGTTGCTTGCATTGTGTGACAATCTGGAAAATATACATTTTTACCATCACTTCAAACTTCACAGGGGCTCTCTGTATACTCCAAACAAGCCTTTATGTGGCCTTTAATGACTTCTACCAAAGGCTTTATGAGTGCAGACCTCAGAGCACCAGAGTGGCAGCAGACAAATTACTTGATAGCCTGTCCCTGTCCATGATACTGCCCGACCTGGTGGAGGAGAAAGGCGGCCCCATTACAGATCAGAACATCAGAGAAGCCATATAGGAATTAACTTCTGCTAAGACCACGGGTGCGGACAGGTTCCCGATGGAGTTACACAAAACCTACACTGACGTTTAAGTTGGCACTCGTGTATGAGGTGGTCGAAGAATCACTCACTCAGGGAGGACTTGATTGTCTCAATTTACAAACCGAGCCTCCTCCTCACTGACCCTTCCTCATACAGGCCAATAGGTATTTTGAATTCTAGGTAAAGTCGGGGTGGCCGATATACACATGGTACTTCCTAACTAACCACCAGGCTCAGAATGGTTGTATTCTAGGGAGGAACACGTCTCTGAGTGGCTATGCAAAATCATGGAAACAGCTCAATCTTTATGGGCTCAGTGTGCCTCTCTGGTTCTTGATTTTGACACCTTGGCGTGGGGACACCTTTCCAAAGTGCTGACCGAACTCAGCTATGGATAGTGCTCCCATATGACTGATAATGTTGCTCTTTATGGGCCCTAGCGCTAGATTATCCTTCCTTATGGCACACAGTGGTGAGCTGTGTTACAAGAAGTTTAGAGATCACAAAGCAGGTCACTGCTTTGCCCCTGCTATCCCCTAACTCGAACCAAACTAAGTGTCGCTATCGCTTTACTACTGGTGAGCAGAGACTTTGGGAAAACACAGGAATTACAACTAGGCAATATGTTTCAGGGTGGCCAACTCTTGTCCTTTAATTACCTCATGGAACAGTGTGGCATACCAGGAGGACACGCCCTGACCCATCAACTACTTCTCCTTGTGCTCTTGTCGAAATGATCTATTATTAATGCAGAACCAGAAGATCACTCCCTTGTCCAGACCTTGTCTATGATGGGTGGTGGAGGGGGCACATCAGTTGCCTTTACAAAGCTGTTGCTCAAATGAATTTTAGGTTCATACATGTTAACATCTTACACAAAGCCTACTTATTCCCTGCTAAATTTAACAACATTTTTCTCAGAGCCAATACCTCTTGCCCACGCTGTGCTGCTGCCTGAGGTAGCTTTCGTCATATGTTATGGGATTGCCATTGTCTGGCAGCCTACAGGTCCACAGAATTGGGCCATCTGGCAAATAATACTGGGACGGTCAATTTTAAATCTTAGGAGGGCTGCACCCTACAGTTATATAAGAGATCCAAGAAAGCATAGGGTGGTAGCTCGCTTCATAGATGGCCAATCAAGCAATTACTATGAAATGGAAGCATATTGATACAATCAAAGATGAAGTCTCATAGGTTATAAAAGAATTGTTGCGTAGCTACAGCTTCTGTCGTCCGGGGCTAACCCTCAGATTACCGCCCATGGCAGGTAGCTGGAGGGGTGGAGGGGTGCTGGGTAAAAAGAACAGTGAGCACTTGAAAGAGTTCCAAGAGACATGTGGTATCGCTGTTAATAGTTACCTCGATCTTGCAAGTTACATGCACATACATCACACGGGCCAAGGCTACACAGTTGAATACACCAGCAGGACAAAGACATACTATTGATGGACGGAATGCAGAACAAATCAAAACATTCACCCCCAGTCAAGAGATCTGAATTAAATCCATCATTCTTTTGCTCACCATGCACCCCAGTTTAGGCTTGGTCATATGCAAATCAAGACTGATTTGCATATGGCTGGGTTCAAACTGGAAGGGCACAGGGAGCAAAAACACGAAGGCCTTAGGCCCAGATCTCTGTACTGAGGTGAATGTGTGACATTGTTCTGCATTCTGTCCATCAATTGTTCTATTTGCAATAATAATATATAAGTACAGAGGTATCAAGGTTGACTTGTTAGTAACCTCTGGCAAATTTTACCAAAAATATGACCAAATCAGTGGCAATGTGTTGGTCTGAATAGATGTTATTACACGTTCCTAAATTGAGGCTAGTAATGACTTATCAAATTTGTTTCTGCATTTAAGCACTCCTCAGGACTTTGAGATTTAAAAAGTTCATGATTGGGTTGTATGACTGTCAGATGCTTGCTAACCAACATGATTTCAGATCTGCGCTGTGTTTATTCGCAATCGTGGCTGAGACTCTCTCGGTGATGGCTCACAAATATGACTGGACAGTTTCACTTTCATGCACACTGCGTGCCCTGTCCAGCTTGCTGGCCTGATTACCCATAACTTGCTGTTGGCACAAAACACCAAATAGCTTGTTTAAATATTATGGGGTCTTCACAAATAGGGTTAAAGCTAACAGTAAAACATAGAATCTTAACAAAACCAGGTGTAAGAACAATTGCAAACATAAAAGTAGACTCACATAGCCCCAACATCAGACTACAAGTGTCTTCTGCAATACCGGTTGTTTTGTGTTCAGAAAATAAAGCCAGTAACTGTATGCACAAAAATAACAGAAGGGAGTAGTCCTTTAAAATCTAAAATATAGCGAGCGCTATCTATGCAGCGCCTGTTTTCTGTGGCAGCTCGTGTTTTTAATTACCCGTTTTTGTATTTGCTTTAAAACTTGATTTTAGGCTTATTCCCTGCTCTTACCTGCCTGGCCTCGCACACCCCTACCTCTGCCATCATACTTGCACTGTAATTGGGCTAAAGCACCGCGTTTAGCGGGTCCCTCGCCCCTGACTAGTGGCGGCCATCTTGGGTGAGTGGGTCCCAGCGCGCCAGCAAGTCCTCTCTCCATTTCGGTTGGAGACTATTTAGGAAGGCTTGATTGGACGCTCGCCCTATTCCAGCGCGAGCGCTATCTATGCAGCGCCTGTTTTCTGTGGCAGCTCGTGTTTTTAATTACCCGTTTTTGTATTTGCTTTAAAACTTGATTTTAGGCTTATTCCCTGCTCTTACCTGCCTGGCCTCGCACACCCCCACCTCTGCAATCATACTTGCACTGTAATTGGGCTAAAGCACCGCGTTTAGCGGGTCCCTCGCCCCTGACTAGTGGCGGCCATCTTGGGTGAGTGGGTCCCAGCGCGCCAGCAAGTCCTCTCTCCATTTCGGTTGGAGACTATTTAGGAAGGCTTGATTGAGCGCTCGCCCTATTCCAGCGCGAGCGCTATCTATGCAGCGCCTGTTTTCTGTGGCAGCTCGTGTTTTTAATTACCCGTTTTTGTATTTGCTTTAAAACTTGATTTTAGGCTTATTCCCTGCTCTTACCTGCCTGGCCTCGCACACCCCCACCTCTGCCATCATACTTGCACTGTAATTGGGCTAAAGCACCGCGTTTATCGGGTCCCTCGCCCCTGACTAGTGGCGGCCATCTTGGGTGAGTGGGTCCCAGCGCGCCAGCAAGTCCTCTCTCCATTTCGGTTGGAGACTATTTAGGAAGGCTTGATTGAGCGCTCGCCCTATTCCAGCGCGAGCGCTATCTATGCAGCGCCTGTTTTCTGTGGCAGCTCGTGTTTTTAATTACCTGTTTTTGTATTTGCTTTAAAACTTGATTTTAGGCTTATTCCCTGCTCTTACCTGCCTGGCCTCGCACACCCCCACCTCTGCCATCATACTTGCACTGTAATTGGGCTAAAGCACCGCGTTTAGCGGGTCCCTCGCCCCTGACTAGTGGCGGCCATCTTGGGTGAGTGGGTCCCAGCGCGCCAGCAAGTCCTCTCTCCATTTCGGTTGGAGACTATTTAGGAAGCCATGCTTACGTGCAGCGGGGACGCCGGACTAACGCCGGAGTTACGCCAGAGTTCAGCCCGTCTGTGCCCGTCCGGGCCCAGACGGGCTCAGGGCTGGTCCTTATGCCAGATCCATCGGAGCCACCTGCACCCGTATCGGGTATGGGAGGGAGGGACTCATGTCCTGGCGGACTTTGCACGCTACTACTTGCAAATTCGCCCAGGAAGGATCGCTCCCGTTCCTGCCTTGTAGAGCTTGTATTGTGGGTCAGAATACGGCTTCTGTTAAGTCAGTGCTCTCTATGGCGTTACTGAACTGTCGATCCCTACCAAGTCACGCTACCGAGATCAATTCCCTCATTCTGGACCACGAGCTGGATGTGTTGTTTTTAACCGAGACCTGGATTTCCTCCAGCTCGGGCCCCGATATGGTCAGAGCGTACCCTCCAGGCTTTCTCATATCCCACCGGGACAGGCCTGTGGGGAGGGGAGGAGGAGTTGCTATCCTCTATAGGGACTCACTAGCTTGTAAGGTTCAGGATGGAGGGGTGAGCGACTGCGAGAGCTGTCAGTTCTCCCTCCGCTTGTCACCTACTGCATCTATGGCGGGTTTGCTGATTTATCGCCCACCGGGAACCCTGGGAAACTTTCTCAACTCTTTCCTGGAAACAACCGTACTTCTTGCCTCCTCAATGGGTAACTTTGTCACTTTAGGTGATTTTAACATCCACCTTGACGACCCTTCCAATCCCCTGGGAGTAGATCTGTTAGGCGATCTCAAAGCTTTTGGGATCAACCTGGCTAATTCGGGTGCCACACATGGGAAAGGCCACTTGTTGGACCCTATATTTTCTAACTCGCTTGGCCTTAGAGCATTTCCAGCGTTGGCTCTGCCTTGGACAGACCACTTTATGGTGCCTGCCCAGTGGCAGTTTGACATCCCAGCTGTACCGGTCCCTAGGGTTTACACCGTGGATAGAGCTTGGTCTAGGCTCCCAGTGGACACATGGGCGGCACATCTGGAGGCGTCACGGCCTCCCCCTGGGTCTAACCCGCTAGTTGCGGATGAGAATCTAAACATCTGGCTTACTAAATCACTGGATGCTCTCCTCCCCAAAAAGAAACAACTTACCAGGGGTAAGAGAGTGGGATCTGCGCCCTGGTATACATCTGAGCTGAGGGTATTGAGGAAGGGCTGCAAGAGGCTGGAGCGGACCTGGAGGAAAGATTGGAGCGAAACGAGCCGGAGAGAATATCGGGCGGCTCTTAGTACCTACAAGTCTGCTATTCGGGTAGCTAAATCTGGATTCTTTGAGGAGAGAATTAGCTCTGCGGCCAACTCCTCGAAGGAATCGTTCAGGGTCATTAAAGAACTCCTGAAAACCCCCGAACCTCAGGTCATTCATGAGGACCCACATGAGAAATGCTCAGAATTGGCCTCCTTTTTCAAAACTAAAATTGATAACATCCTTGCATCTCTTCCCCGGCTAACCGAGGACGTTTCCTCGGGTGGTAGCCCAGGGCCTCAGCCCAGGGTGCGTTCTGCAGAGTTGGTTTCTCTTGGTCCTGTCACTGCGGAAGAAGTTCTTACAGTTCTGACGACCATGAAAAGTGGTTCTCCGAAAGACCCTGCACCCATGAAGTATCTGAAGCAGGTAGCCCCTACCATCGGCGGCCCAGTGACGGACCTTATAAATCTGTCTCTTACCCAAGGAGTGGTACCCCCTAGCTGGAAAGGAGCGGTTGTGAAGGCTCTTTTGAAGAAGCCTAACCTGGACCCAGCCGACCTTGCCAACTTTAGGCCTATTTCCCTGCTCCCCGGCCTTAGTAAGGTGGCGGAGAAGTTGGTGAATAGTCGCCTATCGGGCTTCTTGGAGTCCAATTCCCTCTTGGGCAACTTCCAAACGGGCTTCCGCCCCGGTCAGGGGACCGATACTGCCCTGCTGGCAGTCGTGGAGAATGCTAGGAGCATTTTGGATTCAGGGGGATCGGTGGCAGTGATAGACCATCAGGTGCTTCTCCAACGGCTGTCGGGGTGGGGGTCTCCGGGATGGCCCTCAAGTGGTTCGCTTCCTTTTTGGAAGGCCGGACATTTGAGGTGTGGGAAGGCCATGAGAAATCATCCTCAGTACCTCTCCAGTGTGGTGTGCCACAGGGCTCATCGTTGAGCCCTACTCTATTTAACATTTATATGGCCCCTCTGGAGAGTGTGGTACTGCCTCTGGGTATCAAGATCATCAACTATGCTGATGATACTCAGTTGGTGGTAGGTCTTTCCCAGTCGGCACACCATCCCGACCGGCTGCACACGTGTCTTGATAAGATCTTCACGTGGATGTGTAGCTCAGCTCTCAAGCTTAATGGCTCCAAGACGGAACTGATGCTGCTGGGAAATTCCCCTCCCTCTTTACCATCTAGCAGTTGGCCCAGTTGCCTGGGACCCGTACCCACCCCCAAACAGGAGATCAAGAGCCTGGGGGTGTGGCTCGAGCAGGACCTTTCTTTTAAAACACACGCAAAAAAGATCTCAGGCGTGTGTTTCGGCCTGCTCCGCTCAGCCCGGAAGATTCTACCTCTCCTCCCAGTGGCCTCTAGGAGGTTACTCATTCAGGGGCTTATCATCTCGCGGCTGGACTTCAGTAATGTATTGTTTCTGGGTGCTCCAGAATCCACCCTAAATAAACTGCAGCAAGTGCAGAACGCGGCCGCCAGGCTCCTGACGGACCTTCCTAGGCGACAGTCGGCTCGCCCTGCATTGAAGGCGCTACACTGGCTCCCCGTCAGAGAGAGGGTGAAATTTAAGGCGCTTTGTGTGGCCCACAAAATTCTACAGGGGAAAGGCCCACCTATCCTTGGGGACATGGTCCAGTCTTACAAGGCCTCCCGCTCTCTCCGTTCTGACCATCAACATCTGCTGCAGGTTATGAGGGTGAGGAAGGCAAGAACCGGTGGCAGAAGATTCTCCATAAACGTGGCCACTCTGTGGAACTCTCTCCCTCTGTACTGGCGCTCAGAAACGAGCTTTTTACAGTTCCGTAAACTTTTAAAAACTCATCTGTTCCCTGCCTAATCCTTGTGCTTAGTGTGGTGGTGTCTCTTTCTGGATGAGCGCGGGGATGCCCTAGGGTAACCAGGCGCTATATAAAACTCGTTATTAATAATAATAATAATAATATATGCAGAAGTCAACCTGTGAATCAAAGTTGATACAAGCATGAGTGTACATCATTAAAAGTTGCAAGGATCAGATGCCTTTAAAGCACAACTGTTGGGCTCAAAACAGAGATATTAGGATTACGTGCATTAAGAAAAAGATGGGCCATAGGCACCAAAATCTGGTCACAAAGTACTGGCTGCATATTGCGACCAGTTGATATTTTTAAGAAGTACTATACTTCTGCCAATGACGGTAAATGTGGCCTCTGGAAGCCTTATTTTAAAGAGATTCCATACGCACACCTGGGACAAGGGAGGGAGGGTCCGTCCGTAAGCAAGATCTTGACAGGCTGTTAATAAGGGCAGCGTACCTGGGGGCCTCTTCCCATAAAAACTAGCCCACAACAGATCCACCTCAGCTAATTAAATGGCCCATCCCCCAATTTGGCTCAACTGAATCATTCATTCTAATCAGACAAACTTTCGCATTGTAACTTGAGCCACGTTCTTTCGATTCACTGTATACATTCACACACTTTCACACCATGCGCCGTTCATGCTGAGCACAATTGTCACTTGCCTCGCAACCCGTATGTCACTTACACATACCAAGCACCAAGTCCAATTCGGGTTGTTTTGTTTTTGATTTTTGTACAGTGCTGCTACAACTGTGTTTCTTACCTTGTTTTCTAATTATACGATGCCATGAGCACATTCCAAAACGTATCGAATCTCCTTGTTTCTGTCCATGTAATGCTTTTCGCATATATATGTAATTGCCTCTACAGTAACACCAGTTGGGATATTGTCTGTTTATTGTAATTACCTACCCTGACCCCAACGTGGTTTATGGGTCGTACTCCTGTAGTTATTTGCCACAACAGATCCAGCACTGCGTCTCAATGTGGTCATGAGTTCCTGCGGGTTGACCTACTTGTAACTGGCCCTCTACTAGATTATGTAGTAGTGAAGTGCATTTCGATCTGTCTTTAAAACAAAGATGTATTCTCTGTGCTGCTGGGCACTCTGTGAGGTAGTTGGCAGGGGTGAGGGACCATGACATGCCATCTCTCTGGGCTCTTTGTGTTACCCCTTGCACTGAAGTGGGTATCAGCTGACAACAAGCACAGCATAAAACAAAACACGAACATGTACAAAAAAACACATCTCCTCTCCAAAGTTCTTGTACATCAGACATAACATGGGGAGAAACAAAACACTGTGGCGCCAAACTTATTATTAAAAATACAAATATATATACATCCCTGCATCCACAATTTATGACCATTACCGAAACTTTATATTCTAAGAAAGTCTAAATTTTTTTCTGCGTACATATTTTTTATTCTTTCACATTGTCCACTACGAAGAATGTATATCAAACTGACTACACTGTCCTGTGTCGTTCTGTCCTGCCGCAGTAACAGGATGGGGGGTCGGATCAAAAGATGAAGTTAAACTCCGCTAACACTGTTTGAATATGCAAGCGTTTATATCTTTCTTTATTCTGTTAATATCATAATTCAATGGAAACTGTGTGTTGCACGCTGGGCCATTGGGTTCTGGCTTGTTGCAACTCTCACTACCTGTGGCACTACTTCGAACTCCAGAACCCTTATTACTTCACTGAGAGACCAACCATGCTCCTCTATCATCGTTCTTCCTTCCCCGCTATATAAGTCTGGATACTGGCTCAGCAACCGTTGCAAACTCATTTCCTCACTTTTCCGGTTTAAGGAGTTATCAGGATCGCTAGGTGTTTCAGGAGAAGTAAATTCTTGAATTTGCAAATGAAACGCTTGGCCATTAAGGAAGGTAATAAACTTTCCAGCCATTCATATTTGGGTTACAGCCTTCTGGAGGTAAGATAGTGCTAGAGCGCGCGGGACCACTGGCTCAACTTTACCATACTCAACTGGGCCAATAAACATTCACACTCTGAACTAGTTGTCCTGCATTCTATTACTATCTATAGCCTATCAGTACTTTGAGTTCTTTTAGGACTTATACCTGTAAATCATGATTTACCAATCCATGTCACCTTTGCCATAAGTCCTGGGGATCGAAAAGGGGATTAGCATAATGAGTAGTTAGTTAACAATTTACCGTTCCTGTAATAACAACAGAATCGGGAGAAGTTTTAAACACTTTATTATGCAAGTTTTGGTGAGCCATTGAGCAAATTACAGTGACCGTGAATTTCACAAGTAAGAATATGATTAATAGGACATAAAGTTTGCAAGACATAATAGTGATTGATCAGAAAGACGAGGAGAGGTCATCACACCATACTAAGATGAGAACATTTCTTATTGAAATATATTGATCAAGTTCCTGCCCATAATTTATTTTCTCACAATTTTATTCCACGCAGCAATATTGGTATACAATTTGAATACATTGTATTTGATACAGTTTGTTTGCTTCCTCTCTTGAGGTCAAATGTGCAGGTTCCCAGGAACATCGTGGGTAAGAAGAGTGTTGGCAGCCGTACAATAACAGTAGCTTCATGATTTTCAGAGATTCTTTACGCAGGCGCAGCGTTTTCAATATGGAGTTTTGTATTACTTTCAGGCCCAAATATGAGCTGATAACAAAGTCAAAGAAAAACACATTAGAATACAAAAATAAATGAATGCACTGTATACCACTTATCTCTACTCTAACCCCATTACTTTATTTATACTGTTGCATTAATAGTTAAGCAGAACGAACAAAGTTTAGTACAAGCAGCAGCATATGCGTTGGTAAGAGTAAGCATGAAGCGGCCATCTTGGCACTAGTGCGCAGAAGCAAGAGGTTCCCACCAAAGGAACAGATACATCACACCACGTAGATGTGGCGGACGCATGTGCAGGAAAGTTCCCACGTTTACAGTGGCCATTTTAGTACACTCGGGTTACTGCTAGTAAAAGCACATAGTCAAGCTTCCCCTGGATGCTAAATATATTGTGTAATGCAAGTATTAATAGACAAAACATGTTGATTCATTGATTATAAGTTATTTCGAGAGGGCAGAGTACGAGCAAGTTTCTGTTCATATGAAACCTTGCTCCATCAATCCCCTCTTTGATGATATTTTATATCATCACAAATTACGGAACCAGATGCCAACTTTAGCACTCTCCCAGTTCAATTTCTTCAATTACTTTGGGAGTTCTTTTTTCACTTTTATTCTGAAACACTTTCATTCTTTTATATATATCCACTTTTAATTCTTCCATTTGAATTTCATCTATCTTCCGTTTCTTCTTTTTCTCATTCACGGTATACCTTTTTCTGTTTCTGCAGCATTTGCACCAATTATTATTATCAACATTTCTAGTGATATTCCCATTATTGGCATCAGTACTTTTCCCACAATACTTCTACCTACATTAGAAATCCAATTACCAACAGAGGAGAGACCATCAGTTAGTCTCTTCCATGCACTATCAACCTCCTGTGGTTTCAGTTCTTCTTCCAAATGAGTAATGTTTCTTACATACTTTCCAATTTCAACACTTTTATCAGGTATGTAAGTGCAACAATGTTGCGCCTTCAACATTCTACAGACTCCGTCCTCTTTCGTCAGTAATATATCAAGAGCAAGTCGATTTTGTAAAACCATTGATCTGATAGCAACCAATTCGGTATTAATCAATAAGCATCCTCCAGCAGTGTCTGTTGATAAGCGATCCACCACTGTAGACAATTTACAAATTCTTTGTGTGTTCAGAATTACTCCCATTGAAGGTATAATGCACTACATATATCACCTACAATTTCTGAAAAACTATCTCTTATATATTGTGTTAGTTCATTTTCGTGTCCATTGCTTCCAGTGATTCTTTTTACATGGTATACCTTTGGGAATACTATTCCGAAATAGCAACTCCCATACCAATGATCAGGCAGCTTAAAATAAGCTTTGTTCTCACAAATATAATGGACTCCAGGAAATACTGGATCAGTTCCTCCTTTTAGTCCCCAACCCCCAATTATGAGGAAATTGTGTTCACATTCACTGGAACCGATGAATACATTGTTATACTCTGTTTTCTTTCTATGGAGAAAGATTTTTCCCTTCTTTTCAAAATCCAAAGACATAGCAGCATGAGTCTTGCCAGTTGCCATAAAATCCTCCCTTTCAGCCCATTTGGGTATCTGGGGTTTCGGTTCAGTGGCCTTTCTATGAAAATCCTGTCTCCTTTTCTCTTCTAAATTCAAACCTATCTTCTCTTCTTCGTGTAATTTACAGGTTAGATTGTCTTTGTGTGCATCAGCTATATCTATTGTTTTCATTGTTAGAAAATATTCACCCATGAACTGCGCATTTTTACTACTAAGGATGGGATTTATTTTTCTACGTATAGGAATTTCAGGAAAAATTACATCTAAGTTAGAATAAAAATACTGTAACCTTCCGGTTCTATAAACCAAACTAGTTAATATACTACATGAAATAACATAGGTCAGGGGTAAATGATGGTAAGTTACACCTCAGCTACTGAGGTCGGTAATTTCATACAGACATAACAATCACTAATCTGCATTGTCTCTACATAATGTACTAATAGGTTAGCAAATACATTTAAATCTGTTTCATTTCTATTTCTAAAGTGATGTAATTCTATCTAAATCTGGTGCTTCTAAGTCTACTTTATCTTGTGTGTGATGCGCTACTTTTCCGTATACTAGTGTCATTCTGTTTAGCAGCCCTCAAGTTAGGTATTGCTATTGTCAGTACTAGCCATACTAACCCCCAGATTCATCATGCTCCTCTTTTGCGAGTCCTTAATAGCGATTATTAAGGAATCGCTATTAAAGACTCGCAAAATGGGATACATGTAGAAATCGCAAAATTAATAGCGATTTCTACACCTTCCTTATTTGCGATTCGCTAATTGCTAATCGCAAATAAGGAACGACTTCCCATTCATTCCTATGGGCCAAAAATTGCGAATTCGCAATTCTGAAATGGTTCATGAATTGCATTTAAGGAATCTCAAATAGAGATTCCTTAAATGCAATTCCTCGCAATTTAGCGATTTCAAAATCTGCGATTTTTGCATTTGGGATGATGAATCCCAAATGCAAAAAAAGCGCTCGCAAAGGGCCAGATTCGCAGAATCTGGCCCTTTGCGAGCCGATTTCTGCTTCATGAATCTGGCTGTATAAGTACTATCAATATACTACATATGCATATCCTACAGCATGTCTTTATACAATTTCTTTTCGAGTTTCTAGTAACTCTAGCATCAGCCATTTTTGGCTAAGGAGACTTATCCCCTCTTTGTAAACTTTACACAGAATATAACTGTGATTTTATCTCAAGTTGGTGTCACTTCTTCAATAGACTGATCATCAATTCTTCATCACTTTCATCACTGATTTCCAGATTCTCGAAATCTTCAAGGATGACATAAATCTATTTAGGACCTTTGAATTTATTATTAAGTCTTTTCAAACGTGAACTTCTCCTCCTTTGTGTGCTTGTTGACGGTTCAGTAGGACTTGCTACTTCGTCTACTACTTGTTCAGGTTCTTCATTTACTGTGACTAGGCAATTTTCAGTCTTTTAACAGAACTAGGCCATTTATCCCCTTTTCTGAGTCTTTTAGCTGGCACTGTGCTTTCTGTTTCTTCAGCACAACTTGATTTTCGTCAACTTCAGGTATCCTCTCTATCTGACCTTGTCCAGGGCTTATTATTGTTGACGTTTCTGCTTGGATGGATTCTTCTACACTTGTCTGACCTGGTTCAGGATATTGTTTTGCTGGGCCTGGAATTTGTTCTTCTTCCTGAACCCTTTGGTAATCCTGTCTGGTCCTGCACAGGTCTTGCAGTTTCTTGATTGTCTTCTGCCTGTGCGTTTTGTCTAGTACCTATCTGTCCCTCCTCAGACAGAGATATTCTGGTGGGTGTTTCGTTGGTCTGAGTATATTGCTCTTTCCTTATCTGGTCCTCCTCATGATTACTATTAGCTTTGATTTCTGTAATCCGAGTACGTTCTTCTATTCTTGTTTCGTCCTCACTATCAATCTAACTATCTAAATATGTTTGGCTCCTTGTTCTTATTCTTATTTCAGGTTTGTCGACCACTGGAATCCATTTATCCTGACTGGTGCTTGGATGTTCTTCATCAACTACTTCAGGATCAACTTCTTGAGACCCTTCAGCTGCACAACCTTCAGCCTCAACTTTGTCAGGTTCTGTTACCCTTTTGGTATGGCTGGCGTGGATCCAGTTTGGGATTCCCTTGCACTTTACAGCTGTGGTGGTAACCAGTGTCACTTGAAGTGGCTCTCCCCACCTTAGTGCTAGGCAAGATTATTGGGTGTGATTTTTTTATCACTACCCAATCTCCTGGGTTCAAAGCATATCCTGGAGTTGAATATCTGGCTTCAGCATCTTCCCCACCCTGGTGAGGGATAGAACGCACTTGGCCAGCCAACTCTTTGCAGTTCTCCAACACTAAATCATCAGATATAGTTAACAGACAGGTGCTGTCCTGGCACACATGCGTGCCTCATTGTCCTTCCCATAAGTATTTCATGGGGACTCAAGCCTGTTTTCTTGTCTGGAATGCTTCTGAGCCCCATCAGGACAAGAGGTAAAGCATCGGGCCATTCCAGTTGGGTAGATTTACACATCATTCCCAATCTTGCTTTGATTGTGCCATTCAGTTGTTCTACCACTCCAGAAGCCTCTGGGCAATATGCACACTGCAGCTTTTGCTCAATTTTGAATGCTTCACAAATCAATCCAATTACTTCATTATTAAAAGGTTTCTCTCGGTCTGATTCAATCGTTACTGGAAAACCGAATCGAGGAAGGAGCTCCCTTAACAAGAGCTTGGCCAAGGTTAAGCTGAAAGGCCGAAATGGACGAAAGATAGCCTTTAATAGTGCCCAGAGCAGAGCCCTGCTGGGCCAAAGAAAGAATGAAGATGAGAACCTCTGGAAGGGGGGGGGGCAGAAATGGGATCCAAAGCCTTTGCTGCACTCCATGCCACAAATTTGTTCCATCTACAGGCGTATACCGTTTTGGTGGAGGGACGCCCGCTGCCAAGATAATGTTACAGACTTCGGGAGGAAGGTCGAAAGCTGCCAACTGTCGCCACTCAATCTCTATGCAAGGAGGTTGAGGCTGGACAGGTTCGGGTGGAGGACCGTCCCCTGCTGCTGCGACAGAAGATCCTCTCGAAGAGGTAGTCTGATCGAAGGATCAATGGCCATGTGTAGAAGCTCGGGATACCAGACTCTTCGGTGCCCAGTCCGGGGCCACGAGAATGATTTGAGCCCAGTCACGCTTAATCTTCTTCAGCACTCTGGGCTGAAGTGGTAGAGGTGGATAGGCGTATAAAAGACCGCAACTCCACTTGCGACAAAAAGCGTCGCTTAGCGAGTGCCGCCTTGGAAATTCCAATGCGTAGAACTGCTGACATTGCGCATTCTCTTCAGTGGCGAATGGATCTAACCAAGGCTCTCCCCGCTGTTGAAAGAGACCTTGTACCACCTCCGGGTGAAGATGCCATTCGTGATCCATCATGCACCGGTGGCTGAGTTCGTCCACCCTGGCGTTCAGAGAGCCTGCCAGGTGTTGAACCACTAGGGACATGCCCTGATGTTCCAGCCACTTCCAGAGATAAAGTGCCTCCTGACATAGGGTCCACGACCCCACCCCACCCCATTTGTTGCAGTACAACATGGCGGTGGTGTTGTTCATGAACACCTGCACTACCCTCCCTTTGACAGAAGAAAGGAATGCCTTCAGTGCAAGACAGATCGCCAGAAGGTTGATGTGGAGCCTGGACTCCGCTGGAGACAAGAGCCCTCTGATCTCCACCGCTCCCTTGTGGCCGCCCCATCCCAGGAGTGATGTATCTGTTACTACTGTGAACTCTGGTTGGGGAAAGGAGAGGGATCTGCAATTGACCCAATCCTGGTTTGTCAGCCACCACTGCAAGTCCAAATCAGACCATCCAGTCTCCAGGGTCGAGGGTAGACAGGACCTGAGCCAGAGTCAACATATCGAACATCTCCTTCCGGAGAAAGCGGTTGACATTCCTGAGATCCAAGATAGGACGAAGGCCCTTGTCCTTCTTGGGTACCAGAAAGTAGTGGGAAAAACAACCACGACATACTTCTGGGGCAGGAACTCGCTCCATGGCTCCCTTGGCCAAGAGTGCTGTAAATTCCTGTTGGAGGAGGGCCAAGTGATCCTCTGACATGCGGTGGAATTGAGGTGGCATGGATGGAAGGGTAGTCTCGAAGGGGAGGGAGTAGCCCCTTCAGACTATCTGCAAAACCCACCTGTCTAACGTGATGTTGAGCCAGTGGTGTAGGTGATGGCGAATCCTGCTGCCCACTGGTGAATGGTGGCTCTGAAAGGTCAGACTAGGAGGGCTTGGAGGCTGCTGCATAGGGGGCGCTTGTGGACTGGCCCGCCTGCTGGCCCCGAGACACACGACAGTGGGTCCCACGTCCCCAGCTGTACAGAAGCTGGATAGCTTGCGCAGGCCTGTGGCTCTGGATGGAACGTGGCGGGCACCCCTTCCGTAGCCATGTAAGGGGCGAAAAGCAGACTGCTAGGGGCAAGAGGTGGAAGTGAGGCCCAAGGACCTGGCCGTAGCCCTGGAGTCCTTAAAGTGCGTGAACGTGTTGTCTGCTTTGTCGCCAAACAAGCGACGGCTATCAAATGGGCATGTCCAAAAGCATGTCCAAAAGTTGTTTGCCCTAATTTGGCAGGGTATGCCCAGACGTGGGTCCCTTGCTCACTTTGCCACTGGATTCACGCTACCCTGGCTGATTAGGGCTGTTAGCCCAAAACCGGTCCCAGGATGCTTTTTTCCGGTCCAGGGACGATATGGCTTGGTAGTTCGGACTGGACTGTTCCCAGAAGGCACAGGGCCAAGACTGATTTGTATATAGCTGTGTCTGAACTGGGGTGGCGAAGTGAGCTAAAGAATGATGATGGATCAACCCAGATCTGTAAATAGGGGTGAGTGTCTGAAAAGTTTCAGCGCTCCGTCCATCATCTCTTTATATTTGCAAAAGCGTAGCTTGGACATCCCCCGAGAAGCCAGTGGACCTCGGCGAGGTGAAGTGTCTCAGGGCTACTGACGTTGAAATCGTCCTGTCCAGCGAGTCAGCGGTGTCCAGCCCACAACGTATGGTGAACTTCATTGCGTCTCACCCTTCGGCAACTGCGCGAGAGAGCACAGCCCAGGCCTCCTCCGAGCACTGTGGCAGCACCTGCGCAACAGTGTCCCACATAGAGTGAGAGTAACGGCCCAAGAGACATGCAGTGTTCACCGACCACAGTCCTAAGCTGGAGGAAGAAAACATTTTCTTCCCAAAGTGGTCCAGCTTCTTGGATTCCCTATCAGGTGGAGCGGTAGGGAATATGCGGAAGGGACATTCTGTCCATCAATTGTTGTTTTTGCATTTGTCACCCTGAGTGGGATGGGTATGCTCAGACGTGAGTCCCATGCTCTCCACACCACTGGAGTCAAGCTATCCAGGCTGATGACGGCTGATAGCCAGAAACAGGTCCTTGGATGCTTGATTCCGGTCCAGGAAAGACATGGCTTGGCAGTTCGGGCTGGACTGTTCCCATGAGGCACAGGGTCAAGGCTGATTTGCATATGGCCATGTCTGACCTGGGGTGGTGTGAAATGCAAAAAAACGATGGATTTAGGCCCAGATCTCTGTACTGGGGTGAATGTATGACATTGTGCTGCATTCTGTCCATCAATTGTTGTTTTTACATTTGTCACCCCGAGTGGGATGGGTATGCTCAGACGTAAGTCCCATGCTCTCCACACCACTGGAGTCAAGCTATCCAGGCTGATGACGGCTGATAGCCAGAAACCGGTCCTTGGATGCTTGATTCCGGTCCAGGAAAGACATGGCTTGGCAGTTCGGGCTGGACTGTTCCCATGAAGCACAGGGTCAAGGCTGATTTGCATATGGCCATGTCTGACCTGGGGTGGTGTGGAGTGCAAAAAAACGAAGGATTTAGGCCCAGATCTCTGTACTGGGGTGAATGTATGACATTGTGCTGCATTCTGTCCATCAATTGTTGTTTTTGCATTTGTCACCCCGAGTGGGATGGGTATGCTCAGACGTGAGTCCCATGCTCTCCACACCACTGGAGTCAAGCTATCCAGGCTGATGACGGCTGATAGCCAGAAACTGGTCCTTGGATGCTTGATTCCGGTCCAGGAAAGACATGGCTTGGCAGTTCGGGATGGACTATTCCCATGAGGCACAGGGTCAAGGCTGAATTGCATATGGCCATGTCTGACCTGGGGTGGTGTGGAGTGCAAAAAAACAATGGATTTAGGCCCAGATCTCTGTACTGGGGTGAATGTATGACATTGTGCTGCATTCTGTCCATCAATTGTTGTTTTTGCATTTGTCACCCCAAGTGGGATGGGTATGCTCAGACGTGAGTCCCATGCTCTCCACACCACTGGAGTCCAGCTATCCAGGCTGATGACGGCTGATAGCCAGAAACCGGTCCTTGGATGCTTGATTCCGGTCCAGGAAAGACATGGCTTGGCAGTTCGGGCTGGACTGTTCCCATGAGGCACAGGGTCAAGGCTGATTTGCATATGTCCATGTCTGACCTGGGGTGGTGTGGAGTGCAAAAAAACAATGGATTTAGGCCCAGATCTCTGTACTGGGGTGAATGTATGACATTGTGCTGCATTCTGTCCATCAATTGTTGTTTTTGCGGTAGGGAATGCAACCGTGGAAGTCGAGGCTTGGACCACCAAGCTCTCAGGAGTGGGGTGTTGGGAGAGGAAAATGGGGTCACCCGGTGCCGTTGGGCAATCATCCTGTCCACAGGAGCCCCTGTGTTGGGCTTGGACCAAGTGCTCAAAAGGATGTCCGCAAGAACCTCATTGAATGGCAGCAGGGGCTCCAAAGAGGCCGAAGCCGGTTGAAGCACCTTGGTCAAGAGGTTAGTCCTGACTGCCACCGTAGGAAGCTCAAGGTTTAAGGCCTCAGCCACCCTATGCAATACCACTGCGTATGATGCACCCTCCTCCGTAGTCACGGTAGGGGGAGATAGCATGCTAAGGTCTGTGGAGGTGTCCAGACCACTGGCCTCACCCAACTCCTCTCTCCAGTCCGGTACTTCTAACTGGTCTGCCAGAGGGTCCACAGACTCCTCCTCTGGTAGCCACTCAGGGCGATAGAGAACACCAGGGGAGAACAGTGGTACAAAAGTACCGGTAGGCGCTGGTCCCGATGTCTGTCGATGTCGGTCCGGGTCCGCGTCCACATCGAGGGGGAGGCTGAGGTCGACATCAGCTGGGGACACACCCGGCATCGGAGGGGGCGGAGGTGTCACCACTGGATTCAGCGCCGGAGGTGTCACGAGGTCGATAGGCGCAGGAGGTGTCATGAGGTCGACCGGCGCCGATCCGGATCCAGGCCTGGATCCCTCGGGCCCTGCAGCACCAGGGCATAATCCGCCGGCATCGAACGCCTAGATCCCCCAGCCTAGTCCACAGGGCCGGCAGACCCGGGCTGCCCAAACATCAAGTGGAGGGCTTTGTAAAAACTATGAAGTTGGGCAGGGGTCTCTCCAGCTCCCGGGAAGGGAGGGAGGCTCGGGGTCAACCCAACAGGCTCTGTGGGCAGAGCCGGACGACTACCTTCCGCAACCTGCGTCACGTCAGCCGACGGACGGGGAGAACGCAAAAAGCGATGATGCTTCTTCGCCTTCTGTCTGTGCTTCGACTTACCCAAAGACAAAGACTTTGACTATGACTGGTGGTGATGGATCCGTGACCGTCCGCAACCTCCTTCTCGACCGGGACCTCGAGCGACGTGGAGACTGCTGGGTCTTGAGAAGCTTTCGGGACCGCTCAAGCAAAGACTTCGGGTTCATGGTCTGGCAGTCGGAGCACGACTTCGGGTCGTGGTCACTTTCCAAACACCAAAGGCACACAAGGTGCGGGTATGTAACCGACATCAATTTGCGACAGGAGTCGCAAGCCTTGAAGCCGGCTCGAGGACGGGACATCCCTATGTGCACCAGGAGTCAGATGACTCGAAAAGATGTCGACAAAAAGTCACACAGAAGAGAGACAAAAAGAGACTTGCGGTGCCGCTCTCTCCGGATCTGTGCTAGCTGGCGCGGAAAAACAAAGAACTGACGTCAGCGCGCAGGTGAGGCGCCTAAGTAGATACTGTGACATCATTCCAGTGATCACAAAGCCAATGACGAATACGGAGTCGACCGATGCCACCTACTGACGCGCAGAGAGACTGCTCAGGAAAAAAATCTCCGGATCCAGTCTGTTGCCTGGGGGTAATTCTAAGTCGAGGAATCCATAACTAATAGTCTCTTTCAGATATACACATGCAATCAATACATGCCTCAATTTCACAATGGAAGTGTGCAGATAACCCAAAAATCGAACACAACTAATCGTTCCTTAACCCCTTAGGAAGGGTGGAACCTAGGGCTTACACACTGCCCCTACACTCTTACCCATTAGGAAGGGTGGGCAAAAAAGCGGGGTGTAACAGAGATTCTCCCTAAACCTTACCACAACTAAAACTTGCCATAGCACACTAATACATATCTACAAACATCTGCATTGAAATAGTGTGACATGCAGTGGCATAGCAAGAGGAGAATGGGGGGGTGGGCTGCCCCCAGGTAGGACGATTTTTGGGGATTCTTACCTGCACCCGTCGCAGGGCGGCTAAAACAGGAATCGCCAGCACCCCCTCGACCCTACATATGCCACTGATGACATGACATAAACACAGCCTTCCCAGGTAATGCAATGTCTTTTCATCCAGTGAGCAATTTCTCACTTGAACACTGCATCCACCGAATCCAAAACTCAACTCTCCCAACTGAAGAAAATCAGAATGATACCATTGCATGAGTCTGTCACAGGCTGCCTCCAGATCACTTGCTAGCATGATCCTGCACTCCAGCAAAGTCAACAAACTCCCTAGTGCAGACTTCTCCAAAACATTACAGCTGGCATGTGTCTCTGTGTCTCATCTCTCACCAAGAGCGTTGATCAGCTTCTTAAAATGTCTCCTTTGAGAGCCCACCACAAAGGCCTCATGACTAGTACCCAGTCTATGCGTTCCAAACTTGCACTCAACACACAACGTCATGTTAGAAAATCTCCAATGATAAATGTCCCAATCTCTACGTGCTTTCTGGAGGAAGTAGAGCCTGTTGTGCTGTACAAATGCATCAGAACTCAGACGTCAGTATCGTGCTCTCAAAGGAAAGCATGTCAGTATCTTGACAATGGCAACCACGAGACTAGAACTCCTGCTGCGCGAATCTCCATGGCGTCCCCGGGTCCAGGAGGAGCGGAACGGCAGTCTCATGCCCAGTAAGATTTACAACGCCTTACAATGGCTGATGGCACTCTTTTGCTAAGCTTGCGCTTTCCTAGTGAAGCTTTACTACATCCTGGAACAAGCATTAAAAATGCAATAGGTCTCGCCTTTTATTAAGTTAAAGCCATTTGCTTTGCTATACAATACCAGCTACAGCGGGTGCAGAACATGGCCGCTAAGCTGGCTCTCTCCCGCCCTAGGTCCAGTTCCTCCACTCTTGCGTTACGAGATCTGCATTGGCTCCCGGTAGACTTGCGGGTACAGTACAAAGCTGCCTGTTTGGTGTTTAAAGCTGTACACCAACAGGGCCCTATTCCTCTGCAAAACATGTTTGCGTGGTATTTGGCTTCGCGGCCTCTCCGTTCCTCATCGGCGCATCTTCTTGTGGTTCCGAAGTTTCATAGAGAGAGGATGGGTGGCCGCTCTTTCAGCGTTGCAGCGGCCAGACTTTGGAACTCCCTGCCACTCTCCTTGAGGAGTCACAGTGACTACCTTCCGTTTAGGAAAGCGTTAAAAACTCACTTATTTCCACAATTGGCCTGAGCGGTTAAAGTGTACGGTTTCTTGATTAAAGCGCCAGGATGCCCTTTGGGTGACAGGTTTTTTGCGCTCTATAAATACACCAAATAAATAAATAATAAATAAATAAATAAATTAGCAAAGCAAATGGCTTTAACTTAGTCAAAGGCGAGACCTATTGCATTTCCAATGCTTGTTATTCCCTTACAGCAGCAGATTATAATTCTGTGTTAAAGTGGACAGTATGCAGGACAAGGAACGTTCATAAATCATGCACCTGATAGAGCGCGCAGGTCACCCGACTCAGTTTATCATACTCACAACTTATCGTGAGTTGAATCAAGTTACCTGTGCACTTGCTCTAATCAGTGATTTATAAATTTCATTAGGACCTATACCATTCACTTACCAATCCGTGTCATCGGTACCTAAAGTCCTAAGGGATCAAAGGAGTTAGAATAATAGGTAGAATAATAACATTTGCACTCGTATAATAACCACAAACTCTGGAAAGGTTTAAACTCTTTATCTAAATTTCTTAAAGGTCTTAATACAAATATTAAACATCAGAAATCTTTCAATCAGGAAAATAATGATTAGAATGAAAATATGCAAGGATTTTATAAAGCAGTCTTTACGCATTTGACATTAGGGTGGGAAGAGAGAAGGAAACAGTACAATAACATACCCACATTGAATATTTACCTAGAATGGTATGAAGACCAACCCTGGCCACGGGTCAGTTTAAAGGACAGAACCCCGAAAGTGCAGGCACCATAAGGCAAGCAGGTGCAGATCAGAATCAGGACAGGTAAAGCCAAATTGGATCAGGACAGGACCACCGAGGGCTAAGACCAGCACCCGCAGTTAAAGTTGCAACGCCTGTGTTACTCCCTCTATGCAGCTAACAGCCAGAACCCGGTAAGAGTTATCGATCTCTCCAACAAAGTGCTTCGCCAGCACTTCAGCTCTCACACCCCGATCTGGGTTTCAAACCTTCTGACAGAGGGCTCCGCCAGCACCTCTGCTCCCGATCACCTATTGAGTGCGTTGGGTCAGTGACAGGTCAGGTATTCGGACAAGTCAGACAAATTAACTAGCTAAGCCTACTCTAGTTATACTATTTTCCAGGTCAGTGTACCACCCCCCAATGTTGCAAGTGTAAGGATCCCCAATTTTGATTGGACAAAAGAATGAGGAGAGGTCATCACACCATACCAAAATGAAACTTTTAGAATGAATATTAATGTTTGCGTTCCCGCCCATCAATTTATTTTCCCATGCACTTTTATTCCACCCAGCAATGAATGTAACAATATCAAACAATGTATTTATGCTTGTACAGTCCAGCTTCTTCTTGTGGGGTTGAGAGTTCACGCTCTCATGAACATCATCTGGTAGGACAGTAGCTGGCATGAGTTCAATGCCACAGCTTGAGTTTTCTTGCAAACTTTGCACATGCGCGGTGTGGGTTTCAAAATGGAGTCACAGATAAATTTCAGACCCAAACACGAGCTGATAGTAAAGCAGAAAAGAAACAGTTTTAGAACAAAGAATAAATGAATGCACTGTATACCACTTATCTCTACTCTATTTCCAATACTTTATTTTTACCTATTGCGTTATAAATTAGGCAAAACTAACAGCTTGGCAAAAGCCGCAGTGCAAGCTTCTTGCATGTGAGGACATAGAGCAGCCATCTCAGTTCCAGAAGCAAATGATTCCCTCCAAAGCAGAAAGTACGTCATGTCACGTGAGTGTGACAGACGCATGCACAATAGTAAAACCCAAGTTGCAGCGACCATTTTAGTGCAAGCGGATTATAGTTAGTAAAGGTACATATGCAAGCTTCACCTAGATGTCATGTAATGCAATATTAATAGGACAAAACATGATGATTAGTACATTAACGTTATGTCGAGAGGACTGAATACAAGCAAGTTGCATTACGTGCGGATCCTTGCTCCATCAATCCCCTCTTTGTTGATATTTTATATCATCACCAATTAATGAAACAGATGCCAACTTTTCACCTTTCACCCAACTCAATTTCTTAAAACTTTCTATTTTGTTTCTTTTCATTGTTTGTGTGAAAGATTTTCACTTTCTTGTATATATTTTCATTCAGTTCTTCTAACTCAAGTTCATCAATATTTCTCTTTTTCCCTCTCTTATTTACTGTATATGTCTTTTTGTGCTTCCGAAATTTGCAACAAATTATTATCCCTAAAATTAGTAGGCCTATTCCCACCATTGGCATCAGTATTTTACCTACAAAACTTTTTCCTACATTAGAAAGCCAGCTACCTATAGAGGAGAGACCATCGGTAAGTCTCTTCCATGCACTATCAACCTCCAGTGGTTTAAGCTCTTTTTCCAAATGAGTAATATTTCTTACATACCTTTTAATTTCAACACTTTTGTCAGGTATGTAAGTGCAACAATGTTGCGCTTTCAACATTCTACAGACTCCGCCCTCTTTTGCTAATAATGTATCAAGAGCAAGTCGATTTTGTAAAACCATTGATCTGGTTGCAACCAATTTGGTGTTAACCATTAAAAACCCTCCAGCAGTATCAGTTAATAATCAATCCACTACTGTTGACAATTTAAAAATTCTTTGGGTATTCAGAGCCACTTCCACTGTAGGTATCAATGCACTAAATATATCACCTACTATTTCTCCAAAACTAGCTCTATTGCTACGTATTAATCCATTAGTTTCTTCATTGTTTCCAGTGATTTTGTTTACATGATATATCTTTGGGAATACTATTACAAAAATACCAACTCCCATACCAATGATCTGGCAGTTGTAATAAGCTTTGTTTCCGTATGTAAAATAAATTCCAGGAAACACAGGTTCAGTTCCATCTTTGAAACCCCAACCCCCAATTACCTTATAATTGTGTTCACATTCACTGGAGCCAATAAATATATTGTTAAAATAACTTGTTCTTTCTCTATGGAGACAGAGTTTCCCTTTCTTTTCAAAATCCAGCAACATAGCAGCATGAGTCTTGCCATTTAGGGTGAACCCTATATTTTCAGCCCATTTAGGAATTTTATGATTCTTATCATTTGCCTTTCTTTGGAAATTCTCTCTCCTTTTCTCAACCATATTCAACCATATTTTCTCTTTTTCACGTAATAAGCATGTTAAAATATTCTTATGTGCTTCAGCTATATCTATTGTACCTATAGTTAGAAAGTATTCACCCATATAACGTGTTATACCACTCTTAGTATGTACAGAATTCAGGTTACTACGTATAGGAAGTTCAGAAAATATAACATCTGAATTAGAATAGTAATACTGCAAAGGACCTTTCTTATAGAATAAACTAGCTAAAATACTACATGAAATACCCTATGTTAGTGGTAAATGGTGGCAAGTCACACCTTCGGCTACCGAAGTAGGTAACTTCATACAAACTTAACAATCTTCTATTTCCATAGCTTCTACATAGTGTATTAATAGGTTTGCAAATACATTTAAGTGACTTCTGTTCTTAATTCTAGTATAATGTAATCGTTCCTCATCTGATGCTTCCAAATCTACCTTCTGTTGTTTAATGCTAAGTGATTTCTCTTGTGTATCTATTCTTCTAGGTGTAACTATAGTTTCAGGCTCACTACTGTTATTCTTCATGGCTCTACTCATTATGTAAGGAATGGCTATTGTCAGTCCTAACCATACTACGAGTACTATCACTATACAACATGTGCATATTCTACAGTATGTTTTCAAACAGTTTCTTTTCGGTCTTCCATTAACAGTATGATCAGCCATTTCTGACCAAGGAGACTTAACCCCTCTTTGTAGCTTTTACACAGTCTTTTAACATGTGACATTTTTTCAAGTGGGTCTCACTTCTCCGCCAGTCTGATCAACAATCTATTCGTCAACACTTTCATCACTTATTTCTAAGTTCTCAAAATCTTCAAGGACGACGTAAGTCCATTCAGGGCCTCTGAATTTATTATTCAGTCTTTTCAGTCGTGGACTTCTCCTTCTTGGTTGTACTGTAGATTGTTCAGTTTGACTTGTTATTTCATTTACTTGTTCTGGTTCTCGTTTATTCTCTTGAGACGAAATCTCAGTCTTTTGACAAACCTAGGCCACTTGTCTCCTTTTCTGAGCTTTTTAGCTGGCACTGTGCTCTGCCCTTCTTCAAGTGTTCTCTTATTTTCATTCAGTTGTGGCCCATCTATTTCAATGCTGTCTTCTGAATCCCTTTCTATCTGACTTGGTCCAGGTCTTATTTCAGTTTCTTCTGCCTGGTCACTAATCTGTCCTTGTTCAGGTGTTTGCTGAATTTGACTTCGATTTGATTCACCTTCTTCTTCCTGAACACTTTTTTCTACACCTATCTGGTCCTGCTCAAGCTCTTCTGCCTGAGCTCTCGCCCTATTACCTACCTGTCCCTCCTCAGACTCAAGAGTTCTTGGTGAAGTGTTGATTGTCTGGGTATCTTTATCTTTCCCTATCTGGTCCTCCTCAGAATTACTGTTAGCTTGGATTTCTGTAATCTGAGTATGTTATTCTAGACCTATCTCATCCTCACTATCACTCTGACTGTCTAGAAAGGTTTGACTTCTGGTTCTCACCTAATCTGCAGGTATCTCAACTACTGGAATCCAATCATCTTGACTGGTGCTTGGTTGTTCCTCTTCAGCTACTTCAGGATCGATATCTTGAGACCCCTCAGCTGCACAACCTTCAGCTTCAGTTTCATCAGGTTCAGCCACTCTTTTTGTGGGACTTGCTTGGATCCAGTGTGGAACTCCTTCGCACTTTATAGCTGTGGTGGTAACCAAGATTACTTGACGTGGTTTTCCCCACCTTGGTGCAAGGCATGATTTTCGAGTGTGTTTCTTTAACACTACCCAATCACCTGGGTTCAGGTCATGTGCTGGAGTTGCTCGTCTGGCGACAGCGTCTTCCCCAACCTGGTGAGAAAGAGAACGCACTTGTTCAGCCAGTTCTTTGCAGTACTCCAGTACTAAATCATCAGATATATTTATCAGCTAGTGTCCTGGCACCCATGCTTGCCTCATTGCTCTTCCCATAAGTATTTCATGACGACTCAAGCCTGTGTTCCGATCTGGAATACTTCTGAGTCCCATCAGAACAAGAGGTAAAGCATCTGGCCACCATAATCGGGTAGATTCATACATCTTTCCCAATCTCTACTTGATTGTGCCATTCAGTTGTTCTACCACTCCAGAAGCCTCTGGGCGGTATGCACAGTGCAGCTTTTGCTTAACGTTGAATGCTTCACAGATTAGGCCAATTATTTCATTTTTAAAATGACAGCCTCGGTCTGATTCAATTGTTACTGGAAAACCGAACCTAGGTATGAGTTCTCTGAGTAGGAGTTTGGCTACAGTGATGCTATCATTCCTACGTGTGGGGTCAGCTTCCACACATTTTGAGAACAAACAGACAATGACAAGAATATATTTTAGTCCTCGACAAGGGGGTAACACTACAGTTTTCTTTCCAGGATTCATTTGTTGACAAATTAAACATCTATGGCAAAGTGCTTCTGCTATGTTCCTGAATCTCGCATTGAACCATGACTGTCTGACCAAACATATCATGGTATCTCTTCCCAAATGAGAATCTCCGTGGAACATCCTAGCCATAGGAGCAAGCATACAGTCTGGTAACACAGGCCTACCATCAAGGTAAACAATAACACCATCTTCAGCCCTTCTCTGACAACCTATTTTTCTCCACTCTTCCCTTTCTTTTGGTTCTGCTTCATTTTGCAAGTCTCTCACTTCATCCCACACTCTCACACCTTCAAGCAACATAAGTTGGCAACTGTTTCCACCCACTTCAATTTTCTTGTTTATAGCCATTTAAAATTTTGCGCAATGTTGGGCTAACTGGTCAGCATATCGGTTACCAGCTGTCACTTTGTCATTTCCAGATTGGTGAGCAGCACACTTGACCACAGCCACTTCTTTTGGCAATTGAATTGCTTCCAACAAATCTTTTACGTAATGACCATTTTAATAGGAGTACCTGAAGAAGTTAGAAACTCCCTTTGCATCCAGAGCTGGCCAAAATCGTGCACAACCCCGTAACCATATTGGCTATCAGTGTATATGGT
Organism: Lissotriton helveticus; assembly: GCF_964261635.1. NCBI lineage: Eukaryota > Metazoa > Chordata > Amphibia > Caudata > Salamandridae > Lissotriton > Lissotriton helveticus. The sequence continues at coordinate 33,970,182 of NC_136058.1, forward strand.
TACTTTCCAATTTTTCCCAAATTTCCAGGCTTTTGTTAGTACAACCAATTCAGCTACTTGTGCAGACTTGACTCCAGGTAAATAGGATGCTTCAACTGGACCCCCAATGTGCACACTGAATAGGCATCATTCAAACCTCCTTCCTCATGTCTCATGCATAAGCCATCTACAAATAGCCCATATTCAGAATTTATTAATGGCTCTTGTCTTATGTCTGGATGTGGCTTTGTACTGTATTCAGTCAGGTTGATACAATCATGTTCGACTTCTCCCTTCACTTCTGCAAAGTGTGAATCAGGTAGCAGTGTTGCTGGGTTTAGAATATTACTTCTGGCAAAGGTGACATTTCCTGCACCTACAATGATTCGCTCGTACTTAGTCAGCCGACTAGGAGTTAGGTACTGAGTCTTATTCCTTGTTAACAAAATCACAACTGCATGTGGAACGTACACTGTCTCTGGATGTCCCATAATAATGGACTCACTTTGCTCAAGGCTCATGCAGGTTGCAGCTACTGCTTTCAGACATCCTGGCAATGCAGATGCCACTAGGTCTAGTGTGGAAGAAAAATATGCCACAGGACGTCTCATCAGACCGTGAGTTTGGGTCAGAACTGAAAGTGCACAATTATCTTGTGTATCAAAGAATAGTGCAAAATCTTTTGAATAGTCAGGCATCCCTAATGCTGGAGCTGTACACAGACATTCTCGTAGTTTCAAGAAAGCAGTCATGCTTTCATCATCCCATTCCACCGGGTATTTTGCTCTTTTCTTTGTCATTTGTATCAATGGTTTTGCTAAGACTGCGAATCCCACAATCCATTGCCTGCAGTACCCTACAGCTCCAAGAAACATTCTAATCTCTTTCTGAGTTTGAGGTAGATTCATGTTTTTGATTATTCTGATTCTTTCTGAGGTAACCCTTCTGACACCTCTTTCTATCTGGTGCCCCAGATATTTCACTGACGTGGTACAAAATTGTAATTTCTTAGGTGACACTTTGTGCCCTCCTTCACCCAAATGATTCAGCAAGGCAATGGTATAAACAACACAGTCATTTCGAGTTTTAGACGCCACCAATAGGTCATCTCTATACTGGACCAGGACTGACTGTCCGGGCAGCACCAAAGACTCAAGGCACTTTTTCAAAATCTGATTAAAAATCGATGGACTCCCTGTTTACCCCTGAGGAACGCGGTTCCAGATGTACACATGACTGTCGAATTCAAAAGAAAAAATAAATTTGCTATCTGGGTGCAATGGAATCGAGAAAAAATGTGTGACACAAATCTATTACGGTAAACCATCTAGCTTCCCACGGTATCTGATACAGAATCACTGCAGGATTTGGCACAACTGGACAGCATGGGACAACAATTTTATTGATTTTTCGGAGGTCCTGTACGACCCTAAACTTCCCACTTGGTGTCTTTATGCCAATTATGGGTGAATTACATGGACTGCTCATTATTTCTTGTAAAATGCCTTTTTCAACCAAACGCTTTATTTCTGCTGCAACACCTGCTTTTATTTCTGGGCTCATTTTGTACTGTCGAATATTTGGGTAAACTGCACCTTCTTTTATCGTCACTTTTATTGGATCGACATTTGCCATTAATCCTACATCTTTTCCTGTGAAATCCCACACATTGGGATTTACCGTATGCTGTAATTCTTCTGGTAGGTCTTCTAAAGTTAACTTTTTATTCTCTGTTTCCTGGTTTGCTAACATTAGTTTATATATTCCGTCTTCGTCTGGGGTTGGAATTTCAACACCACTTGGGGTGCAAAAGATGGTGCAATTCATTTTACACAACAAGTCTCTGCCTAACAGGTTTACTGGACTTGAATCACACACAACAAATCTGTGCATTTCTTTAAAATTGCCTATTCTGACTTCCATTGGTTCTGTGACTGGGGTACTAATTTGTTTATTAGAAACGCCCACTACTTGGATCGCTTCTCCCGAGAGGGGTTGGTTTGGAACGTCTGCTGTTCTCACAGTAGAACGGTTAGCACCAGTGTCCAATAGAAAGGTGACATCATTAACTTCAACCTTTCCTTCAATGTATGGACCTGACTGATCTACCGTCAAGGAGGCGCCAAGTACGTACTCCTCGTCCTCCCCTCTCAGGCACCGTCAGTATGTATCCTCACTGAAAACGTATCACTCAAAAGAAATTGTGATGTTCCTGTGTCTCTCCTTTCACTTCCCTCCCAATTTTTTGCTCCTAAAATTTGGCATAGGTGCAAGGGGTAACTGGTTTTGTATTACCTGCTGCTGTTGCTTCCGTGGCACCTCATTCTGCGTCTGTGGATTCAAATCATTAGTTTGCACATTACTGTTTTGCACAGCTTACACTCGTTCTTCCAGTGCTCCAACTTGCCAGACCCGTGACAAGGAAACTTCTTTTTGGCTTCCTCTCTATTGAATTTTCCCCTTGGCTTACCCTCATTTCCATCACCTTGAGTCTGGTTATTGCTCCTTTGGCTCAATTGAAGTTCCTGTTGTTATGCAAATTTTACTTGTGCCCACATTACTTTTTCCTTTAATTCTTTTTGTTTATTGTCAAGTTCATCTTCACAATACTTTGCATATTTAAGAATTTCATCAATCGGCTTGGCCTGCCAGCAAATTTTATGATCTTTAATCCATTGTGAAACTTCTGGTCTTAATCCTGACACAAACCGATAGATGAAATGCGTCATGTCTTTCATGTCGATATTTTCAAAACCACTATACTGTTTGAATTCTTGTAACAAGTGTTCATAATATGCATGCACAGATTCATCTTTATTCTGGGTGGTTTTATCTATTCTAGTCCAATCAGTTTATTTTGCAGGTACCTTCCCTTTGAGGTAGAGTATCACTTGGTTGTATTTTTTCATGAATTCATCAGAAGATGCTCCTGTCTTTGGGTCTCTAGGGTACTCATCACTAGGCCAATCAATAGCAATTTTACATTCTGTCCACAAATCTACAGGAACAACAATGTCAAATAATCCATCTAAATCTTTGAAAAGACATTTCGAATCCTTCACAAACCTCTCAACTTGTCTGTACCACTCTACAGGTTTCTCGCGAAGTTTTGGGAAATCATTTGTAAATGACAAAATATCCTGTAGGGACCATGGGACATATTCATAACCTCCACCTGGTACCTCTCTCATGGGACATAACCTTTCCACATTTTCTGCTTCTTTTAACACATATTTGAATGCAGTTTGTTTTTGATCGAGCCTCTTTTTTTTTTCTTTGCCCACCTAGTTTTCCATTTTTCGATGTCACCCCATTTCTGCAATAATGTCATAAGCTCCCTAATTTGTACCTTTCTACCTGATACATTCATATTTTCCAAATCTTTGTCGGAAAATTCAGCTCAATATGGTTTCTGTAACACTTTAGATTTGCCAATGTCAATTCCCATTTTAGTTGCCATATCCATTAATTTTTCATGAAACTCATGTATTTCTAGTAATGCTTTTGCATATAAACAACAATTCATCTTCACTGAATGTATTTAATCTGTCAAATCCCACATTTCCAGCCATCATTTCTTCTAATTCGACTCTTAATTTGAATATGTCCAATACTTTTGGCTGTGACTTTGGTTTCTCTATTTCTCGTGTCCATCTCTCTATTTCTTCTGGGGTTACTACTGTGCAACTCCTTGTACCTGCGGATGTCTCCATTTGTACTTCTCTAGAATTTATAGGAGTGGTTTTCCTGACCGAGTCACTCACTGGTTCTCTTATTGGCAAATCCATCAGGGAAATCACTGACTCACATTCACTCGCTTGATAGTCAAATATTAAGGGTTCTTTTCTAGGATGTACCACAGGTGTAGTTAGTACGGTATTTTTAGGACTAGGTTGTTTATCTCCAAACAGAGGAACAACTGGGCCAATGGTTACCGGAATTGTCAAGGCTTCAGGACTCGTATTCAATTGAGAAATTTTCGGAATCAACTCACTTCTTTGTTTATTTAATGCTTCTCTTTCCCTGTCTTGTAGTACTTTTTCTAACGAAGTCTCATGTACCACTTGCGGAATCAGAGGTGGTTTCAGGAACGGAGCATTTGGATTAACTGTGCTTGGCTCCTCATTATAAGGTGGTGGATTTTTCATTAATAAATCCTCCAAATAATCATCATCCGATTCACCACTGGTCATTAAATGTTTCTTTTTCTCAGTCCTTTTACTTCCAGTGGGTTCTTCTAAAGTTAATACAGGATATAATCCTTCCACTAACATGGACTGTCTCCATTGTTTCATTTGTTTGTCTCTTTTGGAAATCTGGGATAAAACGTACTCCAATTCCTGTTACTTCTGGGTCTATCTCGCTCAAAAGCCTCAGTTTCCCATTCCTCCAATGCCTCATACTGCATTAATCTAGGTCTGGGATCTAATTCATTCATGCGAGTTCTCAAATTGTACAAAACTCTACCATTAAACAAACCATTTTCTGGAAATGCTAAAACACCATCATCTTTTGTGTACTTCATCCAATTTTCTAACCACACACAAGTGTGATAGTCCCTTTCGACCATCATGTATGATGCGGGCGTATTTGGTGGTGGAATAATAATCCCTTCTCTTGTTTTAATTGCTTTATCTTTCTTGAAAAAATTCTTAATTCTTTTACTGAATTGCATTTTTCTTTTCTCTCCGTGCGTGATATAAGGTCTTCCTCTTATATACTGTTCTTGCGCAAACCCTAGATATTGCCTATCGGGTCTACCTCCTACAATTGGACCTATATGGCACATATAATTTAAACGCAAATCTTTAGGATAACTCGAAATTTGTTTACAAAATTACTTCCAATACCAGCGCGTCTTTTATTTTTCAGTGACCAGTCAATTTTTTTAATTCAAAATAAATCCAACCAATAGTTCTTACGCTCCTGTACTCACCTCTCCTTTACAATTACTACCTCAGATACACGCCCGCTGTCTAAACCAATACCAGCGCGGCTCTGAGTGACGTAAGTGCAGCTCCGCGACTGACTCCCTCTTTTTCACGGTAATACTGAACTTATTCTATTTTCACTTTTAAATGCACATTTCATTAATTAACAACGAAAAAACATTTGCCACTGTACCTGAGTGACTAATTTAAAGTAAAGGTATTTTTTTCACTCACTACGAGTAAATCCCTTCCGCTTACTCTTCATATACTACGAGTAGATCCCTTCCGTCTACCCTTCACGCATGCATTAGAGAACCTGCTACTCCTTCAGACTTATCCCTTCTGGGATATACTAAGGCCAAAGTTTCACCAGCGAACCCCTTTGCTATCAATCAAGCTCAGAAGAACCTGCTACTCCTTCCGTGTGACCCTTTCTAGGTGATATCACACAAAAAAGTTTTGCTAGCAAACTCTTTGCTATCTTTTATTCATACATTCATTCAGAAAATCCATAAATAGTGCTTCCGGTTTTACCTAACCATGCACTTATTTCCTACAGGTAAGTGACCTCACTGCAGTGTGGCTTCCATTTACCACCCGCTATTCTGCCCCCGGGGATTCCAGACAAAACATATAACAGGTACGAACAATTTTGGTTAATACATAAATCAATACAATGAATAATACAATTCCTAATATGCAAAAATGTTTTTCTTTTCATTACCCAACTAACTACTTATCTTAACTAAACCCTAACCATACTGCTGCTACCAAGAGATACTGATAGAGCGCGCAGGTCACCCGACTCAGTTTATCATACTCACCTGGGCCCATAAAACAACACAGCTTATCGTGAGTTGAATCAAGTAACATGTGCACTTGCTCTAATCAGTGATTTATAAATTTTATTTAGGACCTATACCATTGACTTACCAATCCTTGTCATCGGTACCTAAAGTCCTAAAGGATCAAAGGAGTTAGAATAATAGGTAGTATAATAACATTTACACTTGTATAATAACCACAAGTTTGGGAAAGGTTTAAACTCTTTATCTTAATTTCTTAAATGTCTTAATCCAAATATTAAACATCAGAAATCTTTCAATCAGGAAAATAATGATTAGAAAGAAAATATGAAAGGATTTTATAAAGCCGTCTTTATGCATTTGACATTAGGGTGGGAAGAGAGAAGGAAACAGTACAATGACATACCCACATTGAATATTTACCTAGAATGGTATGAAGACCAACCCTGGACACGGGTCAGTTTAAAGGACAGAACCCCGAAAGTGCAGGCACCATAAGGCAAGCAGGTGCAGATCAGAATCAGGACAGGTAAAGCCAAATTGGATCAGGACAGGACCACCGAGGGCTAAGACCAGCACCCGCAGTTAAAGTTGCAACGCCTGTGTTACTCCCTCTATGCAGCTAACAGCCAGAACCCGGTAAGAGTTATAGATCTCTTCAACAAAGTGCTTTGCCAGCATTTCAGCTCTCAAACCACGATATGGGTTTCGAACCTTCTGACAGAGGGCTCCACCAGCACCTCTGCTCCCGATCACCTATTGAGTGCGTTGGGTCAGTGACAGGTCAGCTATTCGGACAAGTCGGACAAATTAACTAGCTAAGCCTACTCTAGTTATACTATTTTCCAGGTCAGTGTACCACCCCCCAATGTTGCAAGTGTAAGGATCCCCAATTTTGATTGGACAAAAGAATGAGGAGAGGTCATCACACCATACCAAAATGAAACTTTTAGAATGAATATTAATGTTTGCGTTCCCGCCCATCAATTTATTTTCCCATGCACTTTTATTCCACCCAGCAATGAATGTAACAATATCAAACAATGTATTTATGCTTGTACAGTCCAGCTTCTTCTTGTGGGGTTGAGAGTTCACGCTCTCATGAACATCATCTGGTAGGACAGTAGCTGGCATGAGTTCAATGCCACAGCTTGAGTTTTCTTGCAAACTTTGCACATGCGCAGTGTGGGTTTCAAAATGGAGTCACAGATACAATTCAGACCCAAACACGAGCTGATAGTAAAGCAGAAAAGAAACAGTTTTAGAACAAAGAATCAATGAATGCACTGTATACCACTTATCTCTACTCTATTTCCATTACTTTATTTTTAACTATTGCGTTATAAATTAGGCAAAACGAACAGCTTGGCAAAAGCAGCAGTGCAAGCTTCTTGCATGTGAGGACATAGAGCAGCCATCTTAGTTCTAGTGCGAATGATTCCCTCCAAAGCAGAAAGTACGTCATGTCACTTGAGTGTGACAGACGCATGCACAATAGTAAAACCCACGTAGCAGCGACCATTTTAGTGCAAGCGGATTATAGTTAGTAAAGGTACATATGCAAGCTTCACCTAGATGTCATGTAATGCAATATTATTAGGACAAAACATGTTGATTAGTACATTAATGTTATGTCGAGAGGACTGAATACAAGCAAGTCACATTACATGCAGATCCTTGCTCCATCACACCTTGATATTACTTTAAATACACCCTGCCTGATGTAAATGTCCAAGATGCACAAAGCTAATCCATACCTTCACTGCATAACGTGTGTGTAAATCAGAAGTTATAATAGTCACACTTGGTAAAAAAAACAGAGGACAAAAGAGCGAAACAAACAGCTATTGCTTTGCTGGAAAAGAAAAAGATCTGAGGGAACGCGGCCAAAAACAACTCCCAAAAACCTACTTTAATTAAATCACAGCCGTTTTTGGTTACAGCTGCAAGGTTTCACCCGTGTAAGCACTATAAGATAGGATTCAACTCCGGCGACCTGTCACAGGAGGGAGCTGGGGCAACTTTCACAAACAGTCAGAAAGCAACCAAGCAATATCTTTTTTTATCCACTTCAAATACAAGATCTCAATCACCTTTCTCGACTAGAACGACACCTGACCAAGAATAGCTAAGCCCAGTGATCCAAAAATCTCCATGAAGAATTCCCGAGACAGTAACAGGAGGCAGGAAATCAGAATAGTGAATTGAGAAAGCAGCCGAAATGTATTGAAGAGACTCGACAAGGGGAATAGTTACAAGCAACTACAGACTGCCCTCTTGCCTGCATCTGCAAAGCTACTGCAAAGGTCATACTAAGAAACAGCTTTGCTTCGTCCTTCACGTGAATAAGCATTAGCTCTCATATCTTACAAGAGGTAGAGTATTTGAACTCAGATATGATTCAATTTGATGCCATCAGTGGATTGATTTGAATCTTGAAATACACTTTGAGATGGGCGAGTACTGGCTTTACATGATGTTCCATGGTGATTACTATTACCACTGATAGCTGTGATTAATGCTTTCAAGTTATCGAACCCCTGTGACTGATGCTTGGGTAAAGCCTTAAAGGGTAATAGGTGTCTCGAGTTGCACGCAGAACAAGCATAGAGAACTGCGCCAAATGTGGGTTTTAATCTTTATTACAGAGCACGTTGAATTTGAATTGGCGAACAAACAAACATTCAGGTAATGTTCAACCTTCCATTCTTTTGAATCCGCAGCCTATTACGTTGCATTGAATGTCCTGCTTTACAAAGAAAGTACCTAAAAATCTTGCTGTCTGCTAAAGTATATTCATTCCTGCAGGTAGTGCACCCTAGAGCCACTATAATACGTTGTAAAATAATATAAAAATAATATACAATAACATAACCGTGAGTAACAATGTGTGCCACTTCTTATACTGTCGTAAACACTACTGAGCTAGAAGTGTTTTGTAGTGGGCTTCACATTTAGGGCTCCGTATTTATGTCAGTCGGGAATTCCTTTGAATGTTAGACCTCAATCTGTTTGCTACTTTGGGTGCACCTGTCCTGGCTAGCCAATCCAACGCAAACATGAGTACTGAGGTGCAAGACCCCTAAATGATCCTAATAGGGACTCAATATCTGCCAGTGAAAGGCATACTTACAATCTAGTATGGCCTGGTCCTAAGAGATCCATAAAGCTTAGCTGACTAGAAAGCGACACGGACAACAGAGAAGCATTTCCGGACTGCTGAGGATGCATTGTGCACCACACCGCTGGAAAATTGAGACCACAGCCATCCATCATTGCAATATGGGCCCCTATAGTTTGGTACCCTACCCGCATGGAAGTCGTAGTGGGATGCTTACCTGCCACTATTTGTTGGGTTTGCAATTAGACTCAAAAAACGCAAACTATGTGCCTTTCTGGACACCAATTACCATTATTGTTATTCTAAATTAGCACTTGTGTATGGCCACGAATATGACACTGCAGCACCGTTTCCCTAGTCCGGGGTAGGGCTTTCCAACTGTTTCTATCACAGACTGGAGTCTGATTCAGTTTTGTGGAGGCTTGCAGCAGAAGATCCCAGGAGCCAATGAACTGGACACAGAGCCTTGGCAACCAAAACTCTCACCCCCTCCTCTCCTAGGGTGGGATGCTTGCAGTTTGGATGGTATGTTTGTGGGTACGACGGGGACAGGCGGGCGGGGGGGGGGGGGGGGGAGGAGGGGGTGCAGGCTGAAGCCCTTTGAGTTCAATGGGTGTTGCGCGCCTGGTCTGTACCGTGGCCACAGAATATGGTGGCACTTTTTAGTTTTCTTCCTGCATTATATGTATTGGTGGCATTTTTGTATCTCTTTAAACAAAAGTTCCAGCCTTCTTTCACAATAAAGCACTACTTGGACTCCCAATTCGCTGAGTGTTACTTGCGGTGACATGATGTATCGGAGTTTCTTCCACTTTTCGCCTCCTACAGCAATACTGGACTGCTGCTTCTGGCTTCGGGAGAGCAGTCGTGGTGAACAACTGTTCCCACCCACTGCCTACCCAGAGACTCCAAGAAAAGAACTCATATCAGGTGTGTTAATCAAAATTGGTTCACTGTATGCAAATGAAGACAACTCCCAGAATGCCTGAGTGTCACATCAAAGCTTAGCAGAGGAGAAAGCGTGGAAAGAGGTGGCATCACTAAATGAGGAAGTAATGGTGGGATTACAGACTGGTAATTTTGTACTCCGATTCTGTCTTTCTCATTCGAGTACTCACAACTCACCCTCCCTCAGATATGTTTTTGGCTCAACCTTGGAAGTGTCGGGGTGAACGATCATTACATCATCAAAGTTAAGTTATATAAAACAGGTTAAATAAAACAAAATGGCAAGAGTATTTTAAATTAAGAAAGCACTGGCAGAGCCAACAGCTTTAGCTTTTAGATATGGTAAGTGTGTCGTTATAGTTCACAGACTCTGTCTAGTATGCCCCATTTGTCCTTGGCCTGGTTTAGAGGAAGGGGATTCAGAATGAAACGTCTAAAATGTGCTATATGACTCATGGCTCTGCTGCTCCCCAAATGAATCGGTCAGCGTGTCTTCAAGCATGCAAAGTGCCTTACATGGATGGCAGGAGCAGAGGAGGCGTTGCGGCACACAGCGGAATCGGACTCGCCGCACTGGAGGACATGGAACCGAATCTCAGGAGGAGCCAGATGGAGGTCGCATCCTGGTAGGGCCGGATGGCACCCTGAGAGAGGAGTTGGGGGGCATACCGACTCAAAATCAGTTCTCCCCATTGTGTCTCGTCCAGGAAACTCAGTTGGAACCGGAAGGTACTGTTGACCCGAATGCAGGTGGTTCCTGAGCCGCCTAACTCTATGGGTGCGGTTAACCAACTATGGGATGGTGGATCGACGGGACTGCATAGGCCGCTGCGAGTACGGCCCCATTGGAGAATTAGCATGGCCTGAACTTGTTGTGAACTGGCGGGAGGAGATACTCATCTGTTGGGACCGTGGGGGGGGGGGTTAAGACCATTGGGGGGGTGAGGTGCTATTCCGCCATTCTGCGGACTAGGCACTCCTACTGCAGTGTGCTGTGTCGGCCTGGCTAGGCCGCTGGTTGGGCGGAGCCACACGGCACCAGGCAGTATGGCTGTACAAGGACTGGGTAACTAATTTGACTGATTGCTAGTGTTGAATACACTGTTATGGGAGGGGGTTCGAGGGAGGGTGGCAACTATGGGGCGGATTCCTGTGTCTTCAGGACACGGTTGGAGTGTGAGAAGAAGGTGCTACTGCCTGGGGCCGGGGGGACTATTTCCACTGTTTTGTATTATTGTTATTCGTCTTTGTTGGGGATGTTTTTATGCTGGGTCACCAGAGTTCATGAGAGTTTGCAGGGGGATGTGAGGGAACCCCGATGATACGCCTCACAGTTCATTCCCTGTCTCCCCCGGGGGCCCTGGGTGCCTAGTAATTGCTATTTATGGCAGGCGATCAACAGGCTTACAAACTTATAACGTGGAATGTAAGGGAGCCTAATAACAGAATTAAACGGATCCGGATAGCAACCTATCTTTGGCGATACAAGGTAAGTGTGGCCTTTTTACAGGAGACACATCTCTGGGGGGATTGCCTGAAATATGTTCAGAGAAGGTGGAGGGGCCAGTTTTTTGCGACCTCCTATTCGGGGTTCGCCAGCGGGGCGCTTGTGTGGGTGGCACCGGGGGTCCCCTTCAATATGCTGAAATGTTGTCTAGACTCAGATGGGTAGTATGTGGTGGTGGAGGGGTCATTGGATGGGAGACATCTGTGCCTGGTGAATGTTTATGCCGCAAACGCCATTGATGGGGAATTTTTGGGCAAGGTCCTGGGGAACCAAAATTTGGCACCTGATGTGGAACTGATAGTAGCTGGGGACTTTAAATGTGCCATTGATGGGGATTGTGACAGACACCCTCCCAAGCCACACGCTAAGCCCAAGACTCGCGCGGCCATGAAACAAATGCTTAATAACTACCATTTGCTGGATATCTGGCGGCCCTGCCACCCGGATAGCCGGGTGTATTCTTGTTTTACCCCAGCAGCTAATACATGTAGTAGATTGGATTATTGCTTTGTGCCGGAAACGGCGGCTGGCCAGATCTTAGAAACGCAGTACCTGGCCCACTATCTGTCTGACCACTCCCCCCTGCTGGTGGCCTATACTTTGGGCCGCCCACGCTCAAAAATACCGTTGTGGCGTCTTAATATGGAAGCACTGACAGACCCGGTTTTTAGGGAAACAATCATGGCAGGGTTGGACGGCTACTTTGAGGACAACTGGAATACGGCTAGTTTGAGGGCGTTTGAATGGGATGCAATGAAAGTGGTGCTGAGGGGAATATGTATGGCTACGGAGGTGGGAGTGAAGAGAGTGTTGGAGCGGGACCTAACACACCAGGAGGACTGCTTAAAGGTTCTAGAGGCAGCCCTTCCCACAGACCCGGAGGGACTGACTAAATGGACGGAACAGAGGATAGGGGAGCTCTGGGAGACACTGGGCACATACAACAGGTCCACTAGCAGACGCCGATGGTACATTGAAGGGGACAAGGCGGGGCGCCTACTGGCGCGCCTGATCAGGGAGGAGACTCAGCCTACCCCAATACTAGCCCTTAGGTCTGCTCAGGGTTGGGTGGTCTACACCCAGCAGGAGATAAAGAGGGTCGTTGCTGCACACCTCGGACAAATATATTCCGAGCCCGCTGCCGCCCCGCAATCTCTGGAGGCCCATCTCGCCAAAGTGGACCTGCCCTGCTAGGACCCGGAGAGTCAGGAGTCCCTAGGGGCTCCTTTCCGGGGAGAAGAGGTGAAAGCTGCGATTGCACACTTGAAGACGGCCAAATCCCCTGGTGCGGATGGCCTGGTGGCTGAGCTCTACAAGGAATTTGGAGGAACCCTGGTTCCTCGGCTCCTGGATTTAGTTTTGGAGGCTGGGGAGACAGGTATACTACCTGCCTCCATGCGTGAAGCGCTGACTGTGATGATCCCCAAGCAGGGGAAGGATCCCTTGCTTCCAGCCTCTTATAGGCCGATATCAATGCTCAATGTCGACCTGAAAATTATAAGTCAGGTTTTGGCGAACAGACTGCTCCTGTATCTTCGACGACTGGTATATGACGACCAGTTTGGTTTTATTCCAGGCAGGAATACGCTTCGTAATATCCGTCGCCTGGCCCAGAGATGCAGTCCCTAGAGGGGGGAGCTGAGCAGAATACCCTGGTATTCCTGGACATCGAACAGGCCTTTGATTCACTCAGGTGGTGAATATCTATGGCAGGTACTGTTAAAAATGGGGATCGGCGAGGGGTTTGTGAACTGGGTAAAACTCCTCTATACTAGGCTGGTGGCGAGGGTCCGTACGGGACGTTATGTCTCGGATGCCATTCCGGTGGCTAGGGGGACGCGGCAGGGGTGTCCACTTTCCCCCCTGCTGTTCGCCCTGGCGATGGAGCCATTGGCGTGCCATCTTCGAGGGGTTCTCCAGGGGAGGGGTATTAAGGTTGGAGCCGTGGAACATGATGTCTCACTGTACGTGGACGACGCGCTGATTTACCTGCGGGAGCCAATACATTCACTTCTGCTACTGTTGGCAGTTTTGGGCCGATTTGCTGAGATCTCTGGACTGTATGTCAACAAGACCAAATCCCAACTATACCTGGTGTGGTCTGAAACTGAACGGTGCGGAGTCCAACTCCCCGAGATACGGATCCCCTGAATGCATGATGTGCTGCGCTACTTGGGGATCTGGATAAGTAGGGACAGAGAAGTTTTTTACCAGCATAATATGGGGAGGGTCCTCAGAGGTCTCAGTGGCAGTACTGATATCTGGAATACGCTCCCACTTTCACTGATGGGGAAGATTGCCCTTATTAAAATGGTGATATTGCCCCAATGTCTCTACACAATGCAAGGCTCCTTCTTCGAACTCACACATCAGGTTTTCAAAGACCTTGATTTGCTGCTCCTGCGATTACTTTGGAATGGCAAGCGCTGTTGGGTAAGGCTGGAGGTCATGAAACGCACCTGGGGTAGAGGGGGCCTAGAAATCCCTGATCTAGAACTTTATTTTGCGTCCCAATTACAGCACGCAGTGGCTTGGCTGGACACGGACCCCTCATGGGAACGTTTGCTTCTAGCCGACACTTATGGGGACCGACAGCTGGGTGCGCTTTTATGGCACTCGGATGGTCACCAGAGGCAGGGCCCCCCACTGGGTGGTTTGTTGGAGGCCATCTGGGCCAGGGTGGTTAAGAGAATTATCAAGGAGAAGCCGTTCACCCCAGAGGCGGATTTTTGGCTGATGCCACCTTTCGCGCATAATGCGCGTGTCATATCCACTGATAGATGGAAGGCAGGAGGCTGTCTTATGCTGTCGGATCTCTACCCAGAACAGCGGTTTATTACATACCAGGAAGCGGTGGAATCCTTTGAACTAGGTCTGGGGCAATTCCCACAGTACGCTATGATAGCAGCAACGGCACAACAGCTATGGCCTATGTTCCCGGACGCCCTGGAGCACTCATGCACCCTGGTCACGATGATTACCATGGCGGGCAGGCGGAAGCTTGTCACACACCTGTATAGGGCTCTTTGGGAGGACAGGAAGGGTGCACCTCTTGGGGTTGAGGGTAGATGGCAGGAAGTGAGCCAGCAAGAGAGAACGCCACGGGAGTGGGAGAAGATTCATGAGGGTGTACGCAAGGTGGCGGTCTCAAATAGATTTAAACAGATTCAATACAATATGGTCCACATGAAGTATCTATCACCCAAACGCCTACACACTATTGACAGTTTAAGGGACCCGAGTTTCCCCAGATGCCACTATGGCCAGGCAGATTTCGCACACATGGTTTGGTCATGTCCAACGATACAAGGTTTTTGGGTAGCAATCCTAGAGGACCTTCACAGGATAACCGGGTGGAGGGTGGCTTTGGAGGTATGCACTTGCATCCTGGGATTATTTCCCCCGAGACCCTAAACGCAAAACCAGTCGAAGGTTCCTAGTATTAGAACTGGTGACGGGCAGGCGAAGAATAGCAATCCACTGGCTGGGGCAACAGGGGCCACTACTAGCACGCTGGTAAAAGGACCTGAAGAAATGGGCATTGGCGGAGGAGGGGCACATGCGTAGTACTAGGAGGGATGCCAAACTCCCAGAGGTGGTACAGGCATGGGGGTTAATGGTCCAGGAGATAGAGGGGAATGCCCCTGGTTCTACACAGATGACGACCACGGGAGATAGTCCGGAGGGAACGGAGCCCCCCCAGGCGGAGGGAGGGACGGGGGGACGCCTCGACTTGAATGTTGACTAACTGGACCGTGGGATGAGTGGACCCGGTGGGGAGAAGGGGAGTTTGGAGGGGAAGTTTGTTTGTTTACAAGTAATAAACAATAATAACGTGCTTCATGAGAATGATGCTTTCACCGATTGATTGGTTTGATGGGCGTCTCAGAGACCACCGTAGTAGTTCGGTAACCCCGGGTGGGAGAATGTATTACCTATTGTATGGGGTGGTCCATGTGATGTACCTGTTTCCATGTGCAAAGTATGCTATGAAAATTGCAATAAAGAAAGTAAAAAAAAACCAACATAACATAACATAGCTTGAACAAGCATTCCCGCAGCACCTTCAGACTTATGGCACGACAGGCTTCGCAGATCTTTGAGTAGTGGTCACGCTCCAAGCACCACAGACAAAGCAAGTGTGAGTCTGTAACAAACATTGGAGTGTGACAGGCATCACAGGGTTTGAAACTCCAGTTTTGCCGAAGACATCCCTAGCAAACTAGGAGAAAAATCTCTAAAAAAGGCTTTAACAAAATGTGAAAAAAAGTCAGTGAAAAATTGACTGTGGATAGTTCTCTCCAGACTGGTGCAGAAAACAAAACTGATGTCAGAGCAGTCGGGTGGTAGAATCATTTTGGCAGTACACCTGTGCGCCAGTAAGTGGCGTCATTTGGTCCTTATCGTCCACGCCGGAAGTAATTTGTGAGGCACCACACACATTACTTCCAGCGAGGACGATAAGGAACCGAATGATGCAACCTACTGGCAAACAGGTGCACTGCAGAAAAAAATCTGAATTCAGTCTGACACCTGAAAAGAATTCTGATCTAAGGAATCTGCAGCTAGAAGTCTCTGTGAGATACCAAACGTACACACGATGTTGGCGAGAGGAGTCATGTGAATATTGGAGAGTGTGGAGTTGAGAGGATATCCCTGGGAGCTTCCACAGATCAATTTGGTGGGTTCGAAGGTGAAGGGGTGAGGGTGACTTTCTGGGTGCGCCCCGTTAGGAAAGAGCTGATCCACGAATTCATGAGTGGTGGAGACGTTGGATGAAGATCAGGTGAGAGACAGTGTTGAAACCCACGGAGAGGTCGAGGAGGATGAGGCTGCAGTGTTGTCAGCAACCATAATTATCTGGATTTCAGCAGTGGCTGTGATGAGGGCAGTTTTGGTGATATGATTTGGTCTGAAATCCGATTGGGATGGATCCAGGAGGTAGTTTGAGTGCACATGGTTAGCTAGCCTCTTGGTAATGAGTTTTTTCACGACTTTGCAGAGAATAGGAACAGTGAGATGGGTCTGTAGTTAGCTGGTGAGGTCGGGTCTGCTGTGGGCTTCTATAGTGACAGGATGGTGGTGTGTTTCCAGACGCCAAACAAGTTGGCCGTAGTAAGAAAGCTTTTGAGGATTTGGCAGAGGGTGGTCTAGTTGATTTCAAGATTTTATGAAGGATAGGGGATCAGTAGGGGCTCCAGAGTGCATGGAGCACATGGTCATGGCGGTTTCCGTGAGTCAGATAGTGGGCCATCAGTTCAGGGTGTTTTCAGGAGTGTTGCTGTTGTCTTAAAGTAGGTCTGTAAGTTTTGCCGGGTTCGGTTGGGGGCGAAGTTGATGGAGACAGGGCTAATTGTGTTGTGGAAGAACAGAGCAAGCTGGGAGTAGAGCTCCTGAGAGGAGGAGGTGGTGGTGCATCCGACGGCAGGCATGGTGCATTCCTTTATGATTGAGAATATTTCCTTTGAGATGTTGGTGCGGTTTCCAATCCGTTTCGTGAGGGTTTTCAGTAGTTGGTGAAAGTGTCATACAGTGGATTTAATTGTTTATTTTACCTTGTTCTGGGAGCACCTCCACCTGCTCTTGAGCTGCTTGCAGTGCTCCTTGAAGACACAAAACTCTTTGTTGTACCACATAGCTTACAGTCTGGTCCTTGAGGTGGCTGTTGTTTTGAGGGGTGCCAAGATATCTGCCCAGGTGGTGATCCAGTGATTGAAGTTAATGTCCCCTAGAAGTGGCGGACGGTTGCTGTAGTTCTGTAGAATAGGTTTCTTGGGTGATCACGTTGCAATTGCGCAGGTGGTCATGAGGGCGGGAGCTCTTTGGTGGTGGTTAAAGGGAAGGTTGAAGCACAGGAAGAAATGATTGGTCCAAGTGGGGGCGGCTTGTCCACTGAGATGATGTTGAAGTTGGTAAAGATAGGTTTTAGAAGGTGGCTAGCAATGTATGTGGGTTTATTAACCCATAGCAAGAATGAGTAGGTTGAGGTAAGGGAGATCATCCAGGTGGAAATATAGGTCTGCGAGCAGGATGAAGGAGCTGGAGTAGAAACCTCTAGGTTGTTGGTCCCGTGTTGTCTGGTGATCTTGTAGCCGGAGGATGGAGGGGGGTTATGGTGGTGAATTGACTGTTACGATGTCTGGAGCGGATATGGTTTGAAGCAGCTCTCTGTGGGGAAGAGTAGGTCCAGAGTAAGGTTGTGGAGCAAGTCCCATATTTTGAAGGTGTGTTTGGTGAGGGAGAGGGTGTTTGGTGAGGGAGTGGGTGTTTAGCAGGGCAAATCAGAGGGGTGTGTATCTGAGTTGATATCTGTGGGAGTGCGGGAAGCATGGGTGGTGGGAGAGCTAGTGGTGTTGCAGAAGCCAGTGCATGCCTTCAGTGTTGTCAGGGAGGTCCGGCAGCATTGTGGGGAGATCTGTCCTGGGTTCAGAGGGTGATGACGTGGTAGTCAAAGAAACATAAATATATTTGTATATGAAAATAAAATGATTTGATATCAGTAGCTGTTCTGTGGGCAATTGTTTATTTCCGGAACCTATTGGTCCGTTAAAGTAATGGGAACTTCCCGTTCATGTTTCTTTGATTATTAACTTCCCTGGTGGGTTGTTCCCTTGTATCCTTTTAGTAGGTTCAGGGTTCCCTTTCTGTTTTGTATATATGATGACGTGGTCTTAGGCTTTTCTGAGGTGGTGTAGGAACAGAGGTCCTGGCGAAGACGGGCTTACCTTTAGTGCAAAAGAGGCACGCCTGCTGCAGCCGCCATTAAGGAATGCAAGCGAAAGGAGATCCTGGGGACAGTGAGAACAGCTGGGCTTGTGGGGGGAGAGATGTGGGAGGCAGATAGTAGAATCAGGTGAGAGAAGTAGCAGCAGAGGTGCGCTGAAGGAATCGGTGAGAGGGAAAAGGGGGGTGAAGGGGGCAGAAAAATACTCTATGAAAGACTTTGTCACTAGCTGTTCAAGTAGTTCAATTTGCTTCCAATCGTCTTCATTCCCTGTGCTGAAGTTCCCAATATGATTCAGAAAAGGGGGTGGTGATGAACAGAGTGCCTGAATTAAGCAGACCACTCTTACCCAGTCCAAAGATCAGGGCTTGATCCATCACCGTTTTTTAGCTCACTGCACCATCCCAGCTCAGAACTTGGCTATATGCAAATTAGTCTGTTCCTGTCCCAGTGCATGATGGGAACAGGGCAAACCAAACTACCAAGCCAATTCTTATACTGGGAAGGAAACAAGCTCCCGGGGACCGGTTTCTGCCATTTCAGGCGTCGTCGGCCCAGCTTGCTTGAATCCTGATGGTGCAATGAGCAAGGGACATGAGTCCCTTGCTCACTGCTCCATTAGGATTCAAGCAAGCCGGGCCGACGACGGCTGAAATGCCAGAAACCGGTCCCCGGAAGCTTGTCTCCTTTCTGGTGAAGAATTGGCTTGGTAGTTTGGTCTGCCCTGTTCCCATGATGCACTGGGCCAGGGACAGACTAATTTGCATATAGCCAGGTTCTGAGCTGGGATGGGGCAGTGAGCTAAATAACGGTGATGGATCAAGCCCTGATCTTTGGACTGGGTAAGAGTGGTCTGCTTAATTCAGACACTCTGTTCATCACCACCCCCTTTTCTGAGAAGTTCCCAATATAGCGTCTTTTCCATGCAGTACCTCAAAAGCTGTCAGAACCAGATGGCGTAAAAAAAATCTAAGGTAATCTTTTTCCAAGTGTAGTGTGGCGTCTGGGGATGCAAGTTACATAATAACTTCTCCCCTCCTCTTACAGCCACCCTTTTCCTTCTTATTTTCTTCAAAGGGTAATTTTAGAAAATGGAGGCTACAGAATTCGATCCTCTGCCACTTGTCTAGACAGTGAAATTCACAGCTCTGCCCCTCCTTCTAGTAGGGAGAAGTTAATCTCCTTTGGAATATGAGCCTTTTACGCTGGTCTTCAAACTGTGGGGTGCACTCCTGTACAGGGACGTTGATTTAAATTAAGGGTGGGTTCCGAATGAGAGAGTATGCAAGACCCGCAGCAAAGCACACAGCTGCTTGCTAAGTATTTTTCTTACTGATTGGGAGCAAGCACATGCACCATGAAAACAAGCATTTGCAATGCAATAGGTCTCGCATTAATTACGTTTGAGCTATTGGCATTGCTAAATATTGCACCACTAATTGCAACAAAAGTCTATAAATTGTAGGCCAAAAAATGTGTATTTATTTTTGTGGCAATGGTGGCATGCTGCGCTTCAGATGAATATGTTTAAAAGTAAAGTGCGCCATACTGCGATTGCTACAATAGTTAATTGTGGATGCGTTAACAATTGATGTGTGCACTGATGCTGGTGGTGTGTGTGCCTGTAGAAACTGTGCACTGATGGCTGGTGGTGTGTGTGCCTGGTGGAAGTGTGCACTGCCGGCTGGTGGTGTGTGTGCGTGGTGGAAACGTGCACTGATGGCTGGTGCTGTGTGTGCCTGGTGAAAGCATGCACTGACAGCTGTTGGTGTGTGGCTGGTGGAAGCGTGCACTGACGACTGATGGTGTCTGTGCCTGGTGAAAGTGTGCACTGATGTGGTTGTGTGTGTGTGGTTGTGTGTGTGTGGTTGTTTGTTTGGTTGTGTGTATGTGCGGTTGTGTGGGTGGGTGGTTGTGTGTGTGGTTGGTTGTGTGTGTGGTTGGTTGTGTGTGTGGTTGTTTGTGTATGTGTAGTTGTGTGTGTGTGTGTTTGTGTGTGTGGTTGTGTGTGTGTGGTTGTGTGTGTGTGTGGGTGTGTTTGTGGTTTTGTGTGTGGTTGTGCGTGTTTATGTGTGTGGTTTTGTGTGTGTGTGTGTGTGTGTGGTTGTGTAAACAGCCCTATCGCATGGTATATGGCATGTGTAAATGCATTTTGCTGCACAGCGTTCCAGTAGCAAAAAGTACAATAAGCCAATAATAAACAACGGAAGCGTTTTTAAAGTCAAGTATTTTCTCGGAGAACCTTTAGAATTTTTAAGGAAATATTTAAAATCCCATGTGGTTTACAAAATGTTACCGTTTTTTAGCACTTTGAAACAGACGGATTACAAGAAACGTGTGTTTAGTTTTGGTGAAGGGGCCTGTACTTTAGCCCACAATAATTGTAATATAACGGTGCACTATAAAAGCCAGTGGAGGCCAGGGCTGGGGAAGAGTCAATGACTGCAGCTCTACCCAATGTGAACCCAAACAACACATATGCATCTTAAACCCACCATAGGAGACGAGGCCTTGGTTAAAAACGCCTCGTCTGACTGCCTAGAAATAGACTAAGGCGAGTGGGGGTGGGTGGGGGGGTTCTGTGGTAAAACTAAGCAGAGTCCACCCTGGAGCCATTCCACGGCCTTATCTGTTGTTGTAACAAGTCTGGAGACTAGGGACATGTGTCCAGGAGCAACTAGTGTGGACAGCAGCGTGCTGGGGGTCACTCCACAATGTGTAGAACCACACCGTGCAGGGGACGAGCTTCTTGTGCAGCCTTCATTGTTCCTACTGAACACATTCATATGAAATCATCACAATCATGCGAAATCTGATGTACACATTAATACGAAATCATGCACACATTCATCCGGAATCCGAGGTACACAGTAGTACTAATGTGCAGACCAAATGAGTTGGGGAGTTCTCTCTCCACCGTCTTTAAGGATGACCACAGCGAGTAGCGAGATTGTCATGAGCCCAGAGCCATATTTTTCAGAAACCATGGTTACTTAGTGCTAGACCCCACTGTGAAATATCGCAACCCCTTAAAAGCACAATTTGTGAAAATAACACGTGGTACAAAATCGTGGTTGGGGCTGGGGATATACAGAAGGGCACATCTGGAACACTGTCCTCCCCCTTTGTCTGGGATTGAGGCAGGAGATGTGTTTATGTTCCCCGTCTCTCCAATAAAAACAACATAAATGAAAAAAACAGTTCTGCAGCTGTCCCAATAAATGGCATGTCAGGCTGGGATAATAAACAGTGTGTGTGGTGCCAGTGATGTGTGACGCTGTGCATGAGGAGCTGTTAGGATATGCGTCTGGGTTCGCCTGTGTGATGGCGATGTGCGTTTCCTTATGTAGGATGTGCGTTGTTGCTGGAGTGCTGCATGCGTATGTAATATGTGCGTGTGTGCGCATGGGTAATACAGGTGACTGCTGTGTGCATTGAATTGGTCATATATGTGCGTGGGGTGGTATCGTTTTATGTGTGCAGGGTCTTTGGTTTGTGCACGCAGTGTATACTGTGGGCATGTTTTCTTTTATGTAGGCATGATGTGTGCGTTATGACAGAATGTGTGTCCTGTGTGTGCAAGCTGTGTTTGCAGCGTGCGTAGTAATGGTGTATGCTTGTGAGTATGGGGCTGCTGATGTTGATACACTGCCCGGTGGACTGGTCGTGCCTAAGAAGGCAGAAACACGAACCCGCTAGGCCGCGTTCGCACCGAGAGCGCGCAGCACTGAGGCCCGGCCTAGCTCGCGCCATCCATCCCCAGGCACAGGCTGCGCGAAGCAAGTATGCACCGACTCCTGCAGGGGTGTCCGAGTACCTCACCCGGAGGCATGCATGACTTCACCTTTGTCGCGCAGTCTGCACTCCGAGGTCTTAGCGCTTGGCAGCTCCGCAATTACCATGAGAAATGAAATCATTTCTCATCTATGAAGTCACCAGCATTCCACGAACCTGACACTCGCCTGGCTTCTCAATCTTCAGGGACTGCTGGGTCAATCTCCATCCAATATTTAAATCGGCATGGAAAGATCTCAAAAATCTTTCTAGCTGCATACGCCCAACACCGCACTTAATTACATTTCTGACTTTTGGCCCAAAAAATCTCAAGTGTCCAGTGCATTGACGGCTGGTGACATACAGGGTGGTGGTATGGACGCAAATCCACCCCCCATTCATTCAAGACAGCACATGTAACGTGAGACGCAACCACAGGGTGGACCACTGACTTTAGCATCACCACGGGGCAGTGGAGCAGCCAGGGCCACCGCTCAATCGCAGATCAGTGGGATCACCTCTCACAGCATGAGGCCTGTGTTTAAGACTGCCAATGCATTCTTACCTCGGTGCTGGAAGGTGGAGATCTTCGGCAAGAGGACATGCAAATATCAATCAATAAATCAGAGTACTTGTAAAGCGTGCTACTTACCTGTGAGGGTCTCAAGGCGCTGAGGGGAGGGGGGGGTGCCGCTACTGCACGAAGAGCCAGGTCTTGAGGAGTCTTCTGAAGGCGAGTAGGTCTTGGGTCTGCCGTAGGTGGGTAGGGAGGGTGTTCCAGGTCTTGGCGGTGAGGTAGGAGAAGGATCTGCCGCCGGAGGTCGTTCTTTGGATGCGGGGGACAGCAGCAAGGGCGAGGCTGGTGGAGCGGAGCTGGTGGGTGGGCGTGTAGAAGCTGAGTCTGCTGGTCAGGTAGGCTGGTCCGGCGTTGTGGAGTGCTTTGTGTGCGTGGGTGAGGAGCTTGAAGGTGATCCTCTTGTCGAGCCAGTGTAGGTCTTTCAGGTGGGGGGTGATGTGGCTGTGGCGGGGGACGTTGACGATCAGTCGGGCGGAGGCGTTTTGGATGCGTTGTAGGTGTTTGGCTGGGATTCCTGCATAGAGTGCGTTGCCGTAGTCCAGTCTGCTGCTGACGAGGGCCTGTGTCACCGTTCTTCTTGTTTCGGTAGGGATCCACTTGTAGATCCTGCGGAGCATGCGGAGGGTGTTGCAGCAGGAGGAGGAGACGGGGTTAACCTGCTTAGACATGGAGAGGGAGGAGTCAAAGATGAATCCTAGGTTGCGTACATGGTCGGTGGGTGTTGGTGCTGTTCCCAGTATGGTCGGCCACGCGGAGTCGTCCCAGGCTGAGGGGGTGGGTCCGAGGATGAGGACCTCCGCCTTGCCCGAGTTCAGCTTCAGACGGCTGCTCCTCATCCAGTCGGCGACGGCCTTCATTCCCTTGTGGAGGTTGGTTTTGGCGGTGTGTGGGTCCTTGGTGAGGGAGAGGATGTGCTGGGTGTCGTCGGCGTAGGAGATGTTGTTGAGGTCGTGATGGCGGGCCACTTGGACGAGGGGGGCCATGTAGATGTTGAACAGCGTCGGGCTGAGGGATGAGCCCTGGGGGACGCTGCAGATGATGTTGGTGGCTTTGGATCGGAAGGGTGGGAGGCGGACGCTCTGGGTTCTGCCGGAGAGGAAGGACGTGGTCCAGACAAGGGCCTTCTCTTGGATTCCGGCTTCTAGGAGGCGTGTCTTTAGAATGTGATGGCAGACCGTGTCGAAGGCGGCTGACAGGTCCAGGAGGATGAGGGCTGATGTTTCGCCGTTGTCTAGATGGCACCTGATGTCATCTGTGGCGGCAATGAGGGCTGTCTCAGTGCTGTGGGTTCGTCTGAATCCGGACTGGGACGGGTCCAAGATGTTGTTGTCTTCGAGGTGGCGGGCCAATTGCATGTTGACTATTTTCTCAAAGACCTTTGCCGGGAACGGTAGCAGGGAGATGGGCCGGAAGTTCTTGAGGCCCTTGGGGTCTGCCTTGGGCTTCTTGAAGAGGGCGTTGATTTCGGCATGCTTCCAGCTTTCCCGGAATGTCGCTGTTTCGAAGGAGATGTTGATGACCTTCCGTAGTTAGGGTACGATGGCTGCGTCTGCTTTGTTGAATATGTGGTGTGGGCATGGGTCTGACGGAGATACTGAGTGGATGGAGTTCATGACCTTGCGTGTCTCGTCGTCGTTGTCGTTGTCGTTGGACCAGGCGGTTGGCGCTGGTGGTGTTCACAGGGGAGGTGGAGTCTGGCGTAGTCGGGGCAGTCGTGGTGTTGAAGCTGTTTTGGATGTCAGCGATCTTGCGGTGGAAGAAGATGGCTAGTGAGTGAAAACGAATTCCACCATGTAATACACAGCCCCCCTTTCACTGTTTGAA
Source organism: Lissotriton helveticus (assembly GCF_964261635.1). Lineage (NCBI taxonomy): Eukaryota > Metazoa > Chordata > Amphibia > Caudata > Salamandridae > Lissotriton > Lissotriton helveticus. Next base: position 33,994,373 of record NC_136058.1, read on the forward strand.
ATCAAACTTAGGAAGTGCATGAAGTATTATGAATTAAAAGTCATAAAAGGCATAGAAACACTTATATCATCGGAAAAAACTTTACAGCCTCGACACTAAAAATAACACATTTCACAAATGAAAAATGTGAATATAACTTTTTTCGATGTCCATAGAAAGGCGTAGGAATAGGCACAGCAATATCATACCACCCAAGCACTGAAAAATATAAAAATCCGAGTTGGCCCACTGCCTAGTCTTACAAACTGTCTGGATTTACAAGTTATTTTTCCGATATGAGAACACTCAGGTGCGACAATTGAGGCTTCTTCCGGTTAAGATGTGGGAGTGAAGACGTGGGATGAGCATCAAATGGGTAGGCTGTTTAAGGCAGATGGCGTCTGCGCCCGTTCATGCGCACATGAACTCAAGCTTTAGGCCACATAAACCTAAGCTTTAGGCCAGTGGGTCGCACTTTGAAAAGCCCCTTTACTATAAATCGAGCAACAGCGCATGCGATGTTCTAGCTCGACCTAAAAAGACCCAAAAGCAGCTAATTCCATATAAAGATGGTGATAACTTTATTAAGGCCATGGAGTGGTGTGGGCTGAATGTTTCAGGCTTCATTTTAAGGGCAGTTGAGCTGGACTGAATGAAACAGGTCTTATTCTCTCAAGAGAGTCCATGTAAGGTCAGGTGAAGGGGGGGAGTAGGAAAGTAGGATCTGCTTCTATGGTTGCCTCCACTTTTTACCTGGTGCTAAGCTGTATTTGACTAGACTGACTGGGAACCTGCAAATCAGGACCCCAGTCTGTCTGCTTTCTCCCCAAATTGTATGTTCAGTAATTAGGTACACCCCAGATTGGATACTGGGGTACACTTATAAATCCCTAGCATATGGTACCCACGTACCCAGGGCATACGTACCCCAGAAGGTCTACCATGGGCTGAAGCATGTATTACGCAACCAATGAGAGACCATTCAAAATGGAACTACAAGCCTGCAATTGCAGCCTGTGTAAGTTGGTGCTTGCACCACTTACTAAAGATATGGGTTTCCTATATCTAGGGTCACTGAACTTAAAACCTATAAGTCACCCCTCTAGCAGGCCTTTGCAATCTTGAAGGCAGGGTGCTTGGTACTACAAGATTATTTATTTTATATATGATTACGGAACTCACATGAGATCCACATAAAACACAAAATAATACATTCGAAAAAAAAAAAAAATCATTAAGGAACATTATATATACATCGGGGAAAAGAATATAGAAATATACATGATAAAACTAAACATCAAAACATTCGCCTAATACAAATTCAAGAAACATTTAAAAAAATTAAACAATTTGAAACAAAACATTTCATTGGGGGGATTATTCATGGCTGCAATGAAAGCAGTAGCAGATAAAATATTCAATTGGAGGCAAATCGGTCTTAACCACTTGCGCCTATGCGACATTAGAGCTGAGCAGACAAAGATGACATGAGTCAAATCCTGATTATTCATATTGCAAAGATCACATGTAGCTGATGAACCATACCATCTTGATAAGAGTGATTTCAGAGGGAGTAAATCCTGCCTTAATAGAAGCACCATACGCCTAACTCCATGCGGAATATTCCAATGGACATAAGGTTGCGCTTTCCTAATCAAACAGGAATCAATGACTGGAGTGGTGCCTTTATTCTGAATACGAAACTCTCTGTCTAATCTAAACCCTAATTCCCAAGATGCTGACTTCAGAATGGATTTCAACTGATATGATGATTGCTTGGTACTAAGTTAGAGGGTGCCCCGGCATGAGTGGGACACCCCTGCTGCCTACGGAGCCCATTTTCCCGGTTTGTCAGTGAAGTAGCCATATAATATATAGAGGGGCACTGCGTAATTACGCAATGACCATCTTAAAAACGGCTGCAATGAATCCTATCATGTTTGGTATCAAGCATGTTGGAATCATACTCTCACACCGTAAAGGGTGTGGGAGTATGAGTCCAAGCACTGGAAGAGTCCTCCGACAGGCTCTCAGTGCTTCCAGTGCCAGTCTTTTTCACCCGGACAGTACAAAATAGTTGCTGCTGACCAGAGACATGATTCTGCCCTCCTAATGCGGAGTGAAGCTCGAGCAGGGGGAAGGCAGAATAGGACTCCTGTTACAGGGAAGTGTGACCACCTCCCGGACAGGATTTAGTGTATTGGGGTGGGTTGGGTGCGCTTGCCAGCGCCACTCAGTCTGCATGAGGGGCACATTTGGTGTCCCTGTGCATAGTCCAGTTTAAACCAGCCCTGGGAGCCGTTGACTCCAGCTCTGGCACAAAACTGGATAAAGGACATGGGAGTAACCTTCCCCCGTCCAGACACTCCCCTGGGAGGATCCCCTCAATCTTCCCAACCCTTTCCCTAGGGTACTTAAGATCTTACCTGGGTGAAGGTCCCTATGTTTGTCGTGGGATAAGATTCAGATCAGACAACACTTCTTCTTCTACCTTCTGGGCACTCTGGACTGCGCTGGACTTCGTTTGGGTCTGACTTTGTCTCTCTTACAGTCTTCTGCATCGTCTGTGCCTCGCATTATACAGGAACCTTCAAAGGCCTGTGAAGGCCTGTGAAGCATCAAAGATACTTGAAGGAGTCTCTCCTGGAGTGAAGGAGTCACTCCCCTGCATTCGCAGGCACCTCAACTAAGTCGACAGGTCTGCTGATCCTGAGCTCCTCCGGACTCCGTAAGGTTCTGCAACACAGGTTGTGGTTTCCCACAGCTCCCGAGGCCTTCCCTACCCTCCAACCAAGCTTGAGGCCAGTATCCCTCGTGGGGGTTGCATTACCGAACCCCTGTGCACCGCGTCAACTTGCAGTTGCAAAGGCTTGTTGGCTTCTTTCCAAGAAGATCTTTGGGCTCCAAGTAGCCCCAACCTCGAGCACCTCCAGTGGCCAGAATCTTCAGCCACACCGCATTGTGGCCTCCATCTTTTGGTGAGCTTCTTAATGGCCTCTCGCGACTCCAGCGCCTCTGTCCTGTGGGTCCACTTGAGGGTCACACTTTTGGTGAGTCCCCTGGATCTTACTGGTCCCGGCATTGCTCCTTCTTCACTTCCCACGTTGGTTGCATTTGCCAAGGTTTGTAGGTGCTCCCACCAGACCCCGACCCCTCAGCACTCAACATCCTTCATGGGACAGCTTGTGCACGGCTCCTGTCCCTCCTCAGCATCGCCTGGTCCTCACAGCTGCAGAGTCATGGTCATCGTCACACATCCTGAGCCTAACGAGAACTGGGGTTTTTTAGAGTTAGGAAAATACTGGGCGCACTGCTCACGGTGGTACATGTACTACTGATAGGTCAAGGTGCAGGTAGGTGAGGGGACAAATACCCTAAACCCCTCCAAAAAGTGTGTTCAAAGGCACACACTATACAAATGAAAATACAAAACCTATTGCACACCAGTTAAGGAAAGTATAGATAAGGATGTCTCAATGGACATTAGTAAGTACAAGTTACAACATTCGCAGAAAAGGAAAACGATGGGTGATGCGATTCCTCTTTTATTGCAAAGATGGCCACATCCTGCAACGCCCGACATCGGAGGGCATTCGTCTACAAAGTCTCCTTGACACTCCTGAGTGACAGTATCTGTCCCCTCTGCTTGCAGGTACTTCTCATCTAGAATCCACCTTTGGATTCCCCTGGACACTTTCTCCTTCTGCAATAGCAGCACTTTCCTGAAGTCCTCCATTGGGTTCGACAGGGGTTTCCGACACCACTTCATACGTATGCACCTGGCTTCCCTGGTGTAGGTAAAGTGGGAACTAGGGTATCCACGGGTGGGGTGGCTCTCCAACCTTCTGTCTTCTATTTTATTTTTTATTTATTTTTATTTCTTCTATAGCGCTGGAATCAATCCCGTAAGGGTATCTCCGCGCTGAGCCAGCTATAGAATTTTCAGTCAGTGCGTCTGGGGAATTAGGTGGACAGGAATGCTTCTTGATAAAGAAGGGTTTTTAATGTTTTCCTAAAAGGTAGGTAGTTAGTGGTGGATCTAACATCAGGGGGCAATTTGTTCCATAAGGCAGGTCCAACCGAGGAGAAGGCACGGTCTCCTTGTCTGGATTTCTTTGTGACCGGAGGTTTTAAAAGGGCTTGGTTGCTTGAACGAAGGGACCTGCTGGGCTGGTATAGCACCAGGGATTGAGACAGGTATTTAGGGCCTACACCATAGATACATCTATGGACCGTGCAGCAGATCTTAAAATCGATACGCTGTCGGATAGGGAGCCAATGAAGTTCCCTCAGCAAGGGTTTAGAGGGGGTCCTAGCTGGTGCGCCCATGACCAGTCTTGCTGCCGTGTTCTGGACCACCTGCAAGCGACCTACTGCATCAGCATTCGCTAGTGTCAGCAGGCCGTTGCAGTAGTCCAGACGGCTGGTCACTAGTGCCTGCACAAGTGTCTTTCTGTAGGTGGCGGGGAGATACGGAAAGACGCGTCTAAGTAGGCCAATAGTGTAGAAGCACAATCCTGCAATGTAATTGGTGTGCTCCTTCAGGGTTAGCTTCCACGAGGTTTCTTCAGGGTCTACTGGGAAGGGTCCTTAATCTTTAAAATTCCAACTGCGACTTACACGTAGAGTTGTACGGAGCATGCGGTCGTGTTCAGGCACTGCACACGTTTTCCGTGGGGGTCCCTATCTACTCACCTTGGGTGGTTCCTTGGGTCCCCAACAGTTCTACATCCTCTCGACATTGTCTTGATCAGAGTTGTGGTTCTTATACCACTTTCTTAGTATATAGTTTGGTCCACTGTGTATTTTGTGCTTTTTACTGTTTCTTTGCTAAAGTAATGTGTGCATTGTGTTTATCTCCATGGAGGAGATATTTGAACGTACTAGAGAGTACTATATAATAAATACATACTTGGTGTGGTTCTTTTCACTTAATCTATACTATAAATTGCCTTCTGGTAAAACAAGCTACTTTACACTCCTTCTGGGCTAAGCCTGAAGGCTGCTCTCCACAAATACCACTTAGAGAGCTTTCTAAGATCTCTTAAATCACCATAAGGGTTGTCTGGACTGGTGCCAGGTGCCCACTTACATTAGTGGACATCATATACAAGGCCAGCTTCTCACAGTGGACAAAAAAGATCTGCAGCAAGGCAACATAAAATGATGTTACTATGACTATTAGTGAAAAGCTATGGAGGTAATCTGTCCTCTGAAAGGCTTATAGTCCCAAGGAAGAGTCAGCTGTCATACGGTTCCTCCCAATTCATTAACACTGTGTGTTTGGGCCCCATAATCGTCCGCTGAAACCATCAGAATATGATGACCTAGTTCCTAGCTAGCTCATAGTGCACGATCTGGATCTCTAAACCTTACAGAATACCTGATGGTGTCTGCAACCTCAGAACATGACAACCCTAATTACCCCAAAGAAATCATGGAAATAGATGTATCCTTTCGTTCTAAACTCAGGTATGCCCAATGGGAGACACAAATTGGCTTTATAATAATGATTGAAGCAAGTGGACTCTGGTGTAAAATATGTGTGCTGCAATGATTAATAGATAGAAACAAAACATTGTAATCAGCATTACAAGAAAGGTGAAAAAAATGTATTCAAATTCTATCTTTGTATTGATTATATGAATGCATATAATTGTACTCCTACCTAGCGCTGCCTATCCTAGAAAGCATAAGGTGTGCAATTCTGCCAGAATACCTTAGAGTGATCTAACTTCCCACTTAACTGCATACACGTGTCATCTGGTAGCCTGTCTAGTGTAGAACAGGCCGTCGTCCCTCTCAGGATAGTGATGGGATTCAGCTGGGCAAGAACTCAGGCAGGAGGTGACTATGACAATCCATCAAAATGCTCTTCTGTCAAACAAATGCCTGATGCAGTTTACATAATAAAACAGGACCCATTCATGCCGTGACTGAGCTCTGGTCTGGCTCTCATTGTGGATTCTACCCACCTAGAGCTGTCGCTGAACAGACAACAAAAATGCACAGTTTGTGCAGTGTACCCGGTCCTTGGACCCAATGTTCTAAGAAATGATAATGTGCCTACGAGAAATGTATTTGTAAGCAAACCTTTTCTGAGTACACTATCTCATGAGGTGCACCAGCAAATATGTGCTAAAAGTCATCATCTAAAAAGATTACAGTTTTAAACGTGAAGATGTAAAGATGGAAGCGTTAGTGCATAGGGCCTATTAACCTCATGACACCCACTCCTTTTCTGTAAGGTGACAAGAAAGGTTAAAATTAAACCTAAAAATATATCCTAAAATCTAAGTATAAATTAATCATGAACCCCAAAAAGTATAACAAATATTTTCACTTTAATGACAAAGCATGAAGAAAGCCAAATTGCATTAAAAGCCAATTTAGAAAATAAGCAATTAATATCTGCATAATAATGAAAATATATTTTGCATTAAAAAGTTCTCGAAACTGCATGAATGTTTAAATGTTCCGATAATCAGTAAAAACATTATTTTTTCCAGCTTCTGCAGATGATGTTCCCACCCCAATCGCATGTCCCAATGAGCATCTGCTGAAGGTGTGACAGCCAGTAGTGCCATCGCAGTGGACGTGCCAGGATCCAAAAATCCAGGAGCCGAGGCATTCACAGAAAGCTTGTATTATGCATTCTGCCGCAATGGCGTAGGACATCTTTGCAAATTGGTTCTTAACAGATCCATTAGCAGTTCCACGTCCATAGTTTGGATAAATTGCATTCCAAGGCATATATCCACACCACAAGTGAAAGTGAAAGTGCACAGCAAAAAGCGGAACACAGGCTGTACGCTATATAACTATACAGGTGGAAAAGGCAAGGACTAGTTTTAATTCAGTTCCTGAAGTAAGGGCGCGCCAAAATACATACGTTCATGACACATTAGCAATGTGGTAGTTTTATTCCCATTTGGCTGCGTGGCGGAACACCCATTGTGGAGCAGCAAAAATAGAATCAGGATCCACACAATTAGAAATAGAATAAGCGGTATGCCTCCAAAGAGTGTATGAAAGATGGAATTACTCAAAAGGCAATCTGGAAAGTGCTAGCAGACCCAATGGCTTTAAAAAAAGGTACTACTACTGCAGTATTTGAAGCATTAGATGTGCAAAGCACAAGTTCTCCAAAGTATTGTAGGAGGTTAGTGCATCGTAGCGATTGTATTTCAGAAGAAGAACTTGCAACTTGGGGATAAATGTCTCCCTTGCAAATATTTTTTTATTTACTGGCCCACTGGACCACAAATGTAGCCATGTGTGGGGAGTGGCCCATTGAGCAAGGATCACTCCCCTTCGGGGGCATGTATTTGGCTGTCTGCCCCATTGGGGGGGCAGATCAAGCCGTTTTTCGTTTTTGTAGGGCCCACTAGGCCACCAGGGATTTTTGTAAGGAGAGTGACCCCTTGGGCAAGGGTCACTCTGTTGGGGGCTATTACGCACCATATTTGGCCCACTAGACCACCAGGGATGTGTGTGGGGAGCGGCCCCTTGGGCAAGGGTCGCTCCCCAAGGGGTGCAATTTATTTTGGCGTTGTCCCCCCCCCCTGGGGGGGGGGGCAGATTTAATATTTGATCATGTATTGGTCCACTGGACCACCAATGAAGCCATGTGTGGGGAGTGGCCCCTTGGGGGCATGTTTTAGGCTTTTAGTCTGCTCAGACTATCAAAGTACTCATTAAAAATAGAAAATGAAGGCCAAATCATCACTCCTTTAACTGTACGGACAGGTGGAAAAAGAACATTCGTACAACAGGTCACAACTCTGGAAACCATTACCATTTAGGGTACTCTTGGGCTCCCACATCAACCTTGGTCATTCAACATCAAATAACTTACATTGGAAAGTAATCTGAATACCAGACGAATAACAGCAGCTGGCCCTTCAGATAACAAGTTAAGTTTGCTTTTGTAGCATTGCAAGCTCTGTGAAGTGCGACCTCCCTGCAAACTAAAGAATGGACATTTCCCAATTTCCCAACACCTGTACTCGAAAAACATGATCCATGTCTTGTGTAAAAATCTCTACCCTAATCCTTCATATCTGCTTACCTGAAAGTGTTTTGAACAGGTTGTGAAGTGAAATGCTGAAATTGGCAGAGAAAAACAACCCATGAATTATCTAATCGGCTGATGGGGTTTCTGTCATAGTAAATGGTAATTTCTCTAGATGTTCTACGTTTAAGTGTGTATGTCACTTCCTTTTTTGCCATTATTTTCTGCTCTCTGGCAAATTACAGGGCAGAAATAAATCAGCAACATTTAAGTGTTTTCAAGGCATGCAACCATTCCTCGGAATCTATAAAGTTCAGCTTAATAGCATGCTAGACCTAAGCTGACTTTGTCCTTGTTGTAAAAGCAACATGTCACTCTGTATGTCAATAGCCGATGACACAAAGTTACTCAGAGAATACATTCTAACGAATAAAGTAATCATTGCAATATCAATTACTGCAAAAGTCTTTTCTAAATTTACTGTCATGCTCACGTATCAGTTTGGCAGCTTCCTGCTGCAACACCTTCCAAAGCTCATTGTACATAACATACATAACATACAAAAAGCGTTTAGGATGTGGTATTCGGGGCCTACCAAAAAATCCTGTAAATCCATGTCATCTGAAGCGTTCTTTCACCTCATCTAACATGGAATGTTGTAACTATTGAAGGCAATCATTTCCCAAGCTGTATGCTGTGACCACTCCAGAGTGTTGTGTCTGCACGTAACATGGGTCTGGCCTATTTATTCTAAAACTCTTTGTGTTGTCTAAAATAACGCACATGATAACCATTAGTTTCTAATGGCCACACAAGCCACCCCTTGGACTGGAACGTGAAGAACGATATTTACCATTCTGAAGTATACGGTTTAGCTTTTCCTCTGTATCACTGGTAAATTGTTGCCAATTCTCAAAACGTGCAAAAGTGGGAATGTTTGGTGTATTCAAATCCTTTATCTTAGCCAAGCCCAGGCGGGTTGTTGGTTGTACAGTATTGTTCTGAAAAAAAATTTTTTTTGGTATTAGACATGCTCTAAAGAAAGCCCTATTGTCTTGAGCTTGGCACTCTTTCGTTCCCCAAACAGATTTTAAATCAATATTGTCTTTCCAAAAGGTGTCAAATGGTACCTCACCCCAAACAATTCCCTCAATTACCAGAACCGCTGAGATGTTCACAAAGGACAGTTCTCTTCACAGAGTGATGAAGAATGAGGCTTCAATCCCTTGGCTACCAGTTGAACAGCAAAGGAGATAGTATCCATTTAGAAGCATGAAGAATAATGTCACAAAACCAACTAAGATTGTTAGACTTGTCTTAGGGTGGTCGTCCCCCAAACACTTTGCCTGCTTACCTTCTCTATTTGATGATTCTTTTTGTTGGTCCTAGGACTCTGAGCAGTTTACTACTTCTAATCAGTGCTATAGTGCATGTACTTCTCGCCTCAATATGGTAACATAGGTGTATACACAATTGACATATTTAATTTACTTGTAAGTGCCTTGTAAAGTGGTATACCATATGCCCTGGGCCTGCAAATTAAATGCTACTAGTGGGCCTGCAGCACTGATTGTGCCACTTGCACAAGTAGCCATTTAAGCAGGTCTCAGGCCTGCCACTCACGAGCTTGTGTATTTAGTTGTACTGTCACTTTGACCTGGCATTTAAAACCCTGTGCCAAACCTTAAACCCCCCCTTCTATTACACATAAGGCACCCCTAAGGTAGATCTTAGGTAGCCAATAGGGCAGTGAGCTGTGTAAGTAAAAGGAAGGGCATGTACTTTTAAGTTGTGCATTGGGAATTCCTCAATACACTTTTAAGCTGTAGTTCCTGACAAGATAGGAATGGCTGTGTCATGTTTTATATCTTTGGAATGGTAATGACAAGACCCCTTTCCTGGTAAAGTTAGATCGGACATTACTATTTTAGAAATGTCACTTTTAGAAAATGGACATTTTTCTGCTCTTACAGTTCTGTGTCCTGCAGCCGGTCTCCAATACACATCTGTGGTAGTTGAAAGATACACTTTGTACATTCCCTCTAGAAAGCCACAAACACATGAAGGTTAGGTGTGTGAGTACTCATCTGTATTCTTATAGCTCTTCTTGAGCAAGAAGGAAGGGAGGCACTGATACTTAATCCTCAATAGGCAGTGTCCTGTCCCCACTCAAAGGGTTGATTACCCCCAAGAATAGTAGGAAAGCCAGGGCTTGGAAGAAAGGGCTTCTGTGAACTTTAAAACCCTTCTTTGAAGCAACCCCCACTTCAAAGGACCAACTGGGTATAAGTCATGGGGCTCTGATCCCACAAAATCAGACCCTTCGGAATCTATAACTAAACTATGTCAGAAGAACTGCTGTGATGCATCAAGGACTGACACTCTGCTGGACTGCTGATCTGCAATCCCTGTTTTTCTGCTGTGCTGCCCTGCTGCTCTCTGACCCTGCTGCGGGAGAGCTGCACTCTGCCTTGCAACTGAAGTGATCTCCAAGGGCTTTTTGGCTTGCCTCTTGCTGCTTGAGATTCGGGGCTATCAAAGTCTCTACACCTGCTCCTGTGCCTGGTTCAATGAAAGTGGACCCAGATACTTGCACAAGAGAAATCAACACTTATCCAGTCTGCGTGTAGCAGAACCAGCACATCAACTCTGTGGTGGGAGTAGAATTGGCGCATCGCTCTCTGAACCAAAGCATAGCCTTAAGAGCCTGATGCATCGGAACCGTACTTTGCTGCCACAGCAGTGTGGGGAGATAGATTCATCCCCTCGACTGCTTGGAGAAACCCAGAACATCACACTTCAGAACCAACGCTTCTCGGCGCTTCGGCTACAAAACCAAGGCATCGCCACCACTGTGTGAAGGAAATCAACGCATCACCTCGACTATGGGCCCAATTTCGACATATTGCTCATCTGCACCATGCATCTCACTGTTTTGATCCAGATCAAGGTACTCTGTTCACCAGGCCTGCAAGGTTCTTGTGCCAGACCAGCTCTCCATTGCAGTAGGCCTGAACTGATGCCTTTGTCCCGGCCCGGCGCGTCCAGATAACCCTCATATGTGATTATTTGGAAACACTTTTTTTTTTTTAATTCATCTCTCAACTTCTACTTATTGGATATTCGTTGTTTTGGTCTTGATTTATGTATGCAATTTTCTATTTTTCTAAACAAGTGTGGAGTCTTTTTGTGCTACTGTGTTTTGTGTTGCACAAACACTTTACACATTGCCTCTTTAGATAACCGGACTGCTCTGTGCCAACATACCAGAGGGTGCGCACAGGCTATCTTTTAGTGTGCATCTGACTTACCCTTATTAGGATTATTTGTTCCTGCTTGGACAGGGTGCATGCATGCCTCTGCCAACCAGAAACCCCAATTCCTAACAGATGAAAAGGAAAAGCAACGAAATGGAAATCCAAATGTAAATCAAAGGTGGAACAAAATATGTCTTTTTGAACCAAATTATAAATGCACGTGTTCCATGCAATGGTGGGTCTACACGAATCTGAGGAGAAGTCATCAATGTCAGCATATTAGCCTGAGGCAGTGTGTGCAAAAACAGGACCTTAAACGGTGGTGTAGAACTGGTAGTTAATTCCAATGGTGGATCATAATAAACAGCTCCATTGTTGGCATCATGTGTTGTCGAAGATTAAATTTGCATACTGTGTTTGTATGTTGTTGATAGATGATACTGTAAGTAGCCAAACTTCAGTGTTGGATATCCCCTGCCGTGGAACAGAAAACTCTGTTTGTTAATGCTTGTAAAGGGATTTCCTGTATGGTAGTGAGAGGAGGCAGCTAAGTACCAAGGAGCCTTTGTGGCCTACTATGCATGACTGGCCACAAATCTTTTGTTTTTCCACCAACACGTGGCAGTAAAAGTATAGTTTTAGTACCTTCAACTGCCACGACCAACACGAGCGTAAGTTGGGCCGAACACCTCCTTGTCCACAATCTTCTATCGAACAAAATACCTGATCTTTGGAATCCAGCCAGGTGTTGCTGGTTGCACCTTCACTTCTCCAGTGGCAGAGAGTTTCTTGAGCGCGTTGCTTTGCTCTTCTCAGAAGTCTCTGAGTTCCTGTAAGACAGCCAAACGTTCACTGATATCAAAAGGAGTTTCCAACGCCACTATACTAGGATTGTCAAGGTCCGGAACCCACATCTGGGCACCAAACAGGACCTCATAGGGATTCTGACCATCCAAGGACCTTCTTGGCTTATTATTTAAGCCAATCTCTGAAATCCATACAAGAGGTGGATCCAACTATGTCCTGAACCTCATAGGGATTCTGACCATCCAAGGACCTTCTTGGCTGATTATTTAAGCCTCTCTCTGAAACCCATACAAGAGGTGGATCCAACTATGTCCTGTCCTAGCACTGTAGCTGTTAAAGGCTGCTTTAAGTCACGGTTTTTCCTCTCAACTAACAAATTTCCCTCAGGATGTTAGGGAGAGGAATACTGCACAGCCACACCCAAGGTACCCATGGTATCCCGGTAAGCCTTCGAGGCATGCACTGGGCCCTGGTCCAAATGGAATGCAGATGCTGCATATATTTGTAGTCTGTTTATATAGACCTGTCCACCAGTAGCTTTTCTGTAGTAGTGAACTTATAGCCGCCACACCAGCGTGGGCAGGAGCTAACCCGTAATGTGCTGCCATGATTTATTCAGGCCTGCAGTCCAAATTTGGAATTAGTCTATCCCCCACTCTGGGAAGGCAAGTGAACAAGGCTTTATGCACTCAGTAGGTAGGAGTATTTTGCTGGATATGATTTTGGTAAAGAAGTACCACAGCGCAAAGCTGTGACAGCTATCATGATGTCTCCATCTATCCTCGTGTTTGTATGAGTCACTGCAGCTACGACAGCAGTTTGCACCGCTGCCTTTGTGGCTTCAACAGCCAATGCATCACCTGCAACATCTACCCATACATATTGGTGGCTCAATGTGTGGATAACAATGTAGGAAAGTGCACCTTTTTGCATGGTTGCCCCACACTTTTTACCTAATGTTGATGTACTTTGACTGAGTATGCCCTGGGTTCCTGCCAACCAGGTACCCAGAGCATATGTTCTTTCCCTAAACTGTACTGTTGCAAAACTCAATTGGCAACTCTCTGGCCACCTGTAAGTCCATTGTAAAAGGTATCAAGGACACTATGACCAGGGAAGGCCTCTATGGGCGGCAGCACTTATTGTGCCACTCTTAGAGGCCCTGTACCTTTTTTTTCCTCTCAGAGTGAAGAGTCGACATGGCCATGTTTGCCATGCCTACAGTCCACTGCCCTGGCCTAGTTAAGCCACCCCTCTAGCTGGGTACACTTTACCAGTGGTGGGGGTACAGGTGCATGAGCCCTGTACCCCTACAGTGTCTAAGTCAAATCTTAGACATTGTAAGTGCAGTAATGCCATAAAGAGTATATGGTATGAGAGTTTGTCAATACGAACTCCAGAGCACCTTAATGGCTTTACTGAAAACTAGGAAGTTTGGTATCAAACTTCTCAGCACCCACTGTTACCAGTGTGGGATTTAATGAAAAATGCACTCAGAGGGCATCTTAGAGATTCCCCGTGAAAAACGACCCAAGTCTAGTGCCCTGGCCGAGTGGCTGCTCGCCAGCTGCCACCACCAGACATGTTTCTGGGCCCCTGGGTCGGGGGCCTGCCACTTTAAGGGTCCTGAAACACAACGCATCATGGGACGAGTGCCAAGCCTCCTCCCGCAGGATCGGCAGGGAGCTTCAAAAGCTTGCCGCCTCTGTGAGCTACCCCAGCCATTTGCTGCTCACAGCAACTGGCCCCACTGGTTCTGAACCCCACTTTGGGCGGGAGAATAGGAGGGAAAACCAAGTTAGGAGGCGAGGACTGCCCACCTTTGCCAACCCCACCCCTCAGGTGGGGGAGCCGAGGTGAAGCACAACTCTCAGTCCCCGCCATCTTGAAGATGGACAGGCCCAGCCAACCAGAGTGAGGCTTATGCCCCCTCCCTTTGGAGGGTGGCATAATAGAGTGTGTACCCAGTCCCAACCTGTACCTACCTGTAACACCCCTAAATTTAGTATTTAGGAGCAGCCCTGAACCTTGCCTCATCAGACAAGAAACAAGAAGGACTGAAGAGCCATGCAGAAGAAGAGGAGGACACCAACTGACTTGGACCCAGCCCTAACGGCCTATCCCGACCTCGACCGACTACAGCGAAATCCAGGTGTGGCCAGCAGCACCTAAGAACCCAGAGGACCTGCCCTGCCTTCCCAAACCAGATTTTGGCTCCTGTGAGCACCGGATTTGCTCATCCACAAATTCTGGCTCTGGCCAAATCCGCGAGTCTGCACCACTCTGCACCCGACGCTCACAGACTGAGTTAGAGTGGGCCAACACCACAAGAAGGTCTCCCCAGCGATCCTGGCCTGGGATCTAGTCTCCAATCGATGCCTGCTGCCCCTTTCTGGAGGATCCACCTGACCGGAGCTGGTAAGAGAAACCCAAAGCCAAAAGACACCCATGCACCCGACATCCCACGGCCTTAGGTGGCCCAACCGACGGTGTCCCGGCATCCCAACTTACCTCTCCAACTGGTGGTCACCTCCAGAATATCTTCGTCCACGAGCCTGCAGTCTTTGTTGCAACCGGAGAATCCCTGTTGGAAACAATAGCGCACCCAATGCCAAAACCGCACCCTGCACCGGCCGCCCCAGGCCCGTTGAGGGTGCACCTTGTTGTGCTAAAGCACAAGTTACTACTTGTGTAACGATATATCTGTAAGAGACATTAGTTAGTGATAGATTCCTTACCTTAGAATATCCCTAGGCGTCAGGCTGGATCCGGAATTTTTTTTCCTGCCTACCAGTACCTCTGTGCGCCAGTAGGTGGCATCCTGTGGCTCCGCGTCCGTCACTGGTGTCGTAGGCGCCAAGATGACATCACGGAGAGTACTTAGGCACCACCCATGCGCGCTGAGGTCAGTTCTATACACAACTATTCCGTGCCGAAACGCAGAGCCATGCCAGAAACCGACCTCTGGTGCAAAAAACTAGGGCCCTAAAAGGGGATGACCTTAACCCTCGTAATCAGTTCGCAGAACGGGGCGGTAAGGAATCTATTATTAACCAATGTCTCTTACAGATATATCATTACACAAGTAGTTACTTGTGCATCTGAAAGAGACAAGTTAGTGATAGGTTCCTTACCTTAGAATAGATACCCCAGCAATACCAACCCCAGTGGTGGGTCTGCGAACAAAATTACCCCAGGAAGTCACGGAGAACAGAACGGCCAAAGAAGCCGTCTCTCCGGACCTGACTGTCAAGGCAGTAGTGCTTGGTAATCGTGTGCAGCGAGGCCCACGTAGCCACCTGACAAATATCCTGCAGGAGGACACCGCGTCCCAAGGCAGTAGTGGCTGCTGTTGCCCTGGTTGAATGGGCACACAGCCCCACAGGAGGCTCCTTTTTGGCCAAGGAGTAACATGCTTTGATGCACAGAACGACCCACCGGGAGATGGTCCGTTTGTGCACCGCCCAACCTTTTTTGGCACCCACGTAGCCAACAAAGAGTTGATCATCCACCCGGAACTGCTGGGTACGCTGCAGATAAAATGCGAGAGCACGTTTTGGGTCCAGACGGTGGAGCCTCTCCTCTTTCCTGGAAGGAAGCGGAGGCAGGAAGAAGGTGGGCAAAGTGATGGTCTGCCCGATGTGGAAGGGCGTGACAACCTTTGGCAAGAAAGAAGAACGGGTCCTGAGAACCACCTTGTCCGGATGAACAGAAAGGAAAGGAGGTTTGGAAGAAAGAGCCTGGAGCTCACTCACTCTCCTGGAAGAGGTGATAGCCACCAGGAAAGCCGTCTTGAGAGTAAGAAGACGTAAAAGACAGTTATGAAGGGGCTCAAATTGAGCGCACATCAGAAAAGTCAAGACAAGATTCAAGTCCCACTGAGTCATTATGAAAGGCACAGGTGGAAACGTATGCCTTTAAGGAAACGGTTAACAACCGGGGACTTAAAAAGAGAGGCTGATCTGGAAGTCGTAGAAAGGCAGAGATGGCCGAAAGATAACCTTTGATAGTGCCCAGAGCAGAGCCCTGCTGGGCAAAAGAGAGAAGGAACAGAAGGACCTCAGAAAGCGGAGCAGACAGGGGATCCACAGTCTTAGCTGTGCACCATGCCACAAATCTGTTCCACCTGCAGGCATATACCGTTTTGGTGGAGGGACGCCTGGCTGCCAGAATTACATCACAGACTTCGGGTGGAAAATCAAAAGGTGTCAACTGCCGCCGCTCAATCTCCACGCATGGAGGTGGAGGCTGGAGAGGTTCGGGTGGAGGACCGTCCCCTGCTTCTGCGACAGAAGATCCTCCCGAAGAGGCAGACGGATCGGGGGTCGATGCTCATACTGAATAACTCTTCGATCCCAGTCCGGGGCCACAAGAATGACTTGGGCCCGGTCGCACCTGATCTTCTTCAGCACTCTGGGCAGAAGTGGTATAGGCGGAAAGGCATACAACAGAACGCAGCTCCACACGTGACGAAAAGCGTCTCCGAGTGAGTGCTGCCTTGGAAATTCCAACGCGCAGAACCGATGACATTG
The DNA here is from genome assembly GCF_964261635.1 of Lissotriton helveticus. NCBI lineage: Eukaryota > Metazoa > Chordata > Amphibia > Caudata > Salamandridae > Lissotriton > Lissotriton helveticus. The sequence continues at coordinate 34,010,962 of NC_136058.1, forward strand.
CGCGTTCCCTCCGGTGGCGAATAAATCTAACCAAGGCTCTCCCCACTGCAGAAAGAGAGCTTGCGTCACGTCTGAGTTCAGACGCCATTCCTAATCCAACATGCACCGGCGGCTGAGTTTGTCCGCCCTGGCATTCTGAGAACCTGCCAGGTGTTGAACCACAAAGGTAATGCCTTGACGTTCCAGCCATGTCCAGAGACGCAGAGCCTCCTGACATAGGGTCCAGGACACCACCCATCCCTGTTTGTTGCAATACCACATAGCGGTGGTGATGTCCGTGAACACCTGCACCACACTTCGCCGGACAGAGGGAAGGAATGCTTTCAGAGCAAGCCGGATCGCCCGCAGCTCCAGAAGGTTGATATAGAGCTGGGACTCTGCCGGAGACCAGAGGCCCCTGATCTCCGCCTCTCCCATGTGGCCTCCCCATCCCAGGAGGGACGCATCTGTCACCACTGTGTGCTCCGGTTGGGGAAGGAAGAGGGATCTGCCACTGACCCAATCGCGATTTGTGAGCCACCACTGAAACTGTCGTTCAGCGTCCTCCGAGATCTGGACGTGATCCGACAGGTTGCCCTGATGCTGCGCCACTGAAACTTCAGGTCCCACTGCAGAGCCCGCATATGCCACCTGGCATGCGACACTAGCAGGATGCAGGAGGCCATCAGGCCCACAAGCCGGAGGGTCATCCTGACAGAAACCCGGGATAGAGGCCGAAAGAGCGGAATCATAGCCTGAATATCCCGGACTCGCTGCTCGGGAGGATAAACCCGTAACATTGTCAAATCCAGAACCACTCCGATGAAGGGGAGCTTCTGAGAGGGACTCAGGTGCGAATTCTGCACATTGATGGAGAACCCCAGTAAGTGCAGGAGGTTGGCCGTAGTCTGGAGGTGGGTGACGACTGCCTGAGCCGGGTCCGCCCTCAGCAGCCAGTCATCGAGGTAGGGGAAGACTGACACCCATGACCTGCGCAGATGTGCTGCGACCACCGCCATCACCTTCGTGAACACCCGAGGGGCACTGGTAAGGCCGAAGGGGAGCACGGCAAACTGAAAATGCTCCTGGCCTCCTGTGAATCGCAGGTAGCGCCGGTGGGCCGGCAAGACAGGGATATGGAAATAAGCGTCCTGCAAGTCCAACGCCACCATCCAGTCTCCAGGGTCCTGGGCAGCCAGGACCTGAGCCAGAGTTAGCATCTTGAACTTCTTCCGGACGAAGCGATTTACGCCTCGGAGGTCCAAGATGGGGCGTAGGCCCCCTTCTCCTTCTTGGGGACCAGGAAGTAGTGGGAATAACAACCACTCCTACTTCCTGACCGGGAACGCGCTTGATGGCCCCCTTGGCAATGAGGGCCGTGACTTCCTGACAGAGAAGAGTCAAATTATCCCCCGACAAGCGGTGGTACCAAGGTGGCATGACCAGAGGAGAGGACAGAAAGGGGAGCGAGTAACCGTGACAGATTATCAGCAGCACCCACTTGTCCGAGGTAATGTTGCCCCAGTAGCGGAGGTGGTGACGTACTCTTCCAGTTCGTCACCACCGGCGTGGGGTCCTCTATGAAGCTCGGATTACGAAGGCTTAGAGGCGGAAGCAGCGGGGTGGAGGTGGACTCACCCACTCGCTGGTTACCAGACCCGCCCCTGCGGAAGCCACGGCCACGCTGGGCCTGGTCTGCACAGGCTTAGCGGAGGAGGGTGCTTGGGCGTTCTTACCCTGGCCACGAAAGGAACGAAACCCAGACGTGGCAGGGGCCTTCATGGAAAGACCCAAAGTCTTGGCCGTGGCGCACGAGTCCTTACAGCGCTCCAGGGCACTGTCCGCCTTGTGGCCAAAGAGACGGGAGCCATCAAAGGGCATGTCCATGAGCGAGCTCTGGACATTGGGTGAGAACCCAGTGGAACGCAACCAGGCGTGGCGCCGCAATGCCACAGTCATGGAAATTGCCCTGCCCAACGAATCAGCGGTGTCCAAACCACACCTGATGGCAAACTTCGCCGCATCCTTGCCCTCCGCAATCGCTTGGGAAAGGACAGCCTGGACCTCCTCGGAGCACTGAGGCAGAACCTCCCCCAATGAATCCCACACTGCATGGGAGTAACGGCCCAACAAGCAGGCAGTATTAACCGATCTCAACCCCAAACTGGCTGAGGAGAACAACCTCTTGCCATATTGGTCCAGCCGCTTAGAGAGGGAAAGGCACTCTGTGATGTCAAGGCCTGAATGACCAGGCTCTCAGGCACGGGGTGAGTGGTCAAGAAGGCGGGATCACCAGGCGCCAGACGATGACGCCTAGCGATGTTCTAATCCACCGGTGCCCCCGAGGCCGGCCGCAACCACGTACCCAAGAGGATCTCGGTAAGGGCCTCATTGAAGGGGAGCAGCGGCTCCGACGGCGTAGCCACTGTCTGAAGCACCTCCATAAGGAGGTTGGTCTTAAGGGTCACAGTAGGGAGGTCGAGGTGGAGGGCCTCCGCAGCTCGACGCAGCACCATGGAGTAGGAAGTGCCCTTCTCCATAGTAGGTGGAGGGGAGGCAAACCCCGGGTCCGATGATACATCAAGGTCACCCGCATCCTAAAGGTCATCCACCCAATCCTGCTTGGAGTCACACTGCCGCGCAAAGGGGTCTCCGGAGCCGTCCCAGTCCTCGTATGGCTGCGGGGGTAGAAGGAGCCGGCTGCGGCAGCAGGGCCGAGGCGGGAGAAGAGGCAGCGGCGCCAGCCGGGGCCGCATCCCAACACGGATCCCAGGCCGGAACAAAATGGTCTGGGAACTGGGGCAGGGGCGGGATAAACGGCACCCAGTGCGGCGCCTGTGGCCAGAGTCAAGGGAAGCACCGGGGCCGGAGCCAGCGGTGCTGCACTTTGTGGCGCCAGAGCCGAAGGCGCTGAATCCAGTGGCTCCGGGGTTGGCGCCAGAGGCGGTGCCGCCGGGCCAACAGGATCTGGACACGGTGTAGGCAGGCACGCCGGCGGGAGCCCGAGGCCTAAACAGGCGGTCCATGGCAGCAAGAAACTCTTGCAGCTGTTCGGGAGTCGCCGACGGACCCGGGTATAGCGGGTAGGCCGCGGGATTCCCAGGCTCCAGAGGAGACGCAGGTGCAGAGCCCCTGTCCCCCAAGTCGGCCTCCAGGGAGCGACCGGGGGACGTCGCACAGCGAACACGCTTCTTCGACTTCTTCTTATGGCGTCGCTTAACGGATTCCGAAGGTCAAGACCTCAAGTCCGAGGAGCGACGGCCCCGGTCCCGCGAGCAGCCCTTAGACCCCGAGCAGTGGTGAGAGGAGTGCCGGACCTCCAGCAACTTCCAGGTTCGCTCCCGCAAAACCTTCGGGCCATAGCCTGGCAGTCTCGACAATCCCGGGAGTCATAGTCATTCTCCAGGCAGTAGAGGCAGATGTCATGGGGGTCCGCCACGGACAGTGGCACGACCCACAAGACTTAAAGCTGGGCATCCCTACGTGCACCAGAGACAATAGAGGGAGACAAAAAGCCTAAAAAAAGTGGTCAAAAAGTGACCGAGGTACATGCTCAATCCGGATCTGCGCTTTCAGCACGGAAAAAGAAAGGACTGACGTCAGCGTGCATGGGTGGCACCTAAGTACTCTCCATGACGTCATCTTGGTGCCTACGACGCCAGTGACAGACGTGGAGCCGCAGGACGACACCTACTGGCGCGCAGAGATACTGCTGAGCAGAAAAACTTTTCGGGATCCAGCCCGAAGCTTGGGGATATTCTAAGGTAAGGAATCTATCACTAACGTATCTCTTTCAAATTCGGATTCCCATTGGCCCTAAGCCTAACACCAGGAGCTTTGCTTCCACAACATTGTGGCCTGCTCACGAGCAGGCATCGACCGTAGTCCCCATATCCCCCATTGGATAACATTGAACCTCAACACTCTGCACTCGGCCACCCCAGTGCAGCTGAGGGTGCTTTGAGAGTGCATTGCTTGACCCTGGGGGAACCCTGGTTCTAACCTGAGAAAACCAACCCCTAACTCTAAGTACTTACCTTGAAACCGATATCTCCATTTCCTCCCAAAGGATTTCACTGACTCCTTTCTTGTGAAAATTGTTCTAAGTGGGGGTGTTGGTTTGTAGGAAACTCTAAGAAACGGCAAATATAAAAAAAACTAATTTACTTACCTTCTCTCTAGGATATGTCCCAGTGTGAGATATATATATATATATATATATATATATATATAGTAAAAGTAACTGTAAAGTAATTTACACTGCTTTACAAACACGACTTACCTGTAACCAAAACAATTGCTTTCAACTGCATTCAAACTGTATTTAACTGCATTATTCCTGCAAAAGTGTTATTATACTTGCCTGCACCAGGCCCGGCTTGGTTCTAGAAAATAAAATACAACTAAATAATTTTTATACAAACAAAATGGTCTGAGTTTAACATGTGAGTGTGTGACATTTCTTCCCTGAGTGTGTACAATAAATGCTAAAGCCTTACTGCTCGCCCACACTACCACAAATAGAGATTAAGGTACTATCTACTTTTTTTTTTTTTAAACTTTGTTTATTGGTATTTTTGCAACAAGAAAACAAGACAGTACATACATTACGACATTACAGTGGCTGGGGCCTACGGGTCACAGGATAGCATCCGATCGAAATAGCAGCCATAGCATAGCAAAGTCCGATGGTACGTTCATGGCATCAACAGTGCAGAAAAAGGAAAATTCCGTACAATGTTCAGGGGTGGTGTATCAACACTGACACATAGGAAATAAGTCAAAGGATAAAATACATTACTATAAGGAGCAAGCATACACATGTTACATGAATGGACAGAGCAACAGTGAGCAATAATGAACCGTCAGGAATATATGGGGATACAGATAGGTGTAGTGCATTCAATAGTTACGATAGCGCACACAGTACACGTTCATTAGAAGGCTTGGGTACATTATACTCGAGCATTATCACCTTCACGATTGGCATCCCTCTCCGGACTGTCATCCCGGGCTACCTGGACTTGAAGATAGGCAACCAGGGGTCCCCAGATGTCTCTCGGCCTGCTAGACAGTGGGAGCAGCTCAGCAAATATCATGTGTTGGTCCTGACTATATGACATATCAGCAAGCCACTCTTTGAATTTCGGTGCCCTGCCACGACCCCACCTGCATGCTATGCGCCTTTTCGCCAATAGAAGTGCAATATCTACAAATTTCCTGCATTTCGATGGAATGTGTGGTGTGTGTCCCAACAGCATCAACAGTGGATCCGGTGATATCGGTGACCCGATAATGGATTCTAGGGCGGTATGTACCTGCTGCCAGTAGGTCTGTATAGAGGGGCATTCCCAGGCAAGATGTAGGAAGTCTGCGTGTTCCGCGCGGCAATGATCACAGCGATCCGTGTCAGACAAGCGAAACCAATGTTTTTTCACAGGGGTATAATATAAGCGCTGTAGGTATTTGTAATGGATTATCTTTAGCCTGCAGCTAGCCGATATACGAGCCGTGAGAGTACAGCAGTATAACCATTGGTCATCAGTAATTTCAATTGCTAGTTCGGCGGACCACCGCCTCCTCGCTGAGGCTTCCGGCGGTAGGCCGCACGCTCTCACACGACGATAAATTCCCGATACCAAATGAGAGCCATCCTGCGAGCTGAGCAGGAAGTGGAGCGGGGGCGCAACGTCAGGCTCCGCAGGGAAGTCAGGAAGTATAGCGCGCATGCCTTGGCGAAGTCGCAAGTAGTAAAAGACCTCAAGAGGGGTGCGAGCATGCGTCGTGAAGAACGCGTCTGCAGTTTTGAAGCGTCCCGCAGAGAAGAGATCGCCCCAGCAATGAATCTTTAGTACCGCACAGAGTGTCTGAAATCCTTTCTCTTGTAGAAGTTCAAGCTCAGGATGATATGACAATGGCAGCAAGGGTGAATATAACAGTCCGCTGTCTAGTCTTTTAGCCAGTCGTCGCCATGCATCGATAGTACATGTAACAGAGGTATGAGGTGTCGTTATGGCCGACGGCCGGCAGTAAAGAAGGCCATTCAAAGGCAGGGGATGAGCAATCCAGTCCTCCACCGCTATTTGAGGCATGAAGGGAGTAGGGAGAAACCAGTGATATGCATAATGCGCCTGCGCACATAGATAATAGGCTTCAAAATCAGGGAGGTCAAATCCCCCCTTATCATAGGGTTGTGTCAACATGGACCATTTAAGTCGTGGGCCTTTGCCTCCCCAGAATAGGCGGCAGAGCTCCGACTTCAGAGTTTTGAAGAAGTAAGCACCCGGATGAAAGGGGATATTAAGAAAGAGGTAAAGAAAGCGCGGAAGCACCACCATCTTGATGAGAGAGGCTCTTCCTGCCATGGAGATGGGGAGGGAGATCCAGCGGTCTACCAAAGTAATAAGTTTGGTCACAGCAACGCCATAATTAGAGCGAATAATCTCGTCTTTGTCGCGTGAGACCTGAATACCAAGGTATCGGAGTTCAGACCTGCATCTCTCTAGGGGGTAATCTAGAGGAAAGTCGGGCACGGCATCTGTGAGCGGAAAAAACTTTGATTTCGTCCAGTTGACCTGCACCCCTGACATTCTTCCAAAGACAACAAATTCTCTGAGCAGGGGATTCAGGTTGTGAACTGGATCCTTGACAAATAGAGTAATATCGTCCGCATATAACGATACACCGATCTGGCGTTGGAAACAGCGGATAGCGCCCTCACCATGAAGTTGACGGAGCCGGCATGCAAGGGGTTCAATGGCAATCTCGAACAACAGGGGGGACAGTGGGCATCCCTGTCGGGTACCCCTGGAGATGATGAGTGGTGCGGAAAGGTGACCATTGATCAGAACCCTCGCAGTGGGCTGGGTGTATAGTAATTGGACCCACAAAATGAATAAGTTGGGGAACCCCATGCGGGTCAGATTGGTGAACAGGTAGGGCCACTCAACAGAGTCAAACGCTTTCGTAGCGTCTAAAAAGATCGCCTCGACAGGGAGGTCAGGGTGGATCGTATGAAGCAGAGAAAACAGTGTGCGCAGGTTGTGGGAGGTGGAGCGATTTGGGACAAAGCCCGATTGGTCAGGTAAAACTATCCGGGTCATGAGGAGAGACAATCTGGTGGCCAGGACTTTAGCCAAAATCTTAACATCGCAATTCAAGAGCGAAAGGGGACGATAGGAGTCACAGGCCGTGGGGGTTTTGCCTGGCTTCAATAAGGAGGTGATAACAACTTCGCGCATGGAGCATGGGAGGATGCCGTCTGCAAGGGACTCCTCCAATACCTCGCGGAGGACCGGGGCCATAACGTCTACGTAGGACTTATTAAATTCCGCGGGAAGTCCGTCCAATCCAGGTGCCTTCCTGTTTTGAAGCGACATAATTGCGTCCCTAACTTCATCTAATTCAATAGGAGCGGCGAGGAACGTCCTATCAACATCACTAAGCCAGCACAATGCCAGGTCGCTCAGAAAAACATCATACTGTATGTCAGGGGTAGTGACTGTGGTGTAGAGTGAGCGATAGTGTGAGACAAAGGTAGCGAATATGTTATCAGAGTTCCTGACGGTGTGGCCCTGGCTGTTGACCACCTCTTTGATAGTACTATCCACGCGCGGCATCCCTGTTAATATAGCTAGCGCCTTACCAGGCCTATCGCCCTCGCAATATTTCCGCGCCTGCCAGTGTTTACCCTTAAACCTAGTCTCCCTGTGTGCCTCTTCCTCATATTGTGTAAGCTTTTCTCTGAATTCTGCATGCGCAGCAGTGCCATCGCCCTCCGCCATTTGTATCTCCAGCACCCTCAGCTCGCCCTCAAGCCTTCGGATCGTGCGCTGTATGTCTCGCAATACCCCAAAGCTTTTAGCTATGTAGTGGCCCCTAATAGTGACTTTGAATGCCTCCCATATAGTCTCAACCGAATCCACAGAACCCTTGTTCCTTGGAAAAAAAGCATTGATCTCATCACCCAGTTCAGTGCGGAATACCACATCTAGTAAGGCCGCCGGCTGCAGACGCCACCGTGGTCTAGGGTTGTCCCAACATGGGATTTGTAAAGTCAACAGTACCGGACTATGGTCCGAATACGATCTCGGGACGTGAGTTACATTAATCACTCCTGTAAACATCTCTCTTGTCAAGAAAAAGTAGTCGAGGCGTGCCCATGTACCATTCTGTGACGTAAAGTGGGTACCCTCAGTATTGCCGGGGTGCAACTGTCGCCAGGCGTCCAGTAGGTTGCCTTCAGAGAGCACACCCTCTAGTGCTTCTCTCGACCTGGGTTTGTAATGTGTCGCTCTATCCGCTCTATCCATATGAGGTACTAACGCTATGTTGAAGTCTCCTCCCTAAATGATATGGCGAGATTCTATATCCAAAATTTTACCCCAGAGTGCGGTGAAAAAACAAGGTACATCCAAATTGGGTGCGTAGCAGTTAACCAGGGTTATATCGCGGCCTAGCCGCCCCCATAGCAACACATAACGGCCCTCAACATCCACCAACTCACCACATACCTGAAATGGAACAGTGCGTTTGAGCAGTATAACAACTCCTCTTGCATACGAGGAATAGGAGGAAAATGCCCGGGTAGAGGCCCATTTACAACCAAAAGAAGGGGGCCCCTGTGCAGCTATGTGTGTTTCTTGCAACATGGCCAGTTGTACCTGATGGCGATCTAAGTATGCTATGACATTTCTGCACTTTTTAGCATCGTTGAGCCCCCAAACGTTCCAAGACAAGCATTTAAGGTACTATCTACTTTTACTTCTGCTTACCTTTGGGGTTCTACTGGACTCTGTGCACACTGTAACTTACTTTGGTATAGAATATACAGAGCCAGCTCCCTATACATAAGCCCATGGCAAACTAGCATTAAGATTTGCCACTTTCACTAAAGCAACTTGTGCTGGATAGTATACACTTTAGAGCCTCTGAATATATTTTGGATCCAATAATGTAAGTACTCATTATAAGACTGGACACAATAATACAAATCACACACTATAAGTTTGAATTAGAGCTTCCAGTTCAGCCAGCAGTGCAGTGCAGTTGCCTAGCGACTGCGTGAATTTCATAAAAGGTTGGAAAACTTCCATCACTCATTTTACTCCTTACCCCTGTTCAAGTGGTGGAGTATTGATGTTTTGTTCCAACTGCGGGCTGGGCAGGACCATCAGTGTAAACTATGAAGTCGTACTGATCAGGATGCATAAATTCACAGGGCACAGGGGAGTATTTTTTTATTCCAAGTATGCTTGTGTTTGTAATGTAGAGTCGAAGACTTAGTCGATGTCTGTTGCTGTTAATTATTTGACTCACTGTATCCATCTAGGATGTTATGCTTTCACATTCGGGGCACTAGCCTTTGTGCCAGCCTCTAAGGCTGGAATGGGAGACTCGACAATTATGCGTTTCCCTGAGTAAATGATCTTTCCTTCACCACAGCTGTCTGCACTACAATAAGTATTTTTTCAGTGGGTGCAAAAAGCATCTTTGCATTTGAATATAAATGCAATATTTATGCAACTGGTACAGTGTCACCCTCATTGAAAGTGATGTGTATCCTGTGGTTCCCGAGATTATGCGGATCACCACATTTGTTATAACACCTGTGTGTGTTTTGAAGCTAGCTTGTCAGTCAGTACATAATGCAAGATCTGTGTATGTTCTGCTGTCCAGTGTGTGCTTGAGAAGTCTGGATGGATTCATTCAGAACACTGTTTTACCCGTTGTGCATAATCTGGTATGTATGTTATACAAACATTTAGAAAGCCCGAGAGTGATTGTAGCGCTTTTACAGTGTTAGGTGGTTGTAAGAGTGCATATTTCTCTAGAAGATGTTGGGCTAAGCTTTTGCCTTCATTTGATAGCTCGTATTCCAGGAACAGGACACTTGGAAAGGCAATATTTGTTTTGTTGAAGTTTAATTCATAGCCTATCTCAGTAAATCCTAGAACTAAAACATGGATAATATTCTGTATTGTATGATTACCTAAAATCATTTACAAATACAGTACAATATTACTTACATAGTTAAAAAAACGTTTTGTTGGTTAAAATAACATGTAAAAAGGGTTATAAAAACAGCTCATGGCTTTTATTTCACAAGTCACTGCAATGGTTTTAGTTCATCTAATAGGTATGACATAATGCAAGATGATTCAGTGATGATAGTAGAGTTGTAGTGTACACCTGAGGGCTTCATGAACGGTAAGAAAGTGTATGGCTAGTGTGTTATTTTGCTGTTATTATTATTTATTTTTTTGTTCTTGCATTTGGCATAGAGTCTTTCCAGCTACAGCAAACAACTTCCCAACACGTGCGTGCTCCATTGGCACTGTGGTGGTATAAATAAATGTTAGAGCCTCCTTGCATGATCTTACTTTGTTTTGGATGAACACTGTTAGTAGGGAAAGACGCCTCAGGCTTAACAAGACTGGACAGCAGCAGATGACATGCTCTGCAGATTTTTGTACAGACAACATCCTGTTGGTGGGGTTTTCCAGTGTGCCCTGTAGGCCTGTATTGGTAAAGTTAGAAGCCTGGTCTTCAAAACATTCTGTAGAGCTTGTCTGCCCAGTCCTGCTTTCAGGTACGGTTGGCATAGAGTAGCTTAGTGTGAGTGGACAAAGCCCTCTGTGCCACGAATAGCTCTAATCCTTTCAAAATCCTGGTGCCTTGAAATGATCTTTCCCTGCTTCTTTAGTAGAGTTTTTAAGCTGGCCGTTGGCAGTTAAGTGTCCGTTATGAAATCAGCTGGCAGGCACAGTGTTCTATTGGCTGATGCGAGGTACCTTGCCCATCGGCTAGTATTGTCGGTGAAGACTATTTGGAGTGCTTCCCTGAAAGTACCTGGGCTTGCCTTAATCACATGATGATGGAATTTCACTACATCTTTTTTGCATTCTTTGTCCATTGCTGTTAAATGAAACTCTAATCGAATCAGTGTGCGCCTTGTCGAGAATGGCAGCCTGAAAACCTTTCTGAAAGCCATGGTGTGCAGATGCTCCAATATGTCGGTCAACAAGCCCGGGAAATCAAGATGGCCATAGCTCAGTGTTGGAATTAGCTTGGCTTGCATTACTCGTCGTATGCCCTCCGTTGAATGGCTCACAAGCTTCTGGTGTAATCTGCATAGGGCGTGTGTTACCTTGGCCGCTTTTGCCTCCATTGTTTTGGCCAGTAGTGATGTCCTGCCGGTATCTGAGAATTGTACTCCCAGGTAGGTATACTTGTTAGCGGTGGCGATTCTTAATGGTCCAAGATACCAGCCCAATAAGGATTTTTTTGGTTTATGGCCAAAGACCAGTACCTTAGTTTTAGTTGCTTTGGCTTGGAGTTTGTTTTCCGTATTATAGAGATGTAGTGTCTCCAATGCCCTTTTCATGCCTATTCTGGTTTGGTCCAATATTACAAGGTCGTCCGCGTATTGCATGATTGGTAGTCTAAAGTGACCCAATTTGGGTGGGAAGATGTTTGTTTTTAAAAGAGCATCTCCCAGGTCCGCAGTATATAAGTTGAACAATGTCGGTGCTTTCACACAGCCCCGTTTTAGCCCTTTACTTGTGTAGATCTTAGCTGTTGCATATGCCTGTGTGAGCTTAGTGCGGACCCAAGTGCCGGTGTGAAGAGACATGATGGCCGCCAGGAGTTTCCTCTGTATGCCCCACTTAGCAAGTTTTGCCCACAGAATGTTGCAATCAATGCCATCAAAAGCAGCGCTGTAGTCAACAAAGCAGCAAATAGGGGGGAGGGGTAGCGCCCTCTGTGGCCCTAGTTGCCAGATATGATAATGCAATGACGTTGTCCATTGTCGATGAGTTCGGCCGAAATCCTGTCTGGTATGATTTGGTTATCTGTTATCTATGCCTCTTGCTCTTTTAGAGCACTTTTGCGTATGCCTTACCGTCAACGACTAGTAATGCAATTAGTCGATAGTGTTCCAGCTGTGAAGCATCTCCTTTCTTGTAGATGGGTTGCAGGATAGAGCCTTTTCACGAGTCTGGTACTCCTGAGGTGTTATAACAATGATTGAATAGGCTACGCATGTGGGGGGCCCTGAAATCTTGATCTTCGTTGAAGACACTTCCTGGTATCCTATTAGGCCCTGGAGCCCCGTCCTTCCTGATTCCCTCCAATACGTTCACTGCTTCTTTTTCTGTGGTGACAATATCTTCAATATCATGCTCATCTGGGTGATAGCCTTCAGCCTCCATGGTTTATGCCCTGGATTTGTCTTGATTGACATATAGCCTTGTTTTATGGGCTGCCCATTTTTTGGCGGGCACAGCATTGTGTATATAGCTTCCACCATTGAGACCATTGACATGACTCCAAAATTCCCCGCTCTTGCCGGGAGCAAGCAGTGAATAAATGCGTTTCCATTTATCATCTGTGATGGTTTGTTTCAACTGCCAGTTTTCCTGTGCAATCTTCTGGCTGTTTTCAAAACCGATTCTGTCCGAAGGCATTTTTCTCTTCTATAGTGTTGCTCTGCCAGACAACACCGCTTTTTGCTCTCTTTGAGTTCTTTGAAGTCAGTGAGGTTGGCTGGCCCGTTTCTGCTACTTTTCCTTTATGTGCCGATTGTCTTCCAGTGGTCAGTGCATTAAATAACGAGGCAATAATTTCCAACTAACTTTTCTGTGGGCTGGTTATGCGTATGGCCTGTTTCCAAGTATTGTATCTCACTTGGCTTATTGGTCCCTATTGTATGCGTTTTATCGGCGCTGTATCAGTGTATGGATGAAGCTTTTTGGCTGCGGTTAGGTGTTCAACGTGCATCATTGTGCCTATGTTGACAATGATAGATAATGGATGGTGGTCGCTCATGGTAGTGTGTCACCTTGTATTCTGCGCACCTCCTCAGTAAGATCCGGCTCAGAAAGATGTAGTCAAGCGTGGAGATGTTTTTGAATGTTCGCTGTTGTCTCATATTTGGCTGCCCCACTTGGTTCGCGGACTCCAGGTTAAATTTGTTAATGCACGCTTCCGTGATGTTCCGACCTTTATCTCCTTGACGTCGATCCGGGTGGCACAGGTCTCTCATATTGAAGCCCCCGGTGATGATGCATTCATGGCCAGGGTTTTCAAAGAGATATTTTTTGATTAGACCAGTGACCATCCTTGTGTTTGCTGTTTTTGCCTTATTGTTTGGATTGATATAGAGGTTAATTACTACAATTGTGATTGAAATATCCTCTAATATTATTCCCTTTATAGTGACGATCTGGACGTCGGGGAATTAGTGGGCCATTCCTAAATTTGGACTTGCAGGTTTAATTTTAGAAAGATTTATATCCCCCAATCGGTCTTCCGAATATGTTTTTTTTAATCGGCCAATGTATGTATTGCCTGGAAGCCTTTGATGGGGTGTGACGTTACCGTCCAAGTTTCTTGTAGGCATAGGATAGCTCCTGTTTTGAGCAGATTCGTGGCTTCCTTATTTGCCAAGAACGATTTGAGGCCTTCCACGTTCCAGCTTATTAGTCTGAGGTTTGTTCTTGCTTCTTGTATGTTAGGGATTTGTCCTCCCATTGTTGTGCAGAGCCGTTGGCTAGTCTTCTGAGATGGTGCCCTGGGGTGCTCTTGTATCCATGCATTGTCTGGTAACATCCCCCTTCATTAGCTTGATTTTTATGTTGTTATTGCAATGTAGATTCAGGATTGATTTAATGCCCCTTAGAATGCTTTTCTGTGATGCTGTTGCAGGTTGTTTATGCAGCCTCTGTAGTAGTATTTGTAGTGAATGAGCCACTTTAGTGGTCTGATGATCTGTGATGACCCTCGATCACCACCATTGTGAACTGACTTTGGTGTGCTATGTTACTTTAGCCTTAATGTAGGATGGTCTTGCATTAGAATAATCTTGCTATAGAAGGTATGGGATGTCGAGGTGCAGAGTTGTTGGTGATGGTGCACACATGTGCTCCATAGTGGATACTGAGGGATTAAGTGCATAGTGTTATTTGAGTTAGGTGAATTATGACTTCTGAGCCTCTGTAGGTGAGAGGTTATATTTTAGATTACATGTGTTGTCCACCAGTAGTGGACCAGACAGGACCGGTTCTTATCGAGTGGAATGTGCTCTCTTCGTGCCGAGTCAGAGCAAAACCTTGGCCAGCTGCTTGTTGTGCTCTTGGTACGAGGTGGTACAGGAATCCCATGAGAACTGTAGGCGGAGTTAGCTAGAAACTTCGATGGAGAGCTGCATTCTATATTAGAGAAAGGGGGTCCGAGAGATTCTGAGATGGTGAGATGCTGAGATGCTGGTCTGTTGGTTTGGCGGTCTGGTGATACATCACGGTGCAGACGTGCAGTCGTGTTTGTGCAACAGAGAGTCCTGACCCAACCAGAGAAGGAAAGAGAGACGGACCCTTCTTCAGATGGCAAGATGCCTAAGATTATGGTGAGGTGTTCCAGGTGTACTTATTGTTTTTAACTATGCTTTAATTTTCAGGTTCTATGTATATGTGTGTGTTGATGATTGCTACTAATGTTTACTGTGATGTTTAGTTATTTCTTTCTTTTGTCATCCTATTATCATGTAATTAAGAAACCCTAGAGCATATCATTTGTTTGTATTCCTTGTGAGGGAAGGTCGGGACCCTTTTTTACCAAGTACTTACAGAGGGATGGGCGATTCCCCTGTAATGGGTAATTGTTGATACGGGAGGGAAATCTGCTCCCATCAGGGATGTCTAAATTCTATCCAATACATTGCTAGGAGGAGCATGCGTTGTGTACCCTCTGGGATGGGGCGGTGTTGTGACTTGTTATTTGCGAGCTCCTCGGCAATGGTCTTATATGTTGTCAGTGTTTATTCCTTTCTTGGGTAAGTATTGTGAAATGTGGTGTCTTTCTGGAACCTGAGAAAGGATGTGGTAAGTAATGACCCGGTGACTGACAGAAGCACCAAAACATACAGAGAAGTAGATCATTACAGTATTTAAGGATACTTTTCAATTGGACATGTGTTTACACGGACCCCCAATCCCTGAGGAGATCTTTTTCTGCCATTATATTTGGAATATCCTGTTTGTTGGCCCACTTTGGATTGACTCCCTATGACTTATCCAGGGGTAATTTTTTAAGTGCACTGATTCAAGATGGGCCGATTTTAGGTAGGCCAATGAGGATATGCATGACAGGAGATATAGGATGTTTGAGCGATTTAAGATGTCACCTGGGCCTCTGGTCTCAAATTCAGGTGTGAGGGTCACTGTATACTCCGTGTATCAGACAGGTGACCATTTCCCGAGATGTTTCCCTTATACTCATTACTTTGCAAATCATACGCAGCTGTTTGATCAGGGAGCCCTGTTTGGCCTTTATTCCAGCAAGGAGTGGCTTGCGTTTTCCCATCCAGGTCGTTGTTAAAGGGTTGCTCACAGATCTGACGTTGGTTGTCCAGCGGCATCTTCCATGCTAATGTGGATTGAGAAATTGCTGGCCATTGCATTGTGTTTCGGTTACGGGTGGGTGTACTTTCAAGGAGGAAGGTTCCTGCACGAATGCTACTGACTACTTCTCTATCTTCTCCCACGGTTGTATTTCCGCGGCCTTATGTTCTATTGTTGGGCTTTTTGTTTTTTGGGTGGTCTTGAGTGGATGCTTTGCCTCCCAGCCTTCTTCTCTTTTGAGGACGTTATAATGGTTGGCATTCACCACCTCAGCATAACTTTCTATTTGGGGATAGGTAGCGGTATGGGTTTTGTGCAGCGTGATAGTCGCACTGAGGGGACCCTCTGTTGGTTTCTCGTGACTTTGTAAAGAATTTTCCTGGCTATTGTTCGCCGGTGAAACCTCGGCTATGGTGCTGTTTCTCATTTTAAAAATGGAATAGATAATTGTGCTCTGGCCGGGGCTGACTTTGCCGATGTCTGGCAGATTGCAAGTTTGTCTGTATATGGTAGGCCTTTAATTCTTTTTTGTATGGATGTCGTTGCACTTTTCCTTTTGTTTGTTTTCAGAGATTACCGTATTTTTTCTTTTGCCGTCTGGCGAGCTGTCCTTCAATTGGTCTTTGATCTGGTATCCTGCCATCATGTCTGATCTCAGAGCCGGTTGCTGGACTCCAGCTCTTGTCTGGAGACATTTTGTTGATTGTAGTTGCTGTGCCATCTATTGCTTCTGGTACATTAGGTGCTGTTGCTAGTCCAAAATATAGTTCCCTTTTAGGGTTTTTCCTGTTTTGTATGTTGCTTGGTCGGGCTAGACTGCATTTGTTTATTAAAGTTTTTAATAAGTCAGGCAGGGTGGCACATTTTTCCACTATTGCTTCACTAAAGTTTTTAGTTGGACTTGTGGTCCCCCTTGACCTTTTTCTCTGGTAGACCACTGGTCCATTTTTAAATTTATCATGTCCTGTCATCCTATACATCTATCAATATATCCTCTACATCCACTTTCTCATTTATCCCAAACCCCATACCACTACTATGATCCTCCCAAAAAAATGTCTAGACTCTCTCCTATTCTACCCCTCCTTGCATCATCTGACACCTTTTTTACTATACCGATCCCCTAAAACAAACCTTTTTAAACTCTTCCCTCCGACTCCTCCCCTCCAAAACTCCTTTTTACTCATCCAAAAACCTCCTGCTACTGCTGTCCCCCCCAAAAGAAATCATCCTTCACTCTTTTATCCCTCAACTATCCTTTTCAATCAAAATTAACAGAGTAACATGTTCACTTCTCAAATTCCATATTCAAATATACTAATTCACCACTAATCCTTTATGGGTTACGGAGTAGTGTGCTACTCGCCAATAAAGCGTCTCAACACCCCATCAGGGTTACAAGCGTTATATAAATGCAAATCTTTTCCCTTTTCTACCCCTCCCCAACCCTCCTCAATCCAAATAACGGACTAACATATCCACCACTAAAATTACTTTCATGTTTCACCATACTAATTCAACACTAATCCTTATGGGTTCCAGAGTAGCATGCTACTTGCGCTTCAAAACCCCATCAGGGGTAGCAAGTGCTTTAGAAATACAAACCTCTTTCCCTCTTCTATCCGCCACCTAGCTTTCTCTACCCAAATAACTGAATAACCGATCCACTACTCAAATTACTTCATATTTTACTATACTAATTTTCAACACTAATCCTTTATGGGTTCCGAAGTGGCGTGCTACTCGCCAGAAAAGTGCTTCAACATCCATCAGGGGTAACAAGTACTATATAAATGCAAACCTTTCTTCCCCTTTTATCCCTCCGCTATCCTTCTCACTCCAAATAACTGACTAATATCCACCACTGAAATTACTTTCATATTTCAACTTATTAATTTACCACTAATCCTTTATGGGCTTCCTGAATAGCGTGCTTCAACACCCCATCAGGGGTAACAAGCGCTATATAAATACAAACCTTTTTTCCTCCTCTATCCTTCTGCTATCATTCCAAATCCAAATAACTGACTAACCTATCCATCACTTAAAATGTACTTGCATGTTTCACTATACTAATTCAACACTAATCCTCTATGGGTCCCGGAGTAGTGTGCTACTCGCCGAAAAACCGATTTGACGCCTCGCCAGGGGTAGTAAGCGCTATATAAATGCAATTACAATACTATCCAATTACAATAAAGTTTCTGCTGCCTCGTTTGGCTATGGCTGTATCAAGTTCCTATTTGGACTGGCGGGAGCTCCCTGGCAGCTGTTCTGCCTGAGGTGTTGGTCTCATTGACTTCCAACTGGATTCTGTTTGACTGATTAATATAGGTGTGTTATTGGTGGACATCGATAATGAGTGGAGTTTTGTTGTTAATATTGTTATTATTGTTGGCCACTGGTATTGAGTGGAGTTTTTGTTATTGGTATTAATATTGAACTTGAGCTGGAGGAGTGATGTTTTGTGCTTTACTTTTCACCCTTTGAGCTGTTTAAAGGTGAAGTTTTGTCGTCTAGGTCTTTCCTGTACCTTTTCCTACGCCCCTGGCCCCTAGATGAGTTTTGCACAGTTTGTTTTACCTTTTCTTTTAGTAACTCCCAAAATCCTTTCCAGCTCTCCAATATGCGCCTTTTAACTGGGTCAGACTGTTAAGACAGCCGGACCACCCCAAAAAAGAAAACTGCCGGGGGTCTGAGGGCTGCTGCTGGTTGTTGTTTTTCTGGGGGATTTCTGTGGTTTTTCAGGGGAATTAATATGGCACCCCCTCACCTTATGTCATCACCTCCGCCTCCTTCAGCTCCTGGCGCCCGCTTGCTCATGATCCCCAGCGGCTTTCACGTTTGCTGTGCCGCCCGTGCCTCCATGCTGCAGCTGTAAACAACGGGCTGCAGGGTATCCAAATTGCAAGGGGAGCTGCGGGAGACCTCAGCAGGCCTTGGAGAAAATGTGCCCTGAAGGACAGGGCCGCCGGATGAAGATGATGTGTGGCGGGGGTGAAGCTGTGAGGAGAGACGGCGCCCTCCGCCTCCTCACTTGCTCTCACTGCTCTGCGCATCTGGCAAATCGCAAAATATACATACTACTCTGGCTAGGTGTGTTTCTAAGTCATCATCGTAAGGTATTTGTCATCGACATAGAACAATGCTTAATGGGCAAAGCTCTGTAACTATCCTGTTATTCGGCAGAGAACAAACCCGGGCAGTTCTTATGCCCTTGAGAAAATCGGCAAAATTGTTTGTGACTGAGGGTGGGTAAATGCTGTCAAATATCTGCTTTCAGGTGCTATGTTTTGGCAGAAAAAGCTATTTGAAATGTCTAATATTTTGTATTTTTTGTGCACTATTTTGTTCATTAGTGCTGCTCTGTAAGCATTTTGTACTGCAAGTGTGCGAGCATGACTAGTTGTCTATAGTCTAAAACTAAGCATTATCAATGGTCTGGTTTCGCTACTGGGAACAAAGGATTGTTCATTGGTGACGTGCACGACTCAATTACACCTTGATATTTGAATTGTGTTAGATTTCTCTGACATAGCTTTGCTTCATGTTTAATGGAGTATTGTGGTTGCGCTTACGGGCTGGACCTTATGGGTAGTATATGGTAAGGTTAACCTTCATTCCAGCCCACATGGTTGCAATTTAATGCTTGGGCTTGTGCAAGGGTCCACTACTTGACATATGCATGTTTACTGCTTCTGGAACAAAGTCGGAGAACGATGGTATTATCACACTTTCAGGTAAAAAAAACAAAAAAAAACTTCCCTTGGTGGCTGTTTGTCAAATCATTCAACCCCTAGTCACTCTTACTCAATTCACAGTCAACATTCTGTATACCCCCCGGTTGCATGACGTTTGAGTACCACAAATATGTAATATAAAAAGTTATTGTCGCTTTATTTATTATAATCAGTTACTCTCAACTAAAACATCTCATGAAAATATCACAGACAGGAGATCTGGCCACAATCTTCTATCGGACAAGAGACACGAGAAGAAAGCACTGGCCAGAAGTAGTGACAACAGACGTGGAGAGCGATAAAAAGGTTGGTTATGGGAAAGGGGATAGTGATCAATTAGTAAAATAATGGGTGAAGTGTGTTGTGATGGAAAAGGGGGACACTAACCTGCAGACTGAATTGTTATGGATGAAGTACTGGGAGAGGTGAACAATGATGCAAAAAGTGTTCTAATCTTCATTAATTTTGTTTTAGGTATCCCCTTTTGAATTATGCATGTTCGTTTATTCATGTGCGTTATATACATCAATGCATAATTATGAATATTGTTATTCAGTACAATGTGATAGATAATTCAGCTTACCCAAATATATTTAAATGTATTTTTGCATGGTTTTGAATTGCTTTTCCTGCTATTGTTTAAAATAATGAACAAGGATTCATAGAAATCGACATCTTGATTTCTCAGTTACTGTTTTTAAGTAATAAGAAATATTTCTCAATATATGAAAAACTAAAGGGACTTAAATATTCTTTATTTTGAAAAAGGTCAAATATGTTCAGACAGAATATATAAACTGGAGCTAAGTGTTATTAAATAGAAAATAAATGTAATCAGGAATCAGAGACCGAGGCTCATCCAGTAGCTGTAAATAGCTTTCTTTGCCCAAGGCTACTGGGGAAATATATCTATTCCTCAGATCGGCTTATCTGTTTACTTGAGGATACAGCCCCTGAGACGCAGATAGGAAAAGCAGCTGCTGTTACTTACTTCGGTAATGATATATCTGTAAGAAACATAGGTTAGTTATAGATTCCTTACTTTAGAACAACCCCTTGTCGTCAGACTGGACCCAGAAAGTTTTTAGTCAGCAGTACCCCTGCACGTCGGTAGGTGGCGTCGGTCGACTCCGCGTCCATTGTCGTGGTCACTGTGATGACGTCGCGGAAGTTACTTAGACGCCGCCCTCGCGTGCGGATGTCAGTTCTGTATACGACTTTCCGCGCCAGGAACGCAGAGCCATGCAAGACACTGACCACTGGTGCACAAAACTAGGACCCTGAAAGGATGTCCTTAACCCTAGAAATCAGTTCACAGAATAGGGAGGATGGATGGGCGGTAAAGAATCTATAACTAACTTATGATTCTTACTGATATATCATTACCAAAGGTAAGGAACTTGTTCATGTGAAAGAAACAGCTGTTTATAGATGCCTTACCTTAGAATAGATACCCCAGCAATACCAACCCTGGATGTGGGTCTGCGAACCAAGTTCACACCGGAAAGTCCTGGAGAGCAGAATGGCCAAAGAAGTCGTCTCTCCGAACTTGGCTGTCCAGGCAGTGGTGCTTGGTGAACGTGTGCAGTGATGCCCACTAAGCTGCCTGACGGATGTCATTTAGGGGGACTCCTCGTCCCAAAGCAGTAGTAGCTGCAGTCTCCCTGGTGGAATGGGCGCGCAGCCCCACTGGAGGTTCGTTCTTTGCCAAAGAATAGGAGGCCTTGATGCACAGAACGGCCCACCTGGAGAGCGTTCGTTTATGCACGGCCCGACCTTTTTTGGCACCCACGTAGCCAACAAAGAGCTGGCCATCCACCCGGAATTATTTTGTGCGATCCAAATAAAATGAAAGCGCACGTTTTGGGTCCAGACGATGGAGCCTCTCTTCCTCTTTTGAAGGATGTGGAGGCGAAAAGAAGGTGGGCAAAGTGATGGTTTGGCCAATATGAAAAGAAGGGACCACCTTTGGAAGAAAGGAAGGTGGAGTTCGGAGGACGACCTTGTCCGGATGAACAGCCAGGAAAGGAGGCTTGAAAGAGAGCTTGCAGCTCACTCACCCTGCGCGAAGACGTGATGGCCATCAGAAAAGCAGTTTTTAGAGTGAGGAGTCTGAGAGGACAGTTATGTAGAGGCTCAAAGGGAGCGCACATCAGAAAAGTAAGAACCAAGTTAAAGTCCCACTGAGGCATTACAAAGGGAATAGGAGGAAAAAGATGAGTAATGCCCTAGAGAAATCTATTTACAACAGGGGACTTGAAAAGTCTGATCAGGGAGCTTGACGAAGGCTGAAATGGCAGAGAGGTAGCCCTTAAGAGTGCCCAGAGCAGAGCCCTGCTGGGCCAAAGACAGAAGGAACAAGAGAACCTCAGAAAGAGGGGCAGAAAGGGGATCCACAGCCTTTGCTGTGCACCATGTCACAAGTTTATTCCATCTGCAGACGTATACAGTCTTAGTGGAGGAACGTCTTGCTGCCAAGATTACATCACAGACTTTGGGAGGCAAGTCAAATGACATAAACCGCCGTCGCTCAATCTCCTCGCAAGGGGGTGGAGGCTGGACAGGTTCGGGTAGAGGACCATCCCCTGCTGCTGCGACAGAAGATCCTCCTGAAGAGGCAGTCGGATCGTGGGATCGATGGCCATGTTGAGCAGCTCGGGATACCAGACTCTTTGTGCCCAATCCGGAGCCACAAGAATGACTTTGGCCCGGTCGCGCTTGATCTTCCTCAGCACTCTGGGCAGAAGTGGTATAGGCGGAAGGGCGTATAGAAGACCGAAACTCCACTGGCGACGAAAAGTGTTGCCTAGCAAGTGCCGCCTTGGAATTGCTGATATTACGCCTTCTCTTCAGTGGTGAATAGATCTAACCAAGGATCTCCCCACTGTTGAAAGAGACTTTGCACCACCTCGGAGTGAAGACGCCATTTATGATCCATCATGCATTTGCGGCTGAGTTTGTCCGCCATGGCGTTCAGTGAACCTGCCAGGTGTTGAACCACCAGGGATATGCCCTGATGTTCCAGCTATGTCCAGAGACGGAAGGCCTCTTGACATAGGGTCCACGACCCCACCCGGCCTTTTTTGTTGCAGTACCACATGGCGGTGTGGTTGTCCATGAACATCTGCACTAATCTTCCCCGGACAGAGGGAAAGAATGCTTTTAGTGCCAGACAGATCACCCGAAGCTCAAGAAGGTTGATGTGGAGCTTAGACTCAGACAGAGACCAGGGGCCTCTGATATCCGCCTCTCCCATGTGGCCGCCCCATCCCAGAAAGGATGGGTCTGTCACCACTGTGTGTTCTGGTTGGGGAAGGGAGAGGGATCTGCCTTTGACCCAATCCTGGTTCGTGAGCCACCACTAGAATTGACATGCAGTGCCCTCCGAGATCTGGATACAATCGGACAGCTACTTTGAGGCCTACTCCTCTCATAGCCTAGCATTAGGAATGTGTCCTGCCCCCACACAAAAGACGGATTACTCCCCACAGATAGCCGGGCTGGGATGAAAGGAGACATGTGCACTTCAAGGATCTGCTCTGAAGTCATCCGCACTTCAAAGGTACATCTGGGAATAAGTACTGGGGCTCTGACTCTACTTATAAACAGGATCACTTAAGCTGCCAGCTCTAACAAGGAACTCTACAAAAAAAATAAAGTAATTTACCTACCCTCCCCCCTGACAGCCCAGTAATCCATTTTCACAAGAATGGGTAGACACGTTGTCTACTTTTTTCGAGGAAAAGACCATCATTATTCATAGTTCTCTCGAGCATCATGATATCAAAAATTTTGACAACGATCCTAACATCAATCTTAAACCTACCGGTCCAATTTTGGAAGAGTTCGCCGCATTGACCTCAGATGAAGTTTCAACTGCCTTGTTTAAAATTAGGTCAGGTTCCCCTGTAGACCCGGTCTCACCTAGTCCTTTTTCTATCCTGGCCCCCCTCCTAAAGAACCTCACTGATCCATTTAACATGTCCTTAGTCCAAGTAACAGTCCCTGTCAGATGGAAAGCAGCAACGGTTAAAGACATTCTGAAAAAAACTTCTACTGATCCTAGGGAACCCAGTAACTATCGTCCAATTTCTCTACTTCTCTACTTTGGAAAGGTACTAGAGTCCCTGGTCAACAAGCAGCTTACCACCAACTTGGAGAGCCATGGATTGTTAGATCCTTCGCAATCAGGGTTTAGGGCTGCCCATAGCACTGAAACCTCGTTGATGGAGGTTGTCCACAATATAAGACTTTCTCAGGACAACGGGAAGTCAGCAATGCTTATCCCGTTGGACCCGTCGGCTGCTTTCAACACCATCTCCCACAGTATTTTAGAACTACGGCTCTGGGAGGTGAGAGTCAGGGAAACCGCTCTAGACTGGCTTAGAAATTATGTAACTGATCTAACCTCTGCCATACAAGTGGGCACCCTGGACTCCTGTAGTCAGCTGGTAATCAGGGATCCAGCCTAAGTTCGATGCTTTTCAAGCTTTGTGTGGTATCTTTGGCTAAAGTGATCAGGTCCTACGGGTTAGATGTGGTGTCATATGCGGACGACACCCACTTACCAATCACTCTTTGCCCCAGCCCTACCGGCACAAGGCTCCAATTCAAAAAATGTATGACCCACATGGTTAATATGGATCCAATTATCAATCTTGAGCTCAATGCTAGTAAGACGGAGGTCATCCTCTTTGGTAAGGCATTCAATTTTGGTCTAACAACTAGTGGGCCCAGAGCCTTGGTACCTGTCCCTCTCCTAAGCCTATGGTGCGGAACCTTGGAGTAAAGATTGACAACCAGCTATCCATAAAAAAATCACATAAATCATATAACTGGTACCTGCTACGGATTAATGCGTAGCTTACATAAAATCTTTCAATGGATTTCAATCGAATCAAGGAAGCCGCTGGTCCAGGGACTAATCCTAAATCGGCTCGACTATGGAAATGCCCTACTGGCATCTATTAATGAGGAGCTCTATTCCTAGACTTCAAGTCCTGCAGAATACTGCTGCTAGGCTGGTACTAAATGTCCCATTGAGATCCCCATTTGCGTCCAGTTTGAAGACTCTCCACTGGCTCCCCATCAGGAAACAAATTCATTTTAAAGTCCTCGGTCTGGTATACAGAACATGTATGGGAATGGGCCAAGCTACTTTGCCCAAAAACTCAGTTGATATCAGCCTAACGGGGCGCTTAGGTCGAGCACCAAATTTCTCCTTACCCCTCGTAGGATCCACACTGCCAGGAATGGTGGTAGATCCTTTTCCTACTTGGCTCCTGCTTTTTGGAATGAGCATCCATTACAACTCCGCACTATCACAGGCCACAAGTTGTTCCGCAGGGAATAAAAAAGCTGGCTATTTGATCATCTATAATGGCCCTCTCTGTTTCAGTTGGCTTTCAGCGCATAACCCTTTTACCGTGGCGTAAATTCCGCTGCGGTGCGGGTGAAATAAAGAGTGGGCGTGGTTCGGACAGCCAGGGGCCGTCCTCCGGTCACGCCCACAGTAACATTGGACGGCCGGGGCTGTCCGATGCATCAAACGGGTTAAAGGAGATTCACGCTAGCGCCATGAGACCCATGGGTGATATGTGCGCTCAATATATCCCTTTGACTTGACTAAATCCGTACACTACTGGACTTAAGGACAGCTGTACTACAAGGATTACCACTCTGCTTCCCTGACTGTTCCAAGGAACTGCTTTACTGCCATTCTGAGCTGCCCCCGCTGATCTCTGCCCTGCTGAGGACAAGGACTAGACCCATTTCACTTGAACCTACAGTGACTCCAAGTGCTTACCTCATGTTATTTGAAGTTTCAGGGTCAAAAAAGACTTCCTATAACTTTGCTGGACTCTGCCATCTGAGGGTCATACCCTTGCCTCAGGTGCCCCTCCAATCATGGGCTGAAAAAGTGGTTACTTCCGCAATACAGCAGTGACCGATCGGAGCCAACACATCCCCTTCAACGCCAAAACAGTGGCTGCTCGACTACAGAGATCCTACAGATAGCACAGCTCGACACCAACGGGCAGTGCAGCTCGAAGGCGATGCACCAACTGCATCACAAAGGTGTTCGACACCGAAGCTTCCATCTATGGCAGAGATTGGCATGGACGCTCACCTCTATCCACAGATTGGCAAAACTGTGCCTAGTCAATACCTTCCTCCATCCAAGGTACTTTGTTAGCAGGACCTGTCTGAGTCCTGTAGCCGGTCTGCCCTTCATCGAGGACATACTGAACTATTGGCTTTTGTTGTTTTGGCCTGGATTTACTCAGTTACACATTGCTGGTTTCGATAAGCCGGATTGCTCAGTGCAAAGTTATCAAAGAGTGAGCAAAGGTTATCTTTTAGTGTGTATCTAGCTTACCCGTACTAGGATATTGTCCCTACTTGGGCAGGGTGCATGCATACCTGTGTCAACTAGCCACCCAATTTCTAACAGGTCTCTTCTGGGTGGTTAGATTAACTTTGTTAACCTAGGGAAAGGAGGGTTTGGTGATATGGATGTAAAAAAATCAAAAAATCCTATAATCATCATAATGATATAACATTTTATAGGATTCTGCCTTCTAACAAGTATCATGCCCACTATATTCCATTTACTTTTATAATAGTTTCTATTAATATTATGTGCACTAGGATAGGATTTTGACTTAAATCATTCTTGAAAATATAGATTGTGCCCCTTCATGATGAAAGGAGGTTGGGGTTCCCTAACTATCCCCTATGAAACCTTACATTATCATTATCTAAAACACACATCACTCAAGTAATGCCCAGTAGATTGTGGGCTAGTTGTTATCCAATGGATTCTGTATTTCATGTTTGTACATTGACCTTTGTTGCAGATGCTCTGAAAACCCAACTCCAGGCTGTGTTCTGGGGAAAAAAAGTCTAGAAAACAAATCAAGAAGGGTAGTGTGCAATATAAAAACAGTGATGTAAGTGTGACAGGAATGGTGTACTGTCACTCATGATAGGACTGTGACCGGAGAGGGGGCCCAGGTGTGGCGGGAACATGAGAGCAATGGAGGAACGAGAGAAGACGACACAGAATGTAAAGGTGGAGCAAGATGAGAAGAAGGCCTCATTCCTGTATCCTGTATGTATGTGTCAGATTTGTATCCTTCAACCTAACTAGAACCCCTTATACTAGATGTCCACAGGCTGCTGATCTATTACGGGAACTTAGGTTGCAGCGCAGTAATACATTTTAATGGCTATTACAGGGGGTGAAACTTTATTTGAACGTCTCATTCCACAATAGAGGTAATAAATCAGACCCTAAAAGCAAAATCAATAAAACTGGTGGTTGTAAGGGATTATAAAAACACTCAGGCAATAGTGAATTTTCAGATAATTTTTCCATGCTTTAGAAACCCATTTTGCACAACACATTGCTACTCCGAAGTATTTTTGGGGTAAAACTGGTGCTATGGTGTATTCGTTTGCTCAATTAGTGCTGACTCATAACTGCTAAAGAAAATGAAATGTCACCAACCCCTATTCTTCACTGTTGACATTTTACAAAACGAACAGGGGCAAAACTAAAGTCATAGCATGTTCCAATGTGCAATAACTAGATAGTATCAATAAAATTCTTACTGAGGAATCGGTGGACATGACTACTTTTCTAGTGTTATTTTGCCCACACACTCAGAAAACCAAAAGTCAATGGCAGTAATGTCTGGGGAATTTATTGTACATTAAGTATGTTACAGTACATGAACAGCAAATCCAGGGAAATGTAAATAATTTTAATAAAAAAACAAAAAACCATGCACCATAGGTATAATAACAAAAGATTAGTATAAACTGGCTATTTGTATGAAATACATGTATCACTTGTTTTGAAATCCAAGTGTTGGTAATACATTCAATTAAAATTCTGAGTGCACACCTCCTTTAAATAATGGTAATCCGATAAAGAACTTCAATTAATTCTTAAACTTGGCAAAGTGTTCACGGGCAATAATTAATCTTTGGATTTGAGCGGTGCCTTCATAGATCTAAAAGAAATGATAAAAAAACAATGTTAATAGAACCCACAATTAAATAAAATTAATACTGTGAATTTAAGTCATACAAAAACAACATTTTGCTTGGTTTCTTGATAACACTTTACATAGTTGAGAATCCCTACACTAAATAAATCTATTTGTACTCCTACATACTACTATTGTTAAGAAATATATCAAACACCAAATAAAAAGAACTTTTATGCTAATGTAAGCATGCTTCCTGGGTGACCTGCCGCTCCCACGCCTTATGGAGGTGCAGGCAGATGGACTGAGTGAGGAACTCAGACTTGATAAGTTGCAGGAATCGATTCGGACCATAGCACATTGTAAGACCCCAGGGCCGGATGGTCTTCAGGTAGAGTTCTACCAGATGTATGCCAACCTCCTACTTTCCCGTTTATTGGAGACCTAAGCGAATGGGAGTTCTGCCACCATCTATGCAAGAAGCTCAGATTGTTATGCTAACAAGCAGGGAAAAGACCCACTTGACCCTGGCTCTTATCGACCTTGGTCTATGCTGGGGTGGATGCCAAATTGCTGGCAAAGGTGTTAGTGACGCGTCTGGGCAAGGTAGTAACATAGTTGGCTCACGAAGACCACTGCGGGTACATGCTGGGTAGAGGGACACACATGAATCTGCATCAGCACTCATGTGCTGCATTTGGTCACGGATGCTGATATGCGGGCAGTAGTAGTTGCTTCGGATATCGAAGAAGCGTTAGACACCCTACGCTAGGAGGTCCTGGGGAGGTTGGTTCTGGGCAGAGTTCATATCTTGGGTCCATCTCCTTTACTGTCAACCGTGGCCCATTTCCGCAGTGCCGAACTGATCTCAGCAGGTCTTTCTATTAAGAGGGGCACAATGCAGGACTGCCTGTTGTCCCCGCTCCTCTTTGCCCTGGCGATGGAGCCTCGGACAATTGCGCTGAGGCGGGACATGGTCCGATGGGTTATAATGTTTTTTTTTTATACGCGGACGATGCATTGCTGTATATCCGTCACCCGGAGATGGCGCTGCCTGCACTCTGGTCCCATTTGGAATGGTGTCAGGGCTATATGTTGACAGCCAGAAGTCGGTCATGTTCCCATTGGCGGCTCTGGCTAAGGGGGATGCAGCGGGCCTTCCTATTGCTGAATTTCGATGGGAGTGTGACCATTTTCGTTATTTGGGCGTTCAGGTGTCCCACGCTCCCGCTACACAGTACGCCTGAACACGGGTGCAGTCATTACAGGTCTGGAGGCATCTATACGGTTCTAGAACGACCTGCCCCTCTCTGTCTTGGGACGCGTGGCACTGGCTAGGATGGTTATGCTCCCCCGCTGTCTGTAGGCTCCCTAGAACACCTTTTGCAATATCCCCAAATCCACGTTTGATGCCCTAAACAGTCTCCTGATCTCCTCGGTGTGGGCCGGGAAGCGTATCAGGGTAAAACTGGAGGTGCTCAAACTGAACATGGGCGCTGTGGGTCTGGATCTGTCAAACCTTGGTCTCTATTATCTTGCAAGATTTCCGCAGTATCCGGCGCAGTGGTGTGCGGAGAGTCCGAATGCTGAGAAAACACTATTGGGGGACTGGGGTGTGGAGGTAGGGCTCCCGAGAATCCTCATGTTGGGCTTGTGGACCCCCCACAATTGCCCTTTTGGGGCCAGTCAGGTCGCATGGGCCTGGGAGCAGTAGTCACCCTGGTTCTGTGCAGGGCTCCCTAAACTTGGTTGCTCCCCCTTCGTTGGATTCAGGGGTTCCTTCAAATACAGACCTCACAAGGTGGCATAAGGGGTCTGCGTGACAGCGGGTGACCTATACCATAATGAGACCTTCCTTTCCTTTGAGCATGCAGAGTGCTTTTAGGTGGCTGATGGCCACTTCCTGTAGTACTCTAAAATATAACCCACAGCCCACTAGATATGGACAACGTTCCCAGATGAGCCCAAGGAGACACAGATCTGGTTATTGCAGGACCCGGGCTCCTCCAGAGGGCTAATGTCCTGCATGTATAAGGCCATGAAGGTAGATCGGAGAGTCTATATATCAAAAATGTGTGCTAGATGGGAGGCTGACCTGCCATTGCCACTCATGGAGTGGGAGTGGAGACAGGCATTCGCACAGGTCTAGGAGGTGGTCAGCAACACGCGCTTTTCAACTCACGCAGTTAATTTTACCAACATCACACATAACTGACACCCCAGAGGCTGTCTTGATTTAATGGTGCATGCCCCCGGTGCAGTGTGGAACCTGTGAGGTTCCTGCATATCACTAGCAACTGTGCCTGACTCCGGATATATTGGGCGAGGTATTGCGCGTGCTGCGTGAGGTTCCAAACATACAAGTTGAAGCGTCGGTCAAACGCGTTCTCCTGGGCCTACTTCGGATCCCTGAATCGGGGGCTCACATGCGCCATATATTTACTCTCCTGGAACTCGTGCTAGCTATGGACCACATTGTCTTTCAATGGACGCACCCCATGCCCCCCTCTCCCATCTGGACATGGACATGGAGGGCTGACCAGAGTGAGTGGGGAGTAGCTGAGGAACCCCGTTTGCAACAATGAAAATGCAGAACGCTACTCGGCCTGGGGAGGCATGTCGGGAGTGCCTGCTGTCTACTGGGGAGTCGGATGGGGAGACTGGGGCTTTCCTGTGCATGATGGACTCCGCTACCCCCACGTCGATACAGGGGGGTAGGCGATATATGTGGCAAGGAGCAAACGTAAGACCGCACAGAGTGTGGGATGGGTCGTGTGTCTGAGTTGAGCATGGGGGGAATGGGTGTGAGTTGCTCTACCATTATCCCCTAGCCATCACTGCAGCCAGAAAGGTTGCTTGTCTGCCTCTGCAGCTTGAGTTGCCAACACTTACCGCCGCACACATCCTCCCGACCCAGGCGTGATGGCACCTCACTCAAAGGCTAGGGGCTTCAACCAAGCGCATGGTTGATCCCTGCCCACTGTTTAAGGATCTGTTGAGGGAACACCGCCCATTTGCCTGCTGCTTCAAAGTTTGTTGGTTTATTGTTATGTCTTTTGTTTGTGCAGAACTCACTCATACTGGAGCGGTCTTGTTTGTTGGCCATAGTGATTTATGCCTTGCTACGTCATTCGGTGTTGAGCACAAGGACAAATAATTGAGATTATGTACTAATCGGCACCGACGACCTGTAATGCAAGTTACAATGAGATTCTAATTCCACTGCTTTGGGATTCTGTGGGCCAATCTGTATTGTGCGGTTTCTGCAATCTTTGAATAAAAAAGTTAAAAAAATTAAGCTAGCTAAGCACCGGATCAGCATAGCTCACATTCTTCTTCTGCTTAGACATGTAAGAGAACGGGATTGTACAGAATAAGTTACCCACCTTTGGTAATGTTCTTTTTGATGGATACTCTATATAAACACAGATTCATCACTTTGTGAATATTCCCAGGTGTAAGACAGAATGTGGAAACTTGCAACAGCTCCTGCTTGCTGACAGGTTGTATTATTAAGCTCCATCGAGACTCATTATGGTCATATCTGGACGTGGTAGAGTAACAGGACGTCACTTTATCATTAGACATTTGTGGCCAAGGACGGCTAGCTTAGCTAACAGGATTGATTATTCACTGGCAGTGTGCGACAGCCAGATGATCAACAGCTCCAGAAGATTTATGTAATGACGTGGTGCATCTGAGGCCACAGACGTCTGATCTCCACCTCGTTTAGGTCACCTTCTCAGCCCAGAGATGACAAATCTATCACCAGAGTCAGCTCTGAAAGAGGCAAGGAAAACAGTTTGCTGCATGTCAAACTGGCAACCGTCAGCAATCAACTAAGACCGTGGGGCACTTTGTTAGAGATGCAGATTCTGCCCAAAGGCATCTCCATTGCTAGGCCGACTACAGCTGTAGATTCTCATGAGGGTCCCACATATGCCAAAGAACGTGCAGTACGAGCTGCAGGATACTTGATGCCAAGAGTTCTTGCAGCATCAGAAACACCAAAACTGGAACAGATGTTCTTAACCATACATCAAGATCAGAGCTTGACGTGGAAGTGCCTACTGTGAGACCTGTACATGAAAGTGCACATCATGCAGGTTTAAAAACACTGCCCCGTCCTTCGGAACAAAGGCTTGCAAACCTGAGCAGGGGTCAACTTTTACTCATTCTTGAAGTCTAGAATCTGTTCATAGTCTCCAGTTCTTTTTGGGGGATCAGAAAGTACTGAAACATTCAGACCTCTCTCCACCTCTGGCACCAGTGCCACTGCCCCTTGGTGAGCAAGAACATCACTTGCTGTAACAGAATCAGGGCTGTATCAACAAGTGTCGGAGTAAAATGAAGGACTGTAAGAAAGGTGCATCCAAAAGTGTTACGCTGCAACCAACTTAATTAATGTGAAAGACCGATTGGTCTTATGTGATGGAGCACCAGTAAGTAGACTATGTTGGGTTCTGTCACCTACTGGTTATCACAATGGATAGGAGGGTGAACTGAAAAGGTTTGGTGACAGTAACAGGATAATAGTAGCACAAGGTGTGTTTCTGCTTTTGGACTAGTTCCTTGGAACTTTCCCAAACGTTGTATCCTTGCGAACAGGGGAAAGTAACCTCAGTAAGCAGGCCATAGCTCAGTGGTTTTAAATTTCTCCAAGGCTGAACCAGTCATTTCACTAATGAACTTAGACCTATCAATTAGCTTGTCGGTTAGGGAAACCAAGATGTACTCTGAAAATTCAGTGGAATGCAACCAGGCATGTCATCTAAAAAACACAATGTATCCAATTGAGAAAAATATACTTTGGAGCATCTTGACGATCATTTACTGTCTGAGCAAAAGCACTAAATATATCCTCTGGTAAGTCTAGCAACACTTCAAATATTCCAAAGCCCAAAAGGCTTGAGCGCAATGACCATGAGACCAACTGCATTGAGGGCATAATGGTAAACTAGCTGAAGAAAACGCTTTACTTCCTACAGCATACATTTTTGACACTGTCCGGTCAGGAAGCAGGAAAAAAAAAAGAATCAGATTTACTTTGCTCATCGACGTCTGCACCACAAGGCTAGACAGGCTGAATTGTTTGTCAAAAAGTTTGATCACCTTGAGCTGGCCTGAGACGCCTTGCTGTGGCATGGCTATACTGGGGCCCAAAATGGCTTATACCAGTCTGCCAATCTTGAAAGGCATGAAGGGCTCAGAGGACGACAATCCACGTTGCATAATTTGTATGAGGAGATTATTCTTGGTCTTCTAACTGGGGAGGTGGAAACTCAGGACCTCTGAAGCCCTCGGAACCACAACTGCAAAAGTAGGAACTTTCCTCCATAAGAGAGGTCAGAGGGGAATCCAAACAGACTTCAGAGAGGTGTCCAAGGCACTGGCATTTTGCAAATCAAGATATAGGCCAGCATCTGTGTAATGAGGTAGAAGGAATTTACTTGTCCTCTCATTGTGTGAGACATGCTGGAGGTCTTGAGCAGTCTTCAAACATTTTCTCTATCTTCTGGAAGTCTTGCTGCCGAGGCAGGGGATCTGAAGGACAACCCTCTCACAGTTGTTGAATTTGTTATGGTAATTGTGCACCTTCGCTTCGGACTGGCTGTAGCTCAAGATGGTTTTAAAATGGAGATCAGAGCCAGTGACTTACCTGGAGCTGGCACTGAAGGTATTGTAGCAGGGGCAGACAGAAAACCAGAAGGCAGAGGCTGCAGCACAAGGGGGGAGGCACAGTCTAGCGTGATCGGCAGAGCTTCCAAACTTCAACCAAGTTCAGTCAGTTCCTGGGGTCTACTGGCAGAAGTCCACCTAAAGACCTTATGGTTCCATGGAGCCAGAGGGTGCACAAGAGGGAGCTAGAAGGAGCTCAGAACACTTCAGCATGGCCTCCCTAAAGGCCGTAACCTGCTGCAGAGTAGACAATGGCCCTAGGAAAATCAGGGAACATGGTCTACAAAGTTGGTATGGGATAGAATAATGTGTCATACTCAAAGTACTTCCATGCCCAACCATGCCACATCCAGGGGATGATAGCCTCCTGGTTTTAGAGCACCTTATCCTTAGACGTGTCTTTTCACTTTTTAGAAGTACCAGACATGGGAAACTTTGACTAGGACTATTTAGGCATGGAAAAAGAGGAACTGATATCCATGCACAGGAGTGGGACCTTTATATGGTTCTTTTCCTCCTGTTTGGAGGTAGGATGGAGACTCAATGGAAGATGATGGCACCACCTGCCAGCATGCAGGGCCTGTTGCAAGGATTTGCGGTACCAGTCTGGAGCCCGGGAAAGTAACAAAGTGAATAATATTCAATTAGGGGTATCCATCAGAAATAAGGATTCTAAAAACTGACAGTCTGCACCTCTTTGTTGGTTACGAAGAACTGTGATCGGAATCATTTACTAGTGCAGTGTAGTGAATGTTTTCTCCCAACCAACTTGAGAATGTTGAAAATTGAGGTTGGGGTGGGTTTGTCAGTGGAACATTTGACACGTCACTCTCGATCTGGATTTAATGAAGGTGAATGGGGCCACATCAATGAATAGATGGTTTAGCTTAACATTTTTAATCTGCCAATACTTCAATTGGTATTGGAATCAGCTACACAAAAGAGTACATATACTACATGCAAATTTGACACAATAACACTCCCACCTTGTTTTAATGGCAATAAGATTCACATCTAAGCATTACACTCTCCATTGAAATCATGATGGGAAGATAGAGCTGCCACTGTTGATTCGGATTTAATAAATGAAAGTCTCCAGTTTACAAACTAAAACAATGAAGTGTCTTGAACACTAGAATTAGGACACTTGCAATAACAAAGCCAACTGTTTTGGCGTTTGTATTGTGAACAGATTTTAGGAGAGGAAGAGCATCTTTAACAGCAATGCAAAATTGCATATTAAAAGAAAAAGTACAAAATAACCTCAGCAGTAATATGTACCACCCATACACAAGCAGCTGCTGGACAAACTTTATGTATGTGTACATAAACGTATTTTTAAGTTTGTCTAGCTGCTCAAGAAGTTATGATGATGATAATTAAGGTACTGTGTGTGGCAGAAATGACAAAAAAAAATACCAAATCGTGCTCGATCTGGAGTGAAAGTTTATTCTAGCCATTTGGAAAAACAATATGAAAGTGCTTTGCCTCCCATTGTATTTTGTGCATAGAAGGAACTTAAAGCATAAATCTGAAATTCTTAAAGGCAAGGATTCATGTATTTTGGACTGCAGCAAGACTGGCCATTTTTATGTTTGGCCATGTGACAAATGAAAATCCATACAGAGTCACTCAGCACCTCAATTGTTAGAAGGCCCTCCCCACTACACTTCCATCAGGCATGTTGGGGATATTTCTTCTATCTCCAGGCAATATGGCAGTCTGCTCAAAACTGCATACATCCTCTCTGGCAGGTGGTATAAAAGACAGATGCAGGCCAGGTGAACAAAGTCAGACATGAAACAAGTAAAACAAGCATTGGCGAAGCCAAAAGGTCGGTCACTAGCTGGCAGCCTTTGACTTGGTGAATGCTTCTTATGTTTTGTCATGGCTTTTACAAACTTTATTGTTGGGAAAGCTGCAGAGCCCTCATCGATCAAATGCGCAC
Organism: Lissotriton helveticus; assembly: GCF_964261635.1. NCBI lineage: Eukaryota > Metazoa > Chordata > Amphibia > Caudata > Salamandridae > Lissotriton > Lissotriton helveticus. Next base: position 34,045,706 of record NC_136058.1, read on the forward strand.
ACTTCCACTGTAGCCTTTGACACTTAGGGTAACTATTTAGTGCGTATGTATACTCTTTGCGTAAAGGCAAAATGCTGTCACAATGAAGTAAGCCAAAAGCTCAAGTGGGCTGAACCACTACCCTATGCTGTATGCTATAGAGGAAGGAAGAAAAATGTGAATGACAATAACAGACTGATGGATGGAGAGAGCTGACTGAAAGTGTCTATAAATATATTCTGAACACAATTTTAGTAAAATCAAAATGTCTTCGCTAGCAATAGACCTAAAAAAGTCACTGCCGTCACCGATTGCTGCACTGACGCAATTTGCTGAAGCCTCCGGGCTTTACATTAATAAAGCAAAATCACAACTATACGCGATTGGATCGGAGCGCGGATGGGACGGAGTCCAGCTCCCAGAGATGGAACTTCCATGGGCAGGGGTCACACTGCGCTATTTGGGGTATGGATCTGTAGGAATGAGACCACCTTTTCCTAACACAACATGGGGAGGATACTCAGGGTTCACCGGGGCAAAGTTGCCTTCTGGAACACACTAAAACTCTTACTGATGGGAAAGATCGCCTTGATAAAGATGGCGGTCCTGCCTCGATGTCTCTCCACAATGCAGGGTTCCTTCTTTGAACTCCTGCATCGGGTATTTAGGGAATTGGATGCACTGCTCAGCCTACTGCTATGGAACGGGAAGCGATGTCGGATTAGTCTAGAGGTCATGAAGCGTAGGTGGGGCAAAGGAGGTTTAGAGATCCCAGATCTGGAACTTTATTACTTTGCCTCACAACCGCAACATGCTATAGCATGGTTGGACACAGACCCCTCTTGGGAAAGGTCCTTGCTGGCCGACACCTATGGATACCGACAGTTAGAAGCACTTCTCTGGCAGGGCTGGAGGGGGCATCGGGAATACAGCCCTCCATTGGTGCGGCTATTAGCTGTAATATGGAACAGAGTGGTCCGAATACTTATCCGGGAATGTCCGTTTGCCCCAGAGGCAGATTTCTGGCTTATGCCGCCCTTCGCTCAAACTGAACAGGTTATGTCAACTGACAAATGGAAAGATGGGGGCTGCCTTATGCTGTCTGACCTCTATGGGCTGAAGGGAAGGGGAGGGGGGGTTGGAGGGGAAGTTTAACTACAGTTGGGTTATCATGAAACGGAAAAAAAAACCGAACCAAACTAGGTTAGATTGGAAAACCTCCAGACGTATAGGTTTAGTTCCCCGAGTTTATTGTTGGAATGTTCACTGCCTCGGCTGAGGTAGATGAGATGTATAATTGTTTATGTACATGGTCTGCAGATTTGGAGGAACAAACTAATAAAGAAATTTATAATAAAAAAAACAAAAAAAAACAATAGACCTAAAAAGTTATAAAGAGAAATTAAGAGAGAAAGGGTGCGAGTCGCATAAGAAACCACTATTTTTCAGGTGTTCATAGCCTCAAAATGTTGTGGGCTTATACCAACAGTGATGGGCAGCAATCTTTAGCCAATGCCTAAAGTCAGATCAACTGGAGAGGCCAATGGCTGAAAGAGGCCATTCAAAAGTCACCTTTCTGTGTATTAAATAGAAAAAAAGTTTATATACAAGTATTGCGTTGTGAAATATTTTGTGCGATGGCCATAGGCTCCTGCCACACTGCTAAGGTAGTCTGTAGGTGAGACATAAAATGAGTCACAAACTGCACCATGTGAAATTAAAGTAAGCGTATTCTCAAAAGCCCTTATGTTAGAAATCAGTCCAGCTGTTTCAAACAGGACTTTGAGCCATAAACATGCATAAAAGTTTGTCGTACTTTGAAAGGTTATAAGAGAAATTTGCAAACAACATTAGCTTTAGAATCCAAAGATGAGCTGTATAGAACTGAGGGCTAGGTGTGCCCAACTCTATGTTCCTAGGACAGAACTATGAAAGACCAGGTGAAAGGTTTGTTTAATGTAACCCTGTTCTGATGATCTAAACCCTGATCAGGCAAATCCTCTATTCACTCTATTGAATGCTTTATCAAATTATCATCTACATACCTTGCTCCACATGCCTGGAAAGCCCACTGGAAAATGTGTGACAAAGAGAATATACCATTTTATGACTATACATAATCTTTGGCTGTTGCAGGATTTCTTTTTATCCACACCGCAGAGACAGAAGTTCAATTAGCAGCTCAATTTGTTTACCGCACAAAGAAGGGTGGAGGTACTCGATTTTTATTTCATGGGATTTTCCAGTGGTTTTTGATACAACGGACCATCAAAATTCAAGACCACATGGCATTGAAGGACCAAGGTGCATGCCAGTTTTCTTTATTACCGCTTCAGTTGGGAGAAGAGGCAGGCAGGTCAAATCATGAACATTTATTGAGTAGCATCTTGCAGGTACAAATATATAAAACCCCACTAGGAACTAGGTGTGGACAGCTCATTCTCAATGTAGAATCGGACTCCACCAACTGTCACACATAGAATCTAGGCATGGAAACAGAGGACATAATAGGAGCATGTAGCACATACCATTTGATATGTGAACATAATTCTTCTAAATTGAAAATTAAGGCAAAGCAGTCTGCCCAGATGACCTAGCTTAAAAAAATTACCAAGGGATGTTCCCTGGCTCACATTTGGTTCTATTTATAAATGGAGATAAGAGTTCCCAATTCAAGGCATATTCATGCACCCATGTGGACCTCACTCAATTAAATGACTGCCTCAAAAGCTATTCCTGCTTGGCTTTTTTTTTTTTTAACTGTATCCAGCAAAGATTGTTTCTTCAACTTGACGAGATGTTGTGCACCTTGTCAGACTAACTCTGGTTTAATCAAGCTACCCTGCATGGACCAATTCATCTGTCTCTTCCGTGAAATCTTCGGGGCCCAGCCCAGCCTGTACACCCAGCCTATAATCAAGCACCTAAAGAACACTATCAACTTCCCTTCCTTTGAATAGTGGTACAGGCCTTGCTTTTAAGATCTCGCTGAGCCAGCGCATGCGCCCCCCTATACGAGACATTTAGGGCAGATGTAGGTCGCCAATTACCGGTCGGTAACGGCCAAATACCGGTCGGTAACGGCCGATTTCGGCCGTTACCGACCGGTATTTGGCATTTGGCATGTAGGGGGCATTTTACAGAATCGGTAAAATACCGAATCGGTAAATTTACCGATTCTGTAAATACAGATGTAGTAGGTGGCACTGAAAACAGTGCCACAGGCCATTTACGATTCGTTATTTACCATGTAATACTATTACATGGTAAATAACGAATTCCTGTGTACATGCACATCTGTGCATGTACACCTGTGCCATGTGACACACAGACATGCCCTTAGGGCATGTCTGTGTGCCACATGGCACACAAGCCAGAAACAGGGGTGCAACAGGATGTCATAGTGACACCCTGTCCCCCTTGTAAAATCGGTAATTTTACCGATTCGGTAATTACCGAATCGGTATTTGCTATTGAATCCTATGGGCTTTATGGCCCATAGGAATCAATTGCAAATACCGATTCAGTAATTACCGAATATTACCGATTCGGTATTTTTACCGAATTTTTTACCTACATAGCAATTACCGAATTGTAAATACCGAATCGGTAAAATTCGGTATTTACCATTCGGTAATTTGCTATTACCTACATCTGGGCCTTAGTGTGTGGGCTTTTAAAAGTCCTACATCATGCTTTTGGCTGGCATAGAGCATGAGGTTACGTGCACAATGACTAGCAGAGGCGCCATATGGCTTTCCTCTTTTGTCATGGTGCGTGCACACCACTCGCCAGCTTGCGTGCTTTTTTAAAATTTCCTTTTTCTTGCACGTGCGCGCACACAACTCCGAGTAGTGGCCGCATGTCTTGCTCGCGATCACTTTCGCGCGCACCATGTGCTTGTTTGTTTGTGCTATACTTCCTACTGAATTTGTTAAAAAAAAAAAATTCATACTTCGAAACATTTTCAGATGATTCTGGATTAAATTAAGTTGTAACAAGAAATTTACATTTTAATTGTTTTTATACAGTCAATTTACTGTGCATTTGAGGAACTGCAGTCATCTACGCATATAACAGCCCTAAAAGGTTATCACAAGAGCCACCACTGCTTATTACATCATTTCTCTTTTTCAAAATCTCCATTAGCTGCCGGACAATGCCATCTAGTGGCCAAGGAATCCATGTTTAAACAATGCAAAAGTTGAAACAAGCACTAGCAAAGCCAATAGGCATCGGGCTCCAATACTGAGTTAATGGTTTTGCTAGTGCTTTTCGCTGTTGTCTAACTACGCAGGCATATAGACGTGCGCTCGCAGGGTAGCCAATCGTAGCAAGGATTATCTTTTATAGAACGATTGCCGCTGATGCGGATTAATGCACTTGCAAGCGCCCTGCAACATACATGATATGAGACGCTGTAGATACTAAAAATCAAACTACACTGTTCGTAGGTTTACGGGGAGCGTCTACAGGCAACAAAAAAAAAATCTAAAGCAGCTCCACCCACCCCGTGATGCTGACAGCTCGTTTACGCTCCGTCAATAACTGGAGCCGCTTTGCCAGAGTCCTACCACTCCAACCTCTTATGCATTCATTGCTCTTTCTACAAAATGTTACTAGCACGTACTAGTCAAGTCCTACTACTTGGCCGTCCCGGTGTAGACTCTTCCTCTTTCGATGTCCATGCCTCTCCCACAACAAATGGGTTTCACGCCGCAGCTCCACTTCCTCGTCCACAGGACCTGGTTGTGGTTCCACCTGCAGGAAAGGCTCATTCACCGTCCCCCGAACCTCTGGCCCCTCCTCCTTGAGGGTCCTCCGCTTCGTCAGAGGAGGATTCCTCTACACCTGCACTTTCCATGCCTGTTCTAAACATGACGGAACATTTACTTTTCAGTGTTTCGCGTACGTCACTTTCTGTACACTATATACCCTAATTACGCATAATTGATGGGCTCCTATTGCCCTTAAATCTCTACCCGTGTCACCTGTCCGGAAGTGTCAGTGTCGCACAGCTCTCTTTTGTGACTGGACTTGTACATAGTGCGACTGGTAAGGGTTGCGCAAAGAAACTCGAGAAAAGTTCACGTGAATTATATGATTTTGAGACCAGGGATGTGTCTGGCCGCTGCAAGTGTTATAATACAGGTACTAGTTCCCAACCTTCACCCTCCAATTATTTATGCCCCCTCAAAAAAAAGCTTTAACAAACAACCATTTGAATAGGCAGAAACAGCCAGCATGCAAGAACAAAAGAAAACTGAGGACATTTTTTATTGTAAATACTTTTTGTAATATGGTCGTTCAGTTGTACATAATGCCTTCTTGGTCATATATAAGGTAACTAAAATGATTGACACTTTTTTTATTAAAACTTTTCAGCATGCTGCACAGCAGCCACACTTCTCTGCAGCACAGCTTAAAGACATTGGCAAAATCAATAGCTCTGCCTAAAAACTTATAAGGCCCCAAAGGCGAGACCTATTGGCTATGCCAATGCTTGTTCAAGTAGGTCGCCGATAAGGTTATATATGATTTAATAGAAAACGGTTTCATGGGTTACCATTACTGAGAACACATTTACCCAAACCTATTTAATGGATGAATGGCATTTGCCATTTCATTGAAAACAATTTATAGAACTTTTTTTCCCCTAGAAAATGGCTTCGCGTGCATATTTTTTCAAGGTGTAAATGCAATGCTTGCAGGTCTTACTTTCAGAATTTTTTTTGTCCAAGGTATTTATTTTAGTGCTTTACTTCAGTGTATGTTATTTTGGATGTATATCTTTTATGCTGTCAAGCAATTACTTTGGATGCTTTAAAGTCGCGGACCCCTCACCACCCCTAAATACCATCCATCCAGACCACATCATATTCCCTGACCACCTTACATCCCCTGAACACCATCCTGCATCCTAAAACCCCTCATCACACTTCAACTACACCCATACTGGACCCATAACCTCCACCACCTCCTAAAAAGCCCTTTCTATCCCTAAATTCAACCCATTCCTGAACCCTAAAAATCCCTCACCATGCCCGAATTACATCCATCCCTGAACCCTAAAAGCCCTGAACCCCCTAAACACCACGTATCTCTGAATCTTGAACTTCCCTAAACACTCCTCACCAGCCTAAATACCATCCATCTCAAATCTCTTAAAATCTGTAACTACTCTAAACTCAACCCATTCCTGAAACTTAAAAAACTTACAGGCCATAGCCACACCTATTCCTGGCCCCTAAAACCCCTAAACTCACACACACATCGTGCTGCTAATGCTTTGCCAGCTAGCTGCCCATCTTGGACAATCACCTCACTCCTAAAAGCAATCTTTCTGCAGCTGAATAAGATCTGCAGCTAGGAAAAGACTTCATTTCACATCTATTCAGCAAGAACTTTGTGTCTTATTTAGGCCTACTTCCGGGGAGGGGGCAAATGCCATGACCACCACCATGGTGTCAGAGGCCACCCACTGTACTTGGAGATTTCCGCATGCACAGCTGTGAGGGAGCCACTACCAAGCTGAATCCTTTCACAGCAGTTAAGTTTCCCGAGTGGGTGCCTTGTAAGAAGCCCCTGCTTAGCATACTTTTCGTTTTCAAGAAGAACTCTCCAAGCGCGGTTTCTTTAAATTAATTAACGAACGGCCTGACGTGCAGGGAGCTTTTTCCCTATATGTTGAAGCCATTAGGAATATGCTACTTACCAGTATGCATCTGTTCTTGGCATGTAGGGCTGCTGACATTTATATCTGTGCATAGATCGCCGCCTAGTGTTGGGTCCGGATGATTGCACATTGTTGTCCTGGAAGAGTCTTCGAAGTATCACGAGATAGGTGGCTCCTCCCTTGGACTACAGTGCGCATGGGCATCCTCTCCATCTTTAGATTGTTTTTCGCCATTGTGGCAGAGATGGAGTGTAATACAGTAAGTGATGACCAGGCCTGAGAATGATTCTGAGTGCTACAGCTGCGACAGGCACCGGGGAGGAGGGCGGGCGATATAAATGTCAGCAGCCCTACATGCCAAGAACAGATGCATACTGGTAAGTAGCATATTCCGTTCGAGGCATGTGGGCTGCTGAATTTATATCTGTGCATAGAATAAATAGCAGTATCCTCCTTAGCGGCGGTTGCCCGTGCCAGCTGCAGCAGTCTGAAAAAGAGTTCTGAGAACAGCATGACCTACAGCAGCTTGCTGTTTGGAGTGTACATCCACGCAGTTGTGTTTGGTGAATGTGTGTATGGTGGTCCATGTGGCTGCTCTACATATATCCTCTAGAGGAATGTTACCTAGGAAAGCCATGGATGCCCCTAACTTGCGTGTGGAATGCGCTCTTGGGGGAACTGTTAATGTGCGTTTAGCTTTCTGATAACATATTTGTATGCACTTAACAATCCATCTGGCTATACCTGACTTGGAAATGGGGTTGCCTTTGTGTTGTGGAGAGAAGGCAACAAACAGTTGCTTAGTTTTCCTGAAATCCTTCGTCCTATCTATGTAATACAGGAGAGCTCTTTTAACATCTAGCGTGTGCAGTGCTCTGTCTGCCACCGAGTCTGGATTTGGGAAGAAAACGGGCAGTTCTATGGTTTGGTTAATGTGGAACTGCGACACCACCTTAGGCATGAATTTCGGGTAGGTACGCAGCACCACCCGATTAGCATGAATCTGTATGAATGGCTCTTGAATAGTTAGGGCTTGAAGCTCACTAACTCTCCTTAGCGATGTTATTGCCACTAGAAAAGCCACCTTCCATGTTAGAAACTGTATCTCACAAGAGTGAAGAGGTTCAAAGGGTGGTCCCATTAGTCTGGTGAGAACTATGTTCAGATTCCAGACAGGTGAAGGAGGGTGTCTGGGAGGAATCACTCTTTAGAGTCCTTCCATAAAAGCTTTAATGGCTGGCACTCTAAAAAGAGAAAGATGCTGTCTGTTTTCAAGGTAAGCTGCCATTGCGGCCAAATGTATCCTAATGGAACTATATGCCAGATTGCATCTGCATAGGTGCAACAAATAACATATAATGTTTTGCGTGGATGCATCTAGCGGATTTATGTCATTATTAGAACAGTAAATGACAAATCGCTTCCATTTGGCCGCATAGCATGCCCTGGTTGTAGGTCTTCTTGCCTCCTTGATGATGTTCATACAGTCAGGGGGCAGGTTGAGGTAGCCAAACTCTATGACCTCAGGAGCCATATTGCAAGGCTCAACTGTTGCGGATCTGGTTGCTGAATGTCTCCACGGTTCTGAGTGAGGAGACTGGGCTTGAGTTGCAGCCGTTGGTGAGGCACCACTGAAAGTTCTAGGAACGTGGTGTACCACGCTTGCCGTGCCCACGTTGGAGCAACTAGGATGAGCGTCATGGAGTGCTGCCGCAGTTTGCGTGCCACTAGCGGTATAAGCGGTGCTGGAGGAAAAGCGTACGCAAATCTGCCTGACCAGTTCATCCATATCGCATTGCCCTGAGACTGCGGGTGTGGGAACCTGGCGGCGAAGGTTTGGCATTTTGCGTTTTCCTTTGTGGCGAATAGGTCTATCACTGGATGACCCCACTGCTGGTAATATGGTTGGAGCACTGAGGGGTGTATCTCCCACTCGTGCATCTGGTGGCTGTGCCTGCTGAGCAGGTCTGCCATCTGGTTGTCTTTGCCTGGGAGATGTTCCGCCATGAGGAACATGTTCCTTTGAATGGCCCACTTCCACATGCTCTGGGCTAGATGACAATTGTGGAGAGTGCGTGCCTCCCTGCTTCTGGATGTAATACATGGCCGTCATGTTGCCCGTCCGGATCAGCACGACTTTGTTGCACAGATGCAGTCTGAAGGCCTTCATTGCCATGAAAATCGCCATGAGCTCCAAAAGGTTGATATGCATTTTTTGCTGCTGCGCTGTCCATAGTCCCTGCACTGTATAATGGAGGACATGCGCTCCCCAACCCTGGAGAGATGCGTCCGTTGTCAGCACTATCTGTGGTACAGGCTCTTGGAACGGTCGTCCCTTGCAAAGGTTTTGTGTGTTCCACCAATGCAGAGAGTTGTATGCACGACCGGTCACCAACACTAGGTCTTTTAGCTGTCCTTGAGCCTGGTTTCACGGTCGTGCCAAGCACTCCTGAAGCGGACGCATGTGTAGCCTTGCGTGAGGGACTATAAAGATGCAGGAGGCCATCATACCTATCAGGTGCATGAATACCTGCGCTGGGAGCGAGTGTTGGGGCCTGAATTTCTGAATGAGCAATTGCATGCTGCTGACTCTGGCTGAGTTTGGGTGCGCTGTCGCTGTTGAATGTCGCACCCAGGTACTGTTGTACATGTGCGGGTTGAAGGTGTGATTTTGGGTAATTTTGTGAAAATCCTAGACTGTGTAGGAGGTGAATTGTGCGGGACATGTGGCTGGCACATTGCTGGGCTGACTTTGCTTGAACAAGCCAGTCCTCCAGATAAGGATAGACATGGATGTGTTGTCTCCGAAGGTGCGCCGCCACTGTCGCTAAGCACTTGGTGAACACCCTGGGGGCAGTAGTGACCCCGAAAGGCAGGACCTTGAACTGGTAATGCTGGCTGTTTATGGTGAACCTGAGATATTTCCTGTGTCCTGGGTGAACGGGAATGTGGAAGGATGCGTCTTTTAGGCCTAGGGTTGCTAGGAAGTCCCCCTGACTGAGTATGGTAGAACTTGATGTAAAGTCAGCATGTGAAAATGTTCTGACAAGATGTACTGGTTCAGGGGCCTGAGGTCTAGAATGGGCCTGAGAGACCCGTCCTTTTTTGGGATTAAGAAGTACAGTGAGTACACCCCTGTACCCTGCTGATTTAAAGGCACAAGCTCTATGGCCCCTTTTTGCAGCATGCAGAGTACTTCGTGCTGCAATAAGTGCATGTGCTCTGCGGACATAGGACGGTGCCTTGGGGGTATGTTGGGTGGAGTGGAGGTTAGTTCTAGACAATAGCCGTATTGGATAAGGTCTCTCACCCACCTGTCTGTGGTTATGCCTTCCCAGACTGGCAGGAACTGCTGAAGTCTTCCCCCGACTGGTGTTATATGGTCGGGGGGCAGTGACAAGACGTCACTGTTTATTGGTGGCGGAGGATCTGGCATTATTATTTCCGCGTCCTCTGCCTTTGGTGCTGTTCCCACGATAGCCACCCCTATTGTTCTTGTTATAGGTGGTCTGCGTGCCCCCTCTGTTGTATTGGGCTTGCTGTGATGCTTGACCTCTGGAGGCTCCCCTGTTACCGGAGCGACGAAAGGAACCGCCCCTGAACTGTTGTGACTGCAGAACCCCCATGGATTTTGCTGTCTCAGTGTCTTTTTTAATTTTCTCAATGGTTGTGTCTACATCAGGGCCAAAGAGAAAATCAGGGTTAACCGGCTGGTTGAGTAAAGTAGTTTATATCTCTGGCTTAAAACCAGAGATGCGTAGCCAGGCATGCCTTCTAAGCATCACACTTTTGTTTATGGCCCTAGCCGCCGTGTCTGCTGCATCTAGCGCACACTTGATGGACACATTTGAAATTAATTTCCCCTCCTGTATCAGCATTTCTGCTCCCTCTTTATAAGCCTCAGTCAGGTGTTGCAGTAGCTGCTCTAACGTGTCGTAGTGCGCCCTATCATATCTGGCTAATAGGGCCTGTGTATTGGAGATCCTCCAAATATTTGCTGCTTGAGCTGCCACTCGCTTGCCAGATGCTTCAAAGATTTTGGATTCTTTGTCTGGAGGGGGAGCATCACCACTGGTTTGAGAGTTTGCCCTCTTACGAGCATTAGCCACCACGAGGAGGGAGCTGGCCTTTGATGTACGTAGGGTCCACAGGTGCAGGCCGCTATTTCTTTTCAATCCTTGGGTTTACAACCCGTGCCCTTGTGGTCTCCTTGAAGAGGTCAGTAGCGTGTTTAAGGACACCCTTCAGCATAGGCAATGTTTTTACTGATCTTTCTGAAGTCAAGAAAGTATCAAACAAAAAGTCCTCCTCTACTGGGTCAGCATGCATGTCCACATCATGGTTTTTGGCTGCCCTTTCAATCAAAGCGTTAAACGCAGCAGTATCTTCAGTAGGCGAGGTTTTGATGGTATAGGACTGAATGTCAGGCGTGGTGTGTGGCTCACCAGGGTCAGTCCAGGTTTGCTGTTCATCCTGATCTGTGTCAGCAGGATAATTGAACTCATCCTCATTGTATCCCTCCCCTATATCCTCATAGGTGCGTGTGGACGAATAGGAATAGTCTTGTTCATAGGACTCCACAGGCTCAGAAAGAACAGATGAGGTTGCCAAGTCTCTTTTCCTTTTTAGAGGGATTTTGTATGACTCCAAAGGAGTTTCTGGAACTATTTTCCGTTTGTAAATGGTGAGTCTACCAGTATCCGAGTCGATGAACAGTTTTGACTGATTGTCATAGGAGGGTGCTTGGAACATCACATCCTCCTCAGCGGACGGAGTCCTTGAAACTACCGACACTTTCTTGGTAGTGTCGGTGCCCTTTTGTGGCTCGAAGGTTTTTGGTCGAGCGGTCGGGGGCAGTCCATATTTAATAGGTTGCGTAAGCAGTGGAGACTAACCGACCTTTTTTGAGGGTGTTGCAGTCTTCGATCCAACCAACTTTGTAGGATCACTGGGCTGCTTGCGGCCCTGCGTCGATTCGAGCTGTCGGTGCGCAACAGGTGCGCCTTTTTGCTTCGACGCGACGTGCTCTTTCGGGTCGGGTGCACTTTTCGACTCGAAGGCCTTGCTGGATATGGGCGCCGAGGCTGGAAGTTTTGGATCGACAGTCTTCCTAGCCTTGAGTCCTTTGCCAGTGTCGCCATCTTTGGGCGTGGACGTAGACAGCGTCAGCACGACGTGCCTGAGGGCAGAGACAGGCTTCGGCGTCCCGTGTTTCGGGTCGACGCCCCATTGTGACCCCGAAGGGTTGATGACACTTTTAGATTGGGTTGGAGCCGACGAATCAGAGGCTGTCGATCCGAGGACTGACTTCAGCAGTTTCGGTTTCGATACAGTTGCTGTCAGTTTCGGTTTTGCCGCAGAAAGTGGCTGATTGATCGATGGCTCTGTAGAAGTATTCTTAGCCGGGCCTGGACGCGGGGCTATAGAATGCGGGTAAACATCTTGGCTAAGGCCTTCCTGCGATGCTTCGACCTGAGCCTTAGAGAGTATAGTGTCAGTATTGGGCCCCGCGATTGCGGATGGGCCTTGCTCATCGCTTGAGTCATCATCGACTGCTCCGATGGCTTCTGCGTCGTCTCCTACCTCGAATATGTCTTCCTCATGGACGTATTCTTGTTCTTCGTCCACACTATAATGTGAGTCGTGCTCCGATGCAGAGTCCGACTGCTGGTCAGGATCCTCCTGATCGGCGCCCTCAATGTCGTCTGCCTCGAAGATATTTTCTAGTTCTGGCGCTGTTTGCTGGGCCGACTGCCGCGCGGCGTGTCGTGCCGAAGTGTTTTCTTTGACCGGAACTTGGAACAGGCCATGCAGCTGGCCTCGTCGTGGTCCGGGGATAGGCACTTATTGCACACCGGGTGAACATCGATGTGAGGGTATTTGGAGATGCAGACGGGGCATCTCTTGAACGGGCTCCGTTCCATCGTCGACGCTCGTCGGGGCCTAGGTGTCGAAAAGGCAATACGGCCTTCGACGTCATGTTCGAAGAACTGGATGAAGTCCCGGGCACCGAACGAGAGACAATACCGACGCCCCGAAGGCCATTTGGCCTCGCGAAAAGTGTTTTAAGTATATTCCAAACTTGAGTCAAGAAAGTACATCCGAACCCAATGGCGGAAAAAAACAATCTGAAGATGGAGAGGATGCCCATGCGCACTGTAGTCCAAGGGAGGAGCCACCTATCTCGTGATACTTCGAAGACTCTTCCAAGACAACAATGTGCAATCATCCGGACCCAACACTAGGCGGCGATCTATGCACAGATCTAAATTCAGCACCCCACATGCCTCGAACATAATTTTCCCTGCCCGTATTGGCTGATTGAAAAATTAGTCATAGTAGTCCTGCTATAAATATGTGAGGACAACCATTATTGTGACCCACTGGTCTTGTGGTAGACCACTGCCACCAGTAAGCCAACAGTTACCCAGCAAGTTTCCCCAACTATAAATAGAGCTGTAACTGTAGGTTTGGTGGGTGGTGGGTGGGGGGTGGGGAGGGGATGTCATTTTATAGTGTCTCTCAAACCTTAAGTAAGCCCCAATGTTGGCTATCATCGAGAAAACAGGTTTGTACTCAAAAGGTTTTGTCTAGCAATAAAACTGTTCATAATCACTTTACATGCTGGACATAGGAAGGAACTCCATTGCTGCAAAAGCCAAGTTCTGTCCTCTGTAGTTCTGGCTGAGGATGAAGTCGACACAAACTACCTCCTTATGTTTGGGCTCTAGAGGATTAGAGTAGTAAGGATAGATCTAAAAGTCAACTGGCAAGGAAATACAAAGAGCCTGCTATGAGACATTGGGCTAGGGAATATCTGGGAAGAAAATGATCCCTCTTTGCTCCCCTAGTAAAATCAAGTAAAAGAACTCTATTGGGGGTGGGTAGTGCAAGGTGATCTTGGTAGTGGATCCAGTAAGAAGCTCACTCTACATTTTATGGCCCATGAATTAGACTGGTCCTTGGAAGGTTACCTAGGTCCTTGGAAGGTTACCTAGGTCCTTGGAAGGTTACCTAGGTCCTTGGAAGGTTACCTAGACTTCATAAAAACACCGAAGGATAGGAAACTATATTTCCAATGCAAGTACTACATTTTTACCTTGCCCGACTTTACAAGTAGATGGAATAGCGATTTAGTGCCAACACAGTGTTGCCCTAGACGTGAAACCCCCAAGGAATCCCTAGCCCAAGTAATGTTTGCCTGCCTGATGTATGTGATACTCAGAACTAACTGGCTGAGTCCGTACTGTAAACAGCTAGGGACTAAAAACCATAAGAAAGCATAACAAATTTGAAGTCTGATGCTTGACCATTGTTTGCACGTGCTGTGGCCAAGTTTCTAGGCCAAATGTGGGGTATCAGGAAAAGAGCACAAAGGGTGAATTACAACTGATTGTATACAATGGTTTTAACTAGTTTTGTGCCCTCTATCACCTGAGTAAGGGCGACTTATATGAATTAAAATGTAATATATCAAATTGTATATTTTTAGTATCCATATGTATATGTTTATTGACTTTTTTATATAATCTTGCAAATAGTTTTATGGCATTGTTTTTAAATCTGTGTTTACAATATGGACTTTTTCATTGAACTGAGTGTTGTACGGTCCACATTGCATGGTCATTTTTAGCAGAACTTTTAGGACAAGCATGTCGAAATAACGTATACAACAACAGCACTCTACATGCAGTGACTACTATATAGTTCCACACGAGGAACCCAGTTCACACAATTGCACTGGCTAGAACACCTTCCCCCTGTATGTTCCTCCCAATGAAAGAGTATCTGTGCCACTGAGAATCTCTGTAAAAGAGTTCTGCATTAATCCTCAGCTATGTGCTTGCTCGTTACATCTGTCAGCCTTGAGGTGGTCTACCCCCAAAGGTTTTGCCCTCACCCCTACCAAATAATATTGCTGAATTTGTTTTTGCTGCAAACCGTGCTAAAGTGCTTGTGCTCACTCTGTAAAACATGGGACAATTGGCTTCCACCTGAATGGATTATTTACTTTACTTATAAGTCCTTAGTACCCTAGTGGTATACCATATACCCAGGATCCATAAATGTAAATGATACTAGAGTGCCTGAGCACTTATTGTGCCACCCACACACCTAAAAGAAACCTAAGAGCCGTCTTAAACTGCCAATTCAACCTGGCAAAATAACCATTCTTGCCAAATGTTTAAACTCATTTTATTACATTTAAGTCACTTCTATGGTAGGCCCTCGCTAGCCCTAAGAACAGGGAACATTGTAATTAAAAGGTTGGACATGTACTTCAAGTATTACATGTCCTGGTAAGGAAGCTCCTAAATTTGTTTTTCACTACGGTGAGGCATACCTCTCCCATAGGAAAACATTGGTTTGCCTCATTATATTTAATGAGTGCTAACTTTTGATTAGGTACTGGTCAACATTTCATGTTTGGTGTCTGAAAAATTGTAATGTGAAAACCCTCATTAATGGTAAAGTTAGATATTAAATTAAAATTTGAAAAACACCACTTTTAAAAGAAGTTGGCAATTTCCTGCCCTATTTGATGCCTGCAGCCTGTTCCTGGGTCACCTGACTGGGTGTAGTTGGCAGCTGGGCTTTGTTTATTGCTCAAAGACAGAAACACATTAGAAGGATTAGGTGTGCATGGATGGGCAATCACAGGCAGGATTTGCGGTGGGGCAGATGGAGTGCATTTAAATAGGCTTTGCCTTGCCTTTACACAAATGAATTGTCACCACTGTATTGTTCATGCAGCCAGCTTGTAGCCAAGTCAGGTGAGGCAGGAAACTTCAAGCACCAGGCATAAAAACAAGACCCTGAGACTCACTCTGGAGTTCACTTTCTGGATCTGCTGAAGGACTCTTAGGCTTGCCTGCTGCTGTGTACTTAGGGAGACTGCTTTGGCACACCTGGAGGACAACTTTGTAGCCTGAAGTCTGCCTCGAATCCACAGAGGAGGCCGGACCTACTGTGTGAGCCCTGTTCCACAGCGTGAACCCAGGACTACCAAAGTGACACCAAGCGCTAGTTGGCTGGCCTCCTGATCAGAGTCGCAGGGACAGAAAAGACACAATCCCTTTTGCACCCACACCAGGACCCAACCTGAGTAAGTTCTACCACTCCCCTGATTTCCCCCCCAACCCCGACCCTCTGCCAAAGTGGTGCCCCTTAAGCCCTGGATCTTTGGTGGTAGTGCTAAAGGTGCCACAGTCCTAAACTATGGACTCAGAACATTTTTTTGCTAAATAGTGCTGTGAGAACTGAGAGGATCTGGAGACCAACCTGCTCACCTATCGCCCAAGGTGCATTGCTGGTCGGCCTGACTTTGTGGCTGCTCCCGCTATGTTCTCTGCAGCAGCAAATCCTGTTCAGTGGTCCTTCGCCCGAGGAGTATCTTGCCTTGTAAAACTCATCAGCTGCTGCCTCCAGCTTGGTCCCGCTGGAGACTAACAAAATAGAAACTAAGTCCGAACATAGAAATCTAAACCGTAACTTTATCCAGCAGCAGCCTTGTCCTGTTGAAGTTCTAACTTCTCAGAGACTTTTGCACAGACAGGGCCCAATCCACTCTTTGTAACCAACTCACGCTCGATCACGGATGGACATATTTTTTTACTTTGACAGTTGGCGCTTTGATTTTTTAGGCACTCATTTTGACCTTAAACTTTAAAAAGTCATAATTTTGGTTCTACTGATTGGATTTTTGTCATCTTGATATCAAATAATTTATTAATATACACTTAATTTTCTAAATTGGTGAGGGATTTTTATTGTGATTAGTTTTCACTTTATTGCCGTTTGTGTACTGCATAAATACTTTACACATTGCCTCTAGGTTACGCCTGACTGCTTTCGTGTCGCGCTACCAAGGGGCAAGCACAGGTTAATTTGGTGACTTCTGTAGTTCATCCTGGCAGGGACTATGGCTGTTGCTCGAGCAGGGTTAACCCTCCACTCAGCCAACAACCAAATTTCTCACATGGGTTGACAGTGAGACTGTGACAAACACTACGAGTGAGAGGGACAGTGCAGATGGTGAAAAGTTGAGGTTGTGTCCACCTACATTTCAAGACGTTATCTTGCCATGATTCTCTCCTGGAACTACAGGTTTCCAAGACAAATACTTTTTTGTTGTAGCTCCCTACTACCTTACTTTAAACAAAAGAAGAAAAACAATTTTTTTCATAGACTAAAAATGAAGGACAGGCTGCACAGCTTTAGTTCACGGATCTGCTCTCAGGCTTCATGCTGTCCGATCTGATGACACCCCTTTGGATTCCTACACTTCGGAATGGAGAGATTAGTGTACCCCACAATCTAGTAAAGCCGCCATGCCTGTTGCAGAGTCTTCCAGCTCTTGTGACTAAAAGAATCAAGAGGTGCAAATCTTAGTCAGCTGTGTCAATTGATGACTGGATAGTGGAATGTCATTTCTTGTACTTTTTGAAACAACTTTCTTCTGCATATCGGAAAGAGAAAAATCAGGTCAAAAAGATCTGAGGGGCTATGCATGGCATTTTTAATTGTTCCCCAAGTCCAACACAGAAATTCTGAGGTTCATTTTTAGCGCCTCATATACATTTCATTTTCTCTTGTCGAACGTATCTAGTCCAGATTCTAATACTGTTTGAGTTATGATTAGAAGCATGCATCCGGTTCATTCTACTTAGATGTGTTAATTTCACTTTGGAATGTTCTATGGTTAATTTGATAATTAAGTTAGTGCGTAACTCAATTGATCTGTACATTAATAAAAGCCTCTTCCACCCCTCTCAAAGAAACTATTAATAATAAAATTGAATTAAAAAAAAGGTTTTAGACCACCCAAAGAAATTTTATATCTTCATTCAGACTGGCTCCCAGGTATTCGTGAGTCAAAGCAGGGCACAAGCCAAGATGTCTCTAGCTTGATTCTAGAACAGTGAAAGATGAGTGGTATCCGTTCTTAAAATTTCACCCAAGAATTAGGTGGTAACTTGGAATAAATGTGATGCAGGAGGCTCAGATTGTAAAGCAGGAGACAGACTTTGAAGCACAATGTCTGGATACTAAGGACTGCACAGTACGGACCAGATATTCGCCAATGAAGAAACTTCAAAAGGTTTATTCCTTCATTAGTGGAAGACCTACCGTCTACAGCATGAGCATGCTTGTTCCCAGGTCCTTAACCAGGAGTCTGCTGCAAAGCTATTACCAACCTTAGAGTTTAATTAGTTGCATACAGCATTGCCACAACATTGGGGTAATGAAAACGTCTTAAAGGACCTCACTGGCTGTATAGCTCGAGTAGGAGCCCCACCTCATCTAAAACAAGAGCACTGGTCATTAAAAAGGGTTAGTGAGATCAAAAACGAATACAACCTTTATTTTTAAACAAACTCCACTGTGGACTCCGATTTTACAAGGAAGTCATATTAAGGGTTTGTTTAGCAAGGCAGATTAGCATATTGAACAATTTAAAATGACCAGTAACAGAATTACATCAGTTAAAGCCTGCATAGCGTTGAATCCATACAATGTGGGGTTTGAACAGTCCTTAAGCTGAAGTCGGGGTGTAATGCAAAGGAGTGCCCTGTATAACATGTAAACAATATAATGGCTAAAGTGCGTAATGTCAATGATCTTTGCTAGATCCGACAGCCTTAGGGTAGTCTTCCTCCCTAACTTTTTGACAACCTCCTCCACTTTTCTGACCTCGTTTTTGCAGGCTTTAGGACTCTAGCACTGGTAAGCTGTGGTAAAGTTCACAAAGTACTTGCGCTCTCGCTCCTAAACATGGTAATATTGGTTCAACCCCGAATCAGCAGATTTAATTTACTAATAAGTCACTAGTAAAGTGGTACCCCCTTTACCCAGGGCCTGTAAATTAATTTCAGCGTCTGCAGCACTGATTGTGCCACCCACTGAAGTTGTGCTTTAACCATGTCTGAGGCCCCACCACTGCAGAGCCTGTGTGCGCCGTTTTACACAGCCATGACGGCCTGGCAAAATAAACTGCCAGTCCCAAACCTTCTCTTTTTATACATATATGACACCTAAGGTAGGCCCTGGAGAACCCAGAGGTCAGTGTTCAATGTATTTGAAAGGCAGGACATGTACCTTTATGTTTTACATGCCCTGGTAGCGAAAAACTCTCAAATTATTTTTTCACTACTGCAAGGCCTATCTCTCCCATGGGATAATGTTGGGATTACCTAATTACATTTTATAAGCATAATTTCCAATTGGGAAGAGATAAGACCCCAAGTCTGATGTCTCTGGAATACTAATTTAAAATCCTAACATATGGCGAAGTCAGATTTTAAATTACAATTTGGGAAATACACTTTGTGAAAGTTTAAATTTTCTTACTGTAGCCATTTGGTGCCTGCTGCCTGTCTCCGATCAATTCGGGGTGGGTGACAGCCGGGCTTTGTGTAAGCCCCCAAGACAGACACACACACATGGGAGGATAGGAGGGAAGAGAATGACCCAGCCTCACTTACACGTGAACAGGCGGTCTCCTCTCCCACATAAAGGGCTGCATACCCCCTGCAGTGAGTCCAGAGCCAGGGCAGGAATGGAGGACCTCTTTGCAAGTCAAACACTTGTCTTTGAGGATTCCGCCACTTCAAAGGCCCAATGGAACTCTGTCACCATCAGTTCAGTACACTTCCGGACCTGTGAAGACTGCCAGGATGAAGGATTGCTGTGCTGCTGAAGCCCTACCACTCTGCTGGACTGCTGCTTTGTTGGACTCCTGTCTTATTGTGTTGCCTGGACTTCGAAGGGTCCAGGACTGGGGTGGCAACACTTGGCAGGGCAGACTCACAGATGACAGAGTCCAGCTGCAGAAGCGGAGTGGTTGGAAGTCTTTTATATCCCTGAGGCTTCAGATTAGGAGGCCAGTCAGCTAGCCCATGGAGTCAATCTAGGTTCAAGTGAAGCATGTTCCGTCCTTCTCACCCAGACAGGAGAACAATAGGAAACACAGATGCATAACTTCTGCTGGTTTCGTTTCTCTATCAAACACAATGAGATGATGGACGCAGTGCTGAAACTTTACAGGTACTAACTCCTAATCACAGACCTGGGTTGAATCCATCTACATTCTTTAGCTCACTTTGCCACCCAAGTTTGGACCCACCCATATGCAAATCAGTTTTGAACCTGCGCCTCATGGGAAAAGTCCAGACGAACTGCCAGACCAGGTCCTCCCAAGACCGGTATCAGGCATCCTCGACCGGTTTCAGGGTAACACCCCATATCAGCCATGCTAGCTTGAATCCAGTGGAAAAGTGAGCATGGGACACATGTCTGGGCATACCCTCCCAACTTAGGGCGAACAAAGAAAGCACAAGGAGATGATGGACGGAGTGCTGAAACTTTTCAGGCACTCACCCCCAGTCACAGACCTGGGTTGAATCCACCATCATTCTTTAGCTCACTTCGCCACCCCAGTTTCTCTTATGACCGACAGTAGATCTCGGTAAGGGGCCCTCCAAGTTTTAATGCACATCTTTTACAAAACGTGTATAGCTGCTTCCCGTTTGTGCATTTTCCAGATCTTGATGTGACATGTTTGGGGAGATAATTTTTTTCTACTTTTTGCGTGTGCTCTGCTCATATGTGAAGGTGTTTTGTTAAATCCAAATAGTACATTTCCTGGATAACCTCCGAGTGTTTCACCTCCAGGTTGTTTATTTAAGTAGCCCATCTGGCTTTAAGTAGCCGAACCACCTTGCTTCGTGTCCACACACTAAACTCAGAGTGCTAATCCCACTGCCCCGTTCCCATGATATTTATAGATCACTGTCCTATCCTGTCTAGGATATATCGATTTTGAGGGTCACTGAGGGCTTGTAATCAGTCTGCGAATTCAAACGATAAGTGTTTTTTTTCCCACAATTACTAACACTAGATAATCCCTGGACTGTGTCTGTGTTGCCTGGAGCCATTAGGGGTCATGGCAGTTCTGCCCTCAAGAAAAGCAAATTGTTTGGAAACGACTACTTGACACAAATAAAACCGGCAGCTATAACAGCGCCATTGTTAAATTAGGTTGGTGTTGGAAATTGTGAAAGGGTGTTAAACTGTACTACTTAATCCAGGAACCAACATAAAAAGCACTGCTCCCACAAACGTTAATGACACTCTCTGCATAGACTTAATGCTGAATGTCAGAACAGTATGTTTCACTGAGAAAAATAAGATTATGGGTGGAATGTTTTTAATTAATCCTTGCTAATGTTATTTACTCTGGGCTGTATTCCAGTTCCCTTTTTCTGTTCTCTTTGCAGCTACAGGCAAGTAACAATCATGCAAAACAGTCTTGGCTCTGCTCCCGAAGAACAGCCGAGCCCCAAACTATCAAGCTAGGTGCAATGAGTAGGGGAACACTAGCAACCCCGTAAACAATTCGGGCCAGAAGTACCACCCTTGCAATTTGTTTCGCGACTTGTAATTGGTGACTCGCAAAATGTAATTTACAACAGAGTCTCAGACACGGTTTGTGGTTCCTTAATGGGGTCGCAAATCGCAGGCCTCAGTAGTATTCACGAGGCAGGTGCAATTTGCAACCCCATTAGGAATGGCTAGCACTCCCAGGGATGATGGCCTGCTCGGGTCAGCAGACCACCATGTCTGTGACTGCTTTTTAAATAAAGCATTTTTTAAAAATTTTTTTTTAATGCAGCCAGTTTTCATTACAGGAAAACAGGATGCATTTACAAAAGAAAAATTAAACGTTTTCTGTTTCATTTTTTAAGAGAAGGCAGAGGTCCGTGGGACCAGTGCCTGCTCTTAAAAAATATTTTGCATACATTTACAAAGGAGAAGGGGTCCCCAGTGGACCTCTTCCCGAGTGGTTTATCACCTACTTGAAGTAGGTAGTAAACTGTGAGTGTTTTACAACTGCATTTGCAGTCGCAAAACAATCGTACATTGAAGTGCGACTTACATTTAAGAATGGACGCCCTTGGAATGCCCCTTCCTAATAGCGAGTCGCAAACCCTACTTTGCGAGTCGATAATAGGTTACAGAGTCGCAAAATAGGGTTTGTACGTGGCGCAAACCTATTTTACAGTCACAAACGGGACGATTTCCCATTTGCGACTGCAAATAAACAGTAGTACATCTGGCCCTTCAACCTTTATGGGCCACATCAGTTAAGTGCAGTATGTGTCCATTGGCACAGCGATTCACAACACCCAAGTTTGGTAACTGCAAGCCGAGCTTAGTGCAGCTGACGGTGCCAAGGCCAAAACAAGACCAGAACGGCTTGTGTACCCATTCAGTGGGCATACGCCAGTGCTTATTGGGTAAAAGTATAAGTGCCAGGGCCCCAAGGTATTCCATTATACCACCCACAGTTCCCGCCAATGCAGGATCACACTTATGCAGTACTCTATAATGTCATAGTTGCCTATCACCCCAAACTGTAGGGATGGCCAGGAATAGCAAGCAGTGGCGACTCCTCTATAGGGGCGTTTGGGCACCGCCACCTGCTTTCTCGCCGTGCGAGAAGGCAGAAACAAATGGTAGTTATTACCCTAATAACTACCATTTGTTTCTGCCTTCTCGCACAGCGCGAAAGCTGAAGTTCCTGGTTGGGAGTGGGCGGTATTTCTCGAGGGCAGGGGGGATTGGCTTGCCCACTGTTGTTAATACTGACTGTTTGGGCAGCCTGAGGCCGCCCCAACAGTCAGTATGAACTACAGTGGGCAAGCACCTTCAGGTTATGGGGCAATGGGGAGGGTGTGAATAGGCAGGGGCCTAAATGGGGGAGGCTGAAAGAAGAGGTGATTTTATGGCCATTATGCATTCTCACAACAGACTGAGGTGGGCTGGAAGGGGGTAAGAGAAGCGCCTCCCAAGAGGCAAGGTGATGTCACCTCAGCCCCAGTGTCTTTTAGGCCTTGTTGTTGGGTACAGGGTTTAAATGACTGGATATGACATTAAGATTCATCCTGAATCGCTGCACAAAACGTGTGCCTAGAAAAGTACACACAACACGGAGTGGGACCGTGTTTGCTGAAGACTAGCATTTCCAACAATAGTTAAATGAGCAATGCAGTACAGGCAGACGTCAGCCAGACGTAAAGCAAAAGGGAACACATGGAAAAACCAGATGGGTGCCTGATAATAGGAGTAACTGACTAAAGCAGAATTAAACTATTATATCATGAACTGAGTGTCACCTGCAAATCGTGAGCTCCTGTAAAAGCAGCTTCGTAGATCTAATTATCAGAGGCTCCTATGCAGCCACAGAAAGGGGTTCCTGAACCTGTGTGTTTTAGAAGATATTTGATGCACACAAAAGAGGGGTGTTCCTTACTTTGTGGGAATTGCATGAGAAAGGTCTGTACAATTTGCACTCGTGAAAAGTGGGCTTCAGTTTTTTTATTTTACTGTTATTTATTTAGGATTGCAGGTTTTAGGAACGTGCAGGCATAGATAACTTTAGAGAATGGTATTCATTGTGAATCCAGATTTCCCATTTTCTTTGGTCACATTGCACATTTGAGGCTACCTCGAGGCACTGAGAAGGGCAATGGGTGGCACTGTACAAAACGAACACATAACACATCAGCCCTTTGCATTTATAAAAAAAAACATCGGGGCACAGAGGAGGGCTTCACCCAGCACATTTTCAGATTCTGTTCTCCACAGCCTTGAGTGCCCCAGCAGAACTCACTTATAGCACTTCTACCTCTGGGGAAACTAGAGAAAGTTGTGAGTGGACTGTTTTCCACTGTTTGAGATTAACACTATTAATGAGTTCTGGTACATTTTCAAGCCCAGAGCCGCAAATGAAACTTAAAAGAAAATCTCTATTAACTAGAAATAACCAGACAGATTCTACAAAGTCTGGACAATAATAATTAAAGAGAACTCTTTATATTAAAAAAAAGTCCCTAATCCATTTTAACATTTTAACATTTTTTCAACTTTTCTTTTTTAGTTTTACTATCAGTCACAGAGAATTAAGGCAGCTTTAGAACACATTTAAAAGTGATTTTGCCGTACATTGACTACTTAAAGTACATACCTGTCAGATGAAAAAATACTGGCTTTGGGTGATTTTCATCCATTTGATACTGTGCAGGTGGCAACCCTAGCCAGATCAAGTGTTGTGGCCGTAGGCTATTTTATTTCACCTCTCCTAGATTTTTAGTCTTTGCATAAAGCGTCCAGCTGCATTTTGAGCTGCATATAGTGTTTGATCTAGTATATCAGGAGACAGGTGTTTCCATAGTCTAATTCGGAGCTAACCAGTAAGTCTCCCACCATGTCATGGTTGTCTAGTGTGATGTAAGGGAAGGGGTTATCTTTTTTGAGTTTCTTTTTTTCAAATGAGACCCTTACTACAGGTCATATCTGTGACTGAAGGGTGGTATACTTAGCATTCTAAATGACTCCCAGGTTTCTTTCTTTTGACTTGACCGTGCAAGGGATGAGGAGTTCGGACTATAAACATTGGTTTGGGTTATGGAGAGTCCATTTGTTCAGGGTTCAGGGAAAATTGACCTTTGGCAGGAATTCTTTGGCTACCATAATGTCTTTCGGAAATAGGGGTCCCAAAATGAGATAAAAAATACATTTAATCTATTCCAAGATCAGCTGGTGTTCTGATAAGACAACAGAAGCATGTACAGTCTTATTCACTCTAACAGTGCTGGTTTGTTATTAAAATGCGTGTGTCCTTTTACTCTAAATCCCATTCGGTACCACAAAAGTAAAATTGAAAATTTCTGAGAAGGAACATCAGTAGGATAGGAGGATGCAGACTCCCTTACCTTGCCCAGCCAGGGATATCTGGGATATGAAGAAAGCTTTAGACTTTTAAGAAGGACTGAGCAGTCTGTGATGGGAAGCATACCCCTTCTATTTCAACTCCCTTTTTGATATTTGCAGGGTGCCACTGTGGCTATGGTTTGAGGCATCTATCCTATCTCAGCCAACACGGAGGAATTAAAATCCACATTTTTAATAGTTTGAAAAGGTCCTTATGCTCCCCAATTTATCCCATACTTTTGGAGAAGGTGTACAGGATTAGGCAGCATCCATATCTTCAAGATGTTGCATAGTGTCTCCTCAGGTCATCATCTTGACTGCTGGGGAAAACTGCCATAACAGTGAATTATAGCAAATACTAAAGGATTCGGTTTCCTTATGGCAAGTGGGAAATTTAAACATTTCCACCAAAAAATAATAATGCCTCAACCCAAATGGCAACAAATTACTCAATAACAGCAAACACAACGGTGCTTTCATGCAACTACAACACTCATTCACACAATTGCCACAGAGCTGAGGGTCATACACATTGTAATGGGTCCCTTTGCCAAACACAAACTGTACATTGCACAAATGAAGGGCAGGTGACAGGCAAGCGGCCTGGCAATAAGAAATTATATTGAAACCCTACTCTGGACAATCAAACACCACATACATCATGCTTTGACCTACAGTAAACTAACCCCAAGTGGACGACGCAGACAAACCAATCCAAAGGGCCATATCAGCGGTCACTGCAAGCTATCCGAAAGCTAGTTAACAGAACAACTGCACAATGTATTTACCTGGTAAATTTTGGCATCCCTCATCAGCTTCTCTACTGGATAGTCACTATTAAATCCATTGCCGCCAAAAATTTGAACGGCGTCAGCTGCATTCTGATTCGCAATGTCTCCAGCATATGCCTTAGCAATAGATGCATAATATGTATTCCGTCGTCCAGCATCAATCTCCCAAGCCGACCTCTGATACGCCAATCTAGCAATTTCTACTTTCATCGCCATTTCTGCTAGCATAAAGGACACCACTTGATGCTGGGGTACAAATAAAAACACATTTTGAGTTACTTTACAATTAAATATCATTTCTTCACATAAACATATGTTAACCTAATTAATTTTGCCTTAAAGAACTGCAATAAAATGCACTAAACAAGTGGCTCACAAACAGATGGAATATCAACAATAACGTAGGAGCAATAAACTCTAAACTAATAACCTCATCACTGGTCACTTTCTCCTTGTTCTTATTTTCATCTACCAGATGTACATATCAATTTATTAGTGAATGAGCAAGGAAATTAATTTTAGTATCTTTGTTAAATCTGCACCTTGTGCATAATTGAAAAACCAAACAAAAAAAGAATGTGAAATTATAATCGGTCATTGATTGTTTGTGATGTGTGATTTTGCAGCCATTACCAGAATTGCATACAAGGATCATTTGTTTCAGGATTTTGGCACACTTTCCTTTTAGAGTACAATATGCCCTGATACTATGTAGGACAGCATATTTTTTTAAAAAAACATTATTTGTGCAAAAGCGCCACCTCATGTCACTAATAAGAGTGTACATCTCGTTTGAGGTTGTAATATGTAATGGTGTCAAAGAGTGGCACTTCCCATGAGTGCTTGAGACCACAGTTACATGCGAAAAAAAACATACACAAGTATTAGAATTGCCAACAGGTCTGGCAGCAAACAGTATGGCAACGCGAAGCATTACCAGCAAATAACATGGGAATAGATAAACTTAAATATAGTGGTGCACTCAAAATACAAATCAACAAAAGTCCGACTGTACTTTTAAGAGTTCTTATATCGTCTTTATTTCCTTCTAAATCATTAAAAAAAAAAATCACATCCTCAGTCAACATGTTTCATTCAATTAATAAACTTCTTCAGGGCTGCAAAAATTATCTATAAAATACACATATTTGAAACCCATAAATACACGTCATATTTTACAAAACTTTACATCCAAAACCCACAACCCAGCATCATTATATAAGCACCATAATGTATATACACAGTTCTCTTATTTTTCTTTTGTTTTGGAGATTGATGTTGCAGAATGTTTTATGGGTTATGAAGTCTTTATCGGGTATATTGAATATTTATTTACTTGCTCTTCAAATATACGCTTTCCTTGGACCGGAAACTTTTAGAAAAAGTATTTTAGTTTTTTAAAGGATTGTTTAAATTCATATACATTATGGTGCTTATATATGAAGGTTGGGTTGTGGGTTTTGGATGTAAAATTTTCTAAAATAGGGCATGCGTATTTATGGGTTTAATACATGTGCATTTTATATATTATTTTTGCAGCCCTGAAGATCAGTAATAGAACAAAATATGTGGCTGAGGGAGTGTGTGATTTATACAGTACAATTAGACTTCTGTGGATTAATATCTAGCGTTCACCATGATATTTAGGTTTTTGTCTGCTTAGGGGAGATACCCTTAAAAGTGGGTACTATATGGAGTGTGCACCTGATTTGAGTCGGTGACCGCTTCAGATGTGCGATTAGTAGGGCCCCAACACAAAGTCATTCCTTGGGCTTGTATTCGTGTATTGAGAAGATTGGACAGTACAACATTACTGCTTTTACGTGTTACCTTTTTGTATAATTTATGTATAGCACTATTTTCACCTGTCACCACAAAGTCACTTTTGCACTTTAATCACTTTATTAGTCTGCATTTCATTGTTTGATGGACAGGCATGTTCATTAATTTGTGTATATAATATTCATTTAATACAACATGCTATTTTTTGACCAAAAAATAATTGTCCTTGTGGTGTGTTTAAGCATTAGGAATTGGTTCTCTAAATTGTGACGGTTGAACCTTTAAAAATTGTAAATGTCCTTCACAAAAATTGAATGTTGAGGATGAATTGATTTTATTGAACAAAGCAATTGACGCTTTCCCAACGAGTTCACAGAAAGAGCCTGAAACTCACTCACCTGTATAGCTGATGACATGGCAATGAATGAATACGCACTTGTATAGCGTATGGCTATCCAAGGGCATCCCAGCGCTTCCTGTGACACCTTATCATTCACCCCATCATGGAAAGAAGAAAGTCTTCAACTGCTTCCTGAACGTAAGATAATCGGATTCAAGACGGATGTCGTCTGGAAGCTGGTTCCAGAACTTGGGCGTGTTGTATGGAAACCATCGGCATCCAGTTCGTGAAAGTTTGATCCTAGGGACCACAAGTAGTTGCTTATTGTTGGATCTTAGAGTCCTGTTGGTGCGATATAATTGCACCATGGACTGAATCAGAAGGGGGCCATTACCAGCAATGGACTTGGTAACGATACACATTGCCTTAAACCGTATTCTTTCCTGAACAGGAAGCCAGTGCAGCCGCCTGAGGGCCAGCTTAGCAGAATTACATTTTGGGACCTTCATTAAGAGACGTGCCGTGCAGTTCTGGACAATCTGCAGGATCTTTGTATTTCCTTGTGGTGCACCCAAGAAAACTGCATTCGTGTAGTCTAACCAGGATAGAATGAGAGCCTGGACCAACATGCGCCTGGCTTCAAACGGAAGAAGAGGAAGAATCCTCCTTATCAACCTGAGAAGACCATAGCAGCTAGCAGCAACTTTACGTGCTTGAACTGTAAAGTTCAGGTTACAATCAAACCAGATGCCCAGAATATCTGTTTTTTCGGAATGGGAGGGGGACCAAGAAAGCTAGGCCGCATGGGATCTAAATTCCTGGGGGCCGCCTGGCCCAGTATCATAATTTCTGCCTTGGAACCAATTAGTTTAAGAAAGGACAGATTCATCCACTCAGAAATCTTCACAAGGCAAGAAGTTAGACCAGAGTCGGCTTTGTCTTGCTGACTTAGAGACACCACCAACTGGGTGTCGTCAGCATAGGTAACAGTATGGATCCCTCAGGGGAGTGCTCTGTGTATGTGTGGACCGGCACACCAATCCTAAATTACTATTCCTCCAATCTTATATCTACACTTATTTAGATAGGTGAGCTGCCTCACTAGGGGATCGCCTGAACCCCTCACTAAATATACACGGACGAGACCGGGGGGCACCCAGGTCTGTGAGACGCTCAACTATGTCCCTAAGGTTTCTAGATGATCAAATATGCTTATGTCCGAGTGAACAACGTTTTCTAATAAAGTTCTGACACAATTACAATTATTAAACACAAACTAATTGTATTAAAAAATATATTCAAAAATATACACACAAACTTTGTGTTGATCTGATTCTAAGTACTATTCGAACAAAAGGAATTTTAGTGAAAAGGTAAATAGAAATATCCACATTTCAAGATGCTTTTAAACAAATTTAAATAAAATAAAGCAACAAATCCCAATACAATGGCAATGCGAAAGAGTCTTCAAAGTCCGGAGATTCAAATGAAAACTGTGCAGTGGTTTAAAAGAAATGCTAATCAAGAAAGTGAGGACTAAGTTCAGGTCCCACTGAAGCATTACAAATGGTTTTGGTGAAAACAATATGTTGCAAACCTTTTAAAAATCCCATTACAATAGGTGATTTAAATAATGAAGGCTGATGGCGAGATAGAAGATCTTCCTGAAGCAGTAGCTTGATTGGAGGACCAATGCTCATGCCCAGAGTTACGGGTACCACACTCTCCTGGCCCAATCCGGAGCCGCTGGGATGACTTAGCCAAGTCGTTCCTGATCTTCACAACTTGGGGCAGGAGAGACAGTGGCGAGAAAGCACAGATAGCAGACATCTCAGAGAGAACTGCTTTGGAAACTCATGCATGCAAAAGTGCTGACATTGTGAGTTCTCAGCGATGTTTGAAACATCGAGCTAGGGTTCTCAAAAGAACTGGAAAATGCCCTGTGCCCCCTCCGGGAGCAGGTGCTATTCATGATCCCCTAGGTGTGGACAGAAGAGTCCATCCACCCTGGCATTTGAAAATCCTGCTCAATGGTTCACCAGAGAAACTCCTTGGCAGCCCAGCATCTCCCCGAGGTGTAAGACTCCTGCCAGAGGACCCAGAACTCCACCCAGCCCTGCTTGTAGCAGTACCACATGACGGTGGTGTTGTCCTTGAACACCGGCACCAGGCTTCCAGGTGTTTTTCAACAGAACACCTTCAACTCCAACAAACTGTTCTGAAGCAAAGTCTTAGCCGGAGAAGATAGGCCTCTGTATTTCAACCCTGCAAGATGGCCTCCCCTACCCAGTAGTGATGCATTTGTGACCACAGTTAACTCTGGGTGGGGTAAGGAGAGGTGCCTGCCACTGATCCAAGGGCGGTCCAGTAACCACTAGTGCATATTTTTTGCAGTTCCTACAGAGCCCACATATGCCACCTGGTGTATTTAACCATTAGGAGGCAGGAGGCCAACAACCACAAAATACACTGAGTCATCTGTATCGAGATCCAGGACCGAGGCTGAAACATAGGGAAACATGGATTCTCTGCTCCAAGGAAAAGCACAAAACTGTATCGTATCCAGAACTGTTTCAATGAACAGGAGAACCTGTGAAGTTGTGGGTTGCGACTTTGATATGTTGATAGTGAGCCCGAATGATGTTGAAAGGTTTGCGGTTGTCTAAATGTGGTAGATGTCTGCCTAGGGCAAGCCTGCTTTCATCAGCTAGTCGTCGAGGTTGGGGAAGATTGGTACCCGTGACCTCCTATGGTATGCTGCGACTACTGCAATTACTTTCGTGAACATCCGATGATGATAAAGAGAAGCACTGCAAACTGAACATGCGCCTAGACCACCGTGAACCACAGGTAGCACCTGGTGCTACTTCCGAGGCCAGACACTTTTTATGGCACCTTTAATCATAGAAAAAGTCAACACTTCCTGCCATAAGATTGACAGATGGGCCTCAGTCAGCCTCCCCGAAGCCGGTAGATGGTGTAGCGGGGTAGAAAGGAAAGGAAGGATGTAGTTCTAATGGATAAATTGGGGGACCCACCAGTCTGTAGTGATAGTCATAATGGGGAACATAGCAGTCATCATAGCGATCGTTGTCTAAATCTGTGCCAATAATAAAAGTGTAAAGTCAGGTCCCTAAAATGTGGTAAGAGCAAAGTATGGTAGTCTAAGGGGCTGCAGAGTGGCTGACAGCAAGTGGGAGCTGGACGAGACTTCAGTTGATTTTGTGTCAGTTTCAGCTTCAAATTGGATAACCTTCTGGGCTGTGCATCCTCATTTGATGTTGATGCAAGAGGACCTGGCGTAGGGGATGAGGTCAGGACTGGAGTCTGCACTAACGTTTGTACTGAACCCAATCGGGTCCAAAGGGTACGGATGGTATGCAGTGGAAGGACCCAGAGATGGAAATCAACATGGAGGTATCTGTGAATCTTTGAGTCCCGAATGTGTGCTAAAGAGAGCTGGTAAAGTGCAAAATAAATGCAGCATCGCCTTCTTCATCTGCTGTGACATCGCCGACGGGTTCGTAAATTTAGACTGTGTTTAGACCAAACTCTGAATCAGCTCTGATGGGGATCAGGAGTGAGACTGGGAGGCTGGGAGACTGGGAGGCACGCTGGCACCACCTGCCCTCTGGAGATAGAGTGGCAGGAAGTGGATGATACCCCTTGGATTTTTTCAGCTTTTCTTTATTTTCTTTGATTACAATGACGATATGCTGCAGTAGCGATTTTAGGAAGAGGAACTGAATGTTCCTTTCGAATAAGAACAATGGCAGCTTTGAGTTTTCTTGTGTATAAGGAATAGGGTTTGTCCTCGCAGTCCCATATGGCCTTGGGGGTCATCTGAGTGCAGTTGCCGTAGGCCTTGGGGTCGAGATCCGACCCCAGGCTCCGCAAACATACATCTGCTTGCAACAGTCTCAGCACAATTTTAATCCTGCTGTTTTACAGGGTAAAATGTTGCTCACACACTGGTAAAATACTTTGAAAAGTCTTGTCAAGACCCGGGAGAAATTTTAAATCCACATGTCTGAAGGTGTAGAAAGAAAGGAACAGACATCTTAACTGACATCCGCATACATAGGTGGTGCTACCGTTCCTGATCGACACTGGCAAAAAGCGACAGGATGCCACCTACCAGCACAGAGGGGTACTGCTCTAAACATTTAAGTCTGATGCCAAGGGAATATTCACAATGCAAGGATTCTGCAGTTAGAAGTGTCCATCAGAATAATCAAATTTTGTATGAACAACATTAAAATGCATATTGTTTACAAACTGGAGATTCAAAGCATGATTACCAGCTCATTTTGACCAATTATTTACAGGGCAACATTTTGGCATCCATATAGATACTTAGTTATTTATAAATACATCCTAACACAGTATTGGGAGGAACAATGTGTGCAGCTTTGGTTTGAAAGGTTTGAGAGTTCTCACCTCCTGCTTTTGCCTCAATTTATTTGTCTTGTGGTGATGTTTATTGGTACATCTAATACCCCAGGTACCAGTAAAGCCCTTGACTCATATTTGTGTATGTTATGTTTAAGGATGTATTCTGGTATCCAATTAGTTACGGTACCCTGTGTAAGCAGTTATATTGACATACATGTTTTAAAATTAGGACCTGGGCCGAACCGGCCTAGACCAGAGATGGCCACCCTTGCTGGAGTCTCCTAGGCCTGCCTTTTTCATCTGTAGTGTGGGCTAGGCCTGGTTTGCACACATGTTATGTTAGCATGCCTTATTAGAAGTTTCAACGCCATTTTGCCTTTTGCTGCTTTTGCACACAACACTGCATATGGCTGTTTTTGTAAGTTGGGCTGCGCGAATGTCTTCACATGGGAAAGGCTTGTTTTCGACATCCCTAGACTTACATCGTGACCCTAGTCTGCCCAGTGAGTGCTGAAGCCGTCAAGGTTATCATAACATGGTAGCTGTTGTTTGAACTGATCGGCTAACGTTTTTTAGACACAACAAATGGCAGCTGCGAGCCAACTGAAATCCTGGCGCCTTTATTATTACACTGAGGCCATGATTTCACACACTTGGGAAGATTTTCCGTTTCCAGGGATGTGGAGAGATTTTGCGGATCCTGATGTGATTCACTCTTGCTGAGGCTGAGAGGTAATGGGGTCCCTCAAACAAGCCTAAGAGAACTTCTTTAGTTTATAAAACATAGTTCCTAGATAGGGAAGGTGCTATAACTAGGCACTATACGACCTGTTTTCACCATCATTGTAATATGATTTCTCTCTGTGTTTTATGGAATTGTAACAATGCTGACCATATTATTTTTAATCATATGTCTGCTTGCACTGTGTGATTCACCATTATTTTGTATAATTTGTGTATCACTGTGGGTGGTATTGGTCAGTTGAGTTGAACGAAAAAGCATGATGGGAAATGCAGTTTTTTCACGTAAAATGTATAACGTGCCTCGCCGAGAGGGCGGGAGATTTGAATCTAAGAGCCTAATTGGGACGGGAGGATTAGGGGTTAAATAGGAGAGGGATCATGGGATGAAAACTGAGGAGAAGGAAGACGGAGTGAGGACGATTGGTTTTTAACATCGAATGGCAGGTACATGAGAAGCAGAATGTTTGGGAAGGAGAATTGCCCAGTGTACGATTAATTTAAAGTGGAAGTGAGGGAATAGTTAACAGTTGAAAAGGCCCGGTTTTGAGAACGGAGGCACAGTCGAAAGGCTAAATAACGGTGGTTTTGAGAACGGAGGAGGGTAAACAGACATGAGAGATAAGCTATGGGAGTCCTAACATTGTTTACCGTTTGGGAAGGATTGTAGAATGATGAGTACACTGACAAGAGAGGAGGGAAATGAAATTGGTATTCTGTCAGCTTGAAGGGACGGAGGAAGGTCATATGAGAACTAGATCATATAAGGGGTTTGTTTCATTTTAATAATTGAAATGAACAAGCATTGAAAATACAAAAAAAGGGGGGGAAGCATGAGGGAGGCTGTTTGATCTGATGGCATTTTCTTAACATGTTTGTTGAGTAAAGCGTTGTAAGTGGAAAATACGATTGTGGTATCGCGCAAAACTGTTTAAACTGTCGTAGCATTTAGAAATGTCACTATTTAAGTAGTAAACACAATTTATGATCGTGGTTATTTATGATTTATTCACAGTGACCCCCGAAGAAGGGCATTGAGCCCGAAATGCATCGGGTAATTTTTATGAAATAAACGCTGCCTGACATGAATTGATGCTTCAGTCCTGTTCATTCATAAAGGTCCGGATAGACATAGTTTGAACAGTAAAAAATCGGAAATGGCATGTACACACAGCGTGTGGACTCGGATGAAAGTTGGAGAAAAAGTGAAAATAATGTCGGAACACTAAGGAGTACATAGATGAACAGTAATGATGAACCAATAAACTAATATTAATGCCTTAGCGGGCACATTCAGCTGTGCGATTGTTTGGGGCGTGATGATGCCCCACCACAGAAAGGCTTGTTTTCGACATCCCTAGACTTACATCGTGACCCTAGTCTGCCCAGTGAGTGCTGAAGCCGTCAAGGTTATCATAACATGGTAGCTGTTGTTTGAACTGATCGGCTAACGTTTTTTAGACACAACAAATGGCAGCTGCGAGCCAACTGAAATCCTGGCGCCTTTATTATTACACTGAGGCCATGATTTCACACACTTGGGAAGATTTTCCGTTTCCAGGGATGTAGAGAGATTTTGCGGATCCTGATGTGATTCACTCTTGCTGAGCTGAGAGGTAACGGGGTCCCTCAAACAAGCCTAAGAGAACTTCTTTAGTTTATAAAACATAGTTCCTAGATAGGGAGGGTGCTATAACTAGGCACTACACGACTTGTTTTCACCATCATTGTAATATGATTTCTCTCTTTGTGTTTTATGGAATTGTAACAATGCTGACCATATTATTTTCAATCATATGTCTGCTTATATTGGCAAAGATACTGCACCTGAGAGCACGTTGTTAAAATAAATATTTTAACCTTACCCTTGTCTCTTATTTACTCCTGTTGTGGACTAGTGTGAGAGTATAACGAAAGAGTGTTCTCCCTACTCACCATTCCTGAGTTGGTCCTAAGTCGCATGTTCTAGGTTGTCTAATCATTGATTACTTTGCTATAAGACGAAGAGCTAATGTGACACTGATGCTAGCTGGTTGGGGTTTTCTAGGTACTGAGGTAGGTTTCTGGTACACCACAATTCACTGATGTCCTGGGTCTCTGTGCACAGTTCTGTGTAGGAGCAGGATCCTTCCAACACATCTGTCGGCCATTGCGCCCCAGGGTTGCCCTGATTCTGCAGCAAAAGACTCAGCATGCTGAGGGGATCATCAGCAGCTTTCCTTAAAATTTCCACATCTGGCGGCCATGAGAAGTGTCAAGGTGCACACATATCCAACCGTGCCTGTGGTAGCTCTGCGAACAATTATCTGTGAAGAATCTCGGAAGTAGCGTTTGCTTTGTGGACCCCAAACAAGAGACTTGTATGTATTCTTTTATCCAGTTTGCTATGGTTTAACTGGGGCTATTGCAACTTTAATGGTGCCCTGTGCCGGGCAAGTTAGAAAACTGCTGACATACCGGCCAATGAAGATCAGCCAAATGCCACCCAACGTAGTGGGCGATTAGATTCACCGGTGGCATCTATCTTTCCCTCGGCAGTTTTATTGGGAGTTGCTCAAGCAAGAAAAGCAAGGAGAAAATACTGGCCTGACCAGAGTATCCTTAACACATGTCTCACCACCCTATTAGCGTCCACAATGGCGAACAGTTGAAGACACACAAAGAACTTCTTTCAGACAAAGGGAAGCAAGGATCATGTGAAAGAACAGGAAGGAGAATATTAAAATCCCAATGAGGAAGTGAATATAAAACTTGGTGAAAAAGCCCTCATACTCTTTTGTAGCACTGTAGTCGAACGTGGCTGGGAAAACAGAGGCCTCAATCTGTTGTCTATGGAGTGGAAGGGAAATTAGAAGGTCTGGTGCAGAAGATACAGGCTATGGAGCAGGAACAGAGGTCAAACAAACATACACGGGACAGGGTAAAGGTGGCTTTGAGACATGCCAGAATGCAGGATTTTGGTTCATTAAAAAATATGGCGACAGAAGAGTTCATCATAATTGAGAAGAAAATTGAACAACTGGATAATCTGCTGAAAGGGCACCTTCTGCAGATCTTAAGGTACTGTCTGCTATCCTAATATAGCAGCCACAGAATAATTGATGGAAGCAATGATTGAATCACTGGAAATAGAAAATAGCAAAATGGCCCCAGTGGTAAGAAATTGTATCCCCCCAAGATGCGTTGCACAAAAGAGGTGTAATGGGACACAGTCATGTTTGCCCTACAGCTTGCAGATAATGCAGGCGATGAAAAAGAAGGAGCAGGAGCTTGATGGTAGTTCTCTTCTGTTCTTCTCAGATCTAAACTCACATACCTTAGACAGGAAAAAAGTCCTAATGAGCTTTAAGAAAGAATGATAGCAAGAGGACTAGAAGCATCTGTGGGTCATCCTGCCCACATAAGAGTGACTCATGGTGGAAAGCTATATACAGTCGAACAGGTGCAATTTTCCAGGGTCTTTCAAGCGATCCTCCCAAATGACACTGAGCAAAAGATTGGAAATGTTTTTTTGGGACTCAGATACTGGCTGTATAGTTGGACATTTTGTGGGCTAAGAGTGACCCTGCAGGAGAGGAGACTCACAAGCATTTTAATCATTACTCCTTATTAGGTTTTAGTTTTGATCTTCATGCTTTTGTCTCCCTGCTCTCTCCTCCTTTAGGCCTGTAGGACTAGCAGTAGCTATATTCTGCGAGTGAAATAGGACATTGGATATGCTATGAAATACTTTTTTTTCCCCCGGATTGAGGCAATTTTTACTGAGGCCTTTATTAAACAGATTTAAACCTTAAAATTTGTACAATAATGATACAACGAAAGTCGTATGAAGAGGCACAAGCAAGAAATTATCTTTGAAGGTCTTTATTCTTTGTACATTTATAGGCCAATGCTTGCAAGACTTTTTTGCCTTTTTCTTAACACTTCCGACTCATGTCACATAGGACTTTAGGCTTAGAAGGTCTGGGACTAATGTTCCATTAGTGTCCAAATTTTGGGTTGCTATGTCTAGATTTGGTGTTTCTTCTGAATGGTTACACAGAGAGAGGGTCACCTGCATCTTTGCCACAAGTTTCTTGAAGCAGAATTTCAGAGCAGGACTTTATAAGAAAGCTCTCAGTAGCTGCCGCTCGCATTAGCGGTCATTGACTTTGGAGATTCCTGTATTCTACCTTCTTTTAAAAAAAACTCCCGGCTGAAGCTGCCCCTGGACTCTGAACTTTGGTGTGGCGTGAAGTGCGACGGGACGGGACTGCGAGGACCAGCAGCCCAGTCCCGTCGCTGCTGGTCCTCGCAGTCCAGTTATCTCTAGACCCCTTGTTTGCCAAACTATCATCATTGGGCACCATTAGGTCTGCTGTCACACCTGAGAAGTCTCTTATCCATCAAGCCATTGGTGATCTCGGTCCGAGAAATAGCCCAGGGTCGATAGGGTCTGATGGATCTGTTATTTGCACTTCACTGAATACAACTAATGATAGTACACCAGCTTTAGGAACTAGGCGGATTGAACTACATTTGCCATCCACATCCATTTTGGCCAGTACCAAGGCAACCACTGAGTTGAAACTTAGGAAAGGCACTAAAACCAAACAGATAACTGGCAAAAGAAAGCGTGGAGGTGGTTCCCAAAAGGGTAGAAGTGCAAAAGTTACCAAAACCACTAGGCAACACCCTCCCTACATACTTCTGAGCAACCCCTCACCCCCTCCATTGATAAAGGCATTCGGAATTCCAAGCAACCATCTAGTTTACCAGTTGCCAAACAAACCAATGATGGCCTTTTGGAAACAAATGGAGCAGCTAGTAAAATCCCTGTTGCTACCAATATTAGAAAGAATAAAATTGATTAATGAGAACTTGGGGAAATTAGAAAAAGTAACGGTGAACTCCAGGTTGCTGGAAAAAGCCGTGGATAGTATACAGGGTCCAGGCCCCCTAGCACATCTTAGAGAGGATCCTGGTCGCATGAGCTTTGCAAATGAGACTCCCCAAGAAGTTGTAAGTAGTGCAAACAAACGACATAATCCACCTTGTCCTGAGAGCTGCACAGTAACAAGTAAGACAACTCATCATGGTAGAGGGGGTGTAAAAGCGAATGGTAGGGTCGTTGGAAAACAGTTAGTAATCCCCGAACAGGCTGGGGAGAGACCTACCAAAGGGAATAATGTACCAGGTAAAGAGGGTGGGAAACAGCAGCTCCCCTGTATAGATCTACCCCCTGAGTCTGTACCCTACACGGTCATATTGACAGGTGTTCCTGGGATTCGATATGACAAACTGGAAACTCAGGGAGTTGAAGAATAAGGTAATTTATTGGCTAAACAGGAACAGATCGCTCCCAGATTTCATCAATGCAGAGATCCTACATGTAAGAAAGGCGAGTTGGTTGGGTTCCAGATCGAAGGACAAAGTGGGAGATTGCATAATTGTCAATTTCAGGGACCCCTAGGGTGGTAAGGTTCATATGTCATGGGACAGGTACTGGAGGGGAGGGTGGTATTCAAACTCTCGACTTGAACTATTTCTATGCACGTACATCTCCCTGCCCGACAACCAACCCACGGAATTGCAGAGAAAAGCAACCTAGTAGACCATACATTGAATGCGGACAAGAGTTATGCCCTCCCCTGTCTAATTGCTATGACACACTTTCTGGACTGGAGGGGGTGCACTGACTGGGGCATGTTTCTAAAGGTTTTACCGTGGACCGGTACATGGTAAATGTAACTACTAGCCCGGGAAAGGTAATAAGTGGAGGAAGTAAATGCAGGGAGGAGGGAGTTGATTTAGGACTGGTGACATTTGAAAGAGAATCCCCTATGGCTAGCGCTGGCATAGGTGCTTCACCCGGGTTTCTTACTCTGAAATCTAGGGAAATTTGTGCTGAGGATTCAGTGGGGGAAGTCCCCGATGGTCGGATGTGAATTAAAAAGGATGGACTCTGGGTCTCTTGAGTGTGGGGGTACCAGTGTGGGCGGGGTGGTTACCAAGAACTCTCAACTGGCCAAGGTCCCCATCCAGCCTAGCCAAGCAAACGAAGCACATACGTTAAAAATCGTCTCCTGCAACATCGCAGGACTAAAGAGTAAAACATCTATAGCCGAGTGGTCAGAATTAGTGGAGGAACAAGACATCTTGATCTTCCAGGAGACGTGGGCTGTGGACCCTATCCACCGCCCAGGGTTTTTAAAACTTTTATAAAGCGGCTGTAAGAGGGAAAATAGGCAGACCATCTGGGGGCCTAACCATTTGGGTTAGGCAATCAATTACCTATAGATCTCTTGAAATTACTGTACACAGCCCGGACATTCTTGTCATGAATTTGAAACGGCCGGACCAGCAAGACATTCTTATTGTAAATGTGTATAATAGAGGACAGCCTGGAGGGCGGTGTTCCACAACCTTCTTAGATCTGGACACCTTCTTTGACACAGTTGGGTTTGATTGTCATACGATAGTAGCCGGGGATTTTAATTGTTCGTTTGAACCTCTAAACCATGAGGGGAAACTCTCTTGGGTGAGGAGGATGTTCAATGGAACATTCCTCCCCTTGATCTGAAGCCAATCAAGAAGTGGATAGAAGCAGCCCTCCAGTGTTGAGCATGGTCTTAGAGCAGTAAATGGGCGTTCCACCTCTGATAAAATCGGTAGGGCAACCTTCGACAATGGAATTCATACAAGTCGAATAGATTATATCCTCATCAAGATTGAGTATTGGTCTATACTTGATGATATGTTGATTCTTGACCGCCCAGAGAGCGATCACAACCCGCTTTTATTGAGCCTCAAATTAAATGGAGGTCATAGGAGTATTAACTATACTGAGATAGTTACTGCGGATGCCCTGCTCACTAATGATATGCGCAGGGTACGCTGGGCTAGGATCATTGATGACGCGGAGGCTTTAGAAAAGATACATCTGGAGGTATCACGGACTTTGAGTGTTCTGCGATCGCTTCCAACTCAGGAAGATATAAAAGGGAAGACAACCGCACACCATCAAACACCTTTCCTGGGGTTAACATCCTATTTTTGTAAAAGCAGTAAACCCCTAAAGCCCACAACCCAAGTGTCTGGCAAATCATGGTATAATAAATCATGCCGTGAATCTTATGGCTTATTGGCGTTAGCCATAAGGTTGGGAAATATGCCGGACATTAGGAAGGCCAGTCTTGATTATTGTAAAATCCAAAGATGTGCTAAAAAAGACTGGGATGGTCAATACTGGCAGGAGCTTCTAGAAGCTAGTAGGATGAAAAACCAGACAAAGTTCTGGCACATAGTTAAGTGGGAAAATACCCCCCATTCTCAAATTCCGGCCAACCATGTGTCGTCTGAGGATTGGGTTGGGTATTTTGAGACCCAGTTCATGGGGTTGGAAACGGAAAGAGAATGCTCTATCTGCAAGATATTTCCCTTGCCTACTCGTCAAGTTTTAACGTTTGACTGTAAAGACGTAGAGGATGCTCTAAGAAAGGTTCCGTGTGTAAAAGCCCCGGGACTGGACTGCATTTGAGCAGATCTTTTCAAACATGGTCTAACAACCTGGGTGCCCTACATTGCCTTTCTTGCAAATGCCAATCGCAAAGGGGGCATTCCGGATTCCTGGCGAGGAGCCGAGATCCTGCCAATACAAAAAAAGGGGGATGGCTCCGTCCCAAGGAACTATCGTCCAATAAGTTTGATAGATTCTATTCAGAAAATTGTTGCAAGGATGGTCCTTGCAAAAATACAGAGCTGGATAGAACTGGAGGACGTTCTGTCTCCTTTGCAGGCTGGGTTTAGATCTCGCATAAGTACCATAGAGCAGGTTTACAGATTTCTATTGATTTATTAGAAAGTTGTTAGCTTGGGAGGTGGTACTATTTATGCTGCCTTTGTAGACCTCAAGTCTGCATTTGACTTAGTTCCTAGGGCTAAGTTATGGGAGGCTCTAAGTAGCATGGGGATGCCCCAGGTGCTCCTGGATATAGTGATTAGGTAACACTAAGCAAACTTTGCACAGGTTCGCTGGGGGAAGCAAGGGCAGGTTACTAAGAGATTTCCTGTGTCCCGGGGTGTTCGACAAGGGTGCGTACTAGCGCCAACCTTGTTTTTGTTGTTCATTAACAGGGTTGTGCAGTACTTTTCAGCCTTTCCAACTGATGCTCCCACTATGGGTGGCATCAAGTTTCCGCTACTCATGTTTGCGGACGACACCCTAATATTGTCAAAAACCCAGAAGGGCTTGCAGGCGGCTCTAAATAAATTTGAGGAATTTTGCCAAGTCAATGACTTACAGGTTAACGTAGCAAAAACCAAATTTATGATTCTTACAAAAAATAGACCAGTGGTTGGCCATGTCACAATGAATGGTTCACAGCTAGAGCAGACCAACGTCATGACATATCTAGGGGTTGTCTTGGAGAGTAAGCTTAGCTGGAAGCCCCAGGATTGATACTCTTTCCCTTAAGTTTGCCCACTTATCGGGGTGTTTAGCTAAAGAACAGAGGTCCACACTAACTAAAAGGATAGGTCCTGCTTTAAAGATTTACAACTCCAGGATAAGTTCAGCGATTCTGAACGGCGCGGACCTCTGGGTTTTTGCGGACCTTACCCAGATAGTTAGAATCCAAAACAAATTCCTAAGAAACATAACAGGTCTTCCACGTTCTAGCCCCATGAAGCCACTTTTAATGGATCTAGGGTGCCACTCAATAGACTGTGGCACATTTTAAACCGGTGGCTCTATGGAGGAGGATCTGGACTACTCCCGAACTGGCACTTTCTGCTAATGCAATTTTGGATGTTAGATCAATTGTGGGTTCGGGTAACATACTTTAGTTTAAAAAAGTAAGAATGCTACTAGAGAACATATGTAGGAAGGTGGCTACCTGACTATGGTTACCCCAGATTTTTTGCCTGTGTTTAGCTGGTTTTTTGACTTAGTTGACCTGGTTCCCTGCTAATCAGGGCCCCAGGCCATCTGCTCTCTCTGTAAAATGGATTCCATGTACCCTAGGTACATACCACAATGGGAAATGGACTCCTTGTCAGCCCCTGTATAATGCACTATAGGTGCCCAGGGCATAGGGGCCACCAAGGCCTACCAGGGGCTGCAGCATATCTTTTGCCACCCCTGGCTGGTTCTTAAATTGACACAACTGGCTGATCACTCAGCTGGGGTAAGGTGGTGTAAGCACCCCTTGCGTAGATATAGTATACCTATATCTAAACCTATATCTGGACACATGTAAACCTGTGAGCCACTCCTATGGAAGGCCTCATCAATCCTGGAGGCAGAGTGCGTGGTTTTATGTGAGATGGAGCTCTAGCATGAGCTGAGCCTGTCTGCAGCTGTCGGGAACAACTCCCTAAGCTGTTTCAGGATAATGCCATACCATATACTCTTAAGTGCCTTATAATCCTCGCGGTTAAATAGCAACTTTGGTTTGGCTTTATCAAAACATGTCGTGTAAGGTGTCATACGATTTGGAATACTATCCCCTCGCCAGTTCTGGCAACGGGGATAGCATTCCACCCCTCTAGAGGGGTAAGACATGTTCCTTTACTGTAATGCGGTTAATTTCTCCAAAGACCTTAGATCCACAAAATGGATGCCTCTGCCACAGACAAATGTCTGGACCCCTGCAGCTGACCGAAACTCGGCCAAATGGGTCCTGGACAAAGGGTTTCCTGTCACAGGAGGGTGTCACCGCCCTCCAGACAGGAGATAGTGGATTGTAGCAGGGAGGTCTGAAAGAAACCAGACACTGCCTGGGGCGCACAAGGCTGCCCCTTGCATAATCCGGCCAAACCGGTTCTGGGGCACTCCAGCCCTCGTGCCAGGGCGGCCTGGATCAAAGGAAAGGGGTGTATCCACCCCCTTCCTGGGTCCCACCCATAGGGGGGGACCTAGCAGGTAATCACGCCCCCCAGATTGGAATAAGAGTGGGAGCAGTGCCAATGCACATCAGATTTCCTGGAAGAAACATTAGAAACGAAACTCTGGACCCTTGGACCTCCATCTCAACGTGGAAGCCCGAAGAATCTCCCTTGTGGTCAAGGAGTGACCACCCTGCAGCAGCAGGCACCATCCAGCCCTCGACGTCTACTTAGTTGCAGTTCCCGCCGGAACTCGAGCGACTGAGATCGACGAGATCAAGCTTGCCTGCCTTCCAACAGCCCGATCCACAGTCCCTGCAGAGCTGAGACCCGTGGAGGCGACCGGAAGCGTGGGGCACGCCATCTTGAATTGACCACGAGACGCTGACCGTGCAGCCCACGAGTGACCCTCGAAGCTGTGCACCGGGGTTTGAGAAGCCCCCACCCTGAGCTACTCCTGAGCCGAAGTTCAGCCCTCCACACTCGACGAGTGCTGCGTGGGGCCCTTCTGCTCCATTTGGCTCAACGCGTTGGCCCGGTCACTTGCCAGCCGGCTAGTGGTCCCTGTGCCGACGAAACTACAAAGAAGACTCGTGAATCTGGTTGCTCCAGATCCACACCAGCTCCCCTGAAAAGGAGCCCTGACTCTGACCTTCCTGGTCCGAGTGAGAAGCAATCTTCCGATCCCGCGTGGATTGCTCTTGCCAAGTGTTGTTTGCTCCAAACTTGAAGCCGACTGCGCCGACGGTGAGAGCCTGCGTGGGACAGATCG
Source organism: Lissotriton helveticus (assembly GCF_964261635.1). Lineage (NCBI taxonomy): Eukaryota > Metazoa > Chordata > Amphibia > Caudata > Salamandridae > Lissotriton > Lissotriton helveticus. The sequence continues at coordinate 34,088,824 of NC_136058.1, forward strand.
TGACCTGCTCCTGGACGTCGCAGATGCCCCAGAGCCCACGTGACAGCGGAGAGAAGCTCCTCGACGACCACCTGATTGCGCCCGACATTGCCTGGTTCCGTCCTGGTTCCACCCTGGTCACTGCTGAGTGACCCAGACTCTGTCCCCTCTGCTTTCAGGTACCCTTCGACTTGAGTCCACCCTTGGACTCCACCGGACACTTCATCTTCAACCCGCCTGCAGCCCTTTCAGCTTCAAGCACCAAGAGCCTGCGTGTCAAAACCCGACGCCACTTCGACCCTGTGCACCCACTTCCTGTGGGTGAGGTAACTTTGCTCCGCCGGTGTTCCCACACTGGTGCACATCTCTAGGGTCTGTGTGTTAAGTTTTGTTCCTCTAGGTCCAGCGGAAGTGTCCTTAAACTTTAACTTTATGACTTTTACGCACCATTGGTTAACATTGGTGCATGCGTGCGCTTTCCGCACATCTCCCGAATCCCGAGGGCCATTCCCGACTTCAGCATTGCTTGTCCTGACTGCTCCCAGTGATTCCCTAGGCCCTAGGCCTAACCACTGCTCGAGTGGCATCTCTTATACCACTTGTTTAGTATATGGTTTGAGTGGCCACCCGCCCTCATCCATAATTGTGCAACTTGTATGTTTAAACAGTGCTTTTGATTTAACGCTTGTGCCCCTTTATTCATAAAGAATACTGGGGATTGTTTTTAGTAATAAACACATATATTTTTATAATATATACTTGTGTGGTGTCCTTTCATTTGATATTACAGGATTGTATGTGGTAAAACAGCTCGCTTAACACGACCTCTTAAGTTAAGCCTTTAGGCTGCTTAGTCCATGCTACCCCTAGGATAGCTTGTCTAATAAGGTTGACTTACAACCAGACACCATAAGGGATTGTTTGGTCTGATAATAGGTGGTTCCAGAATTGGAAACATCACCTATCAGGCCAACTTCTCACATTGGTGAGCAGCGGTGCGGATTTGAGCTTGCTGTTGTTTTACCATTGCAATCTTTGTATCAAATTGAAAGATCACATCAAGTACCTCTAGGTACATATAAATCAAAAGCTTAGCATATTAAGTTCTACTGAACTTAGTAGTTGTAGATTAAAGGGATTAGCACACCCTGACTACAACTCACTAGCAAGGTACAGTAGGAAAACACTTAGTGTAGGTAAGTGCACCACTTACACCTCACTAGCAGCCATGTCTGACACAGGAAAAGCCTCAGGGTCTACTCCTGTGACAGTTGACCTTACCCAGGCAACTTTTGGATATGACAAACTAACCCGAAGAGACTTGATTGCCTTGTGCAAAGCAAGAGGGTTAAAAAGGGGCAGAAGCCCCACCTGCCAAATCCTGGTAGAAATCCTAGAGCAGGATGACTTAGAAAGGGCAAAGGTAGCTTCCCTAGAAACAGGAAATGGAGGGAACCCCCCTGTAACTGATCCCCCCTCAGGAGGAAGATGAGGAAGAAGAAGAAGAGGAGGAAGAGGACTCAGAAGTTGAGGACTTAGAAGATCAGGATCAGAGGGGTAGCCAGGTTCCAGTTGCCAGGCTTAGCCAGGCCAACTTGGACCTACTGGGGAATGGAGAGGGCCAGCACCTCCCCAGAACCCACAATGGGATTCTCCCAGGCAACAGAAGAGTGAGATCTCCCTCAGGGGACTCTCGTATTTCTAGTGCCTCCAGAGAATCAGAGAGAGGCATGACTGCTTCTCAGAAAGCTGAGCATAGGGCTAGAATGAGGGCTGTCAAACTCCAAATAGAGAGAGAGGAGGTAGCCCTGAGTCAAGCTAGACTTACCTTAGCTCAAGCTAAACTTGCCTTGGCAAGAGAGCAAAAATTGTGTGGCTTAGATGCCACTGGTGGCAGCAATATTCCTAAAGAGAAACCCAGGTCCTATGATAGTAGAAACCGGACAAAGATTGTGCCCCCCTACAAGGAAGGGGATGATATCCACAAGTGGATAACTGCTCTTGAGAGAGCCTGCATGGTACAGCAGGTTCCTGAGGAACAGTGGGCAGCAATCTTATGGTACTCCTTTTCAGAGAAAGGGAGAGATAAGCTCCTCACTGTTAGACATGAGGATGCAAACAATTACAAAGTCCTGAAGAGTGTTCTGATAGATGGGTTTGGCTTAACCACTGAACAGTACAGGTTGAAGTTCAGAGATACCCAGAAGACACAGACTCAGGACTGGACTGATTTTGTAGATTGTGCTACTAAGGCTCTGGAGGGTTGGCTACATGGCAGCAAAGTACATGACTTTACAGGATTGTATAATTTGATTACGAGGGAGCAGATCCTAAGTAATTGTCAGAACCAGCTCTTACACCAGCACCTGGTGGACTCTGATCTGACCTCTCCCCAAGAATTGGGAAAGAAGGCAGACAAATGGGTCAGAACCAGGATTAGGCCTAAGAATCAGGACAGTAACCAGAAGAAGGAGTCTACCAAGCCTCAAGATAAGGGTGGGGATAAAAATAAAGAAAAGACTTCCCCAGGGCCCCAAAACTCCAAGGATGGGGGTGGGTCCCAAGACACTTCTTCAACTGAGAAAAAGCCTTATTGTTATGCCTTTAAACAGGTGGGGCATTACAAAACAGACAACTGTTGTCCCAAGAATAACAATAAAGAAAATATACCTCCAAAGCCAGCTTCAACACCTCCTGTTACTGTCAGCAGTAATCCCCCAGGAAGTGGAAGCACATCCAGGAATCTGGGTGGGTTTACTGTTGGAGCTCAGGTGGACCCTGGCCTATCCAGGTCCCCATCACCCAATGATCTTGTTTATGAGACTGGCATGGGGTTTGCCAACTTCTCTGCTTGCCCAAATACTTTGAGCAAGTATAGACAAGAACCCATCATCAATGGTTTGAAAGTTGAAGCTTTTAGAGACACAGGGGCTAGCATCACCATGGTGGCTGATGGCATAGTCCCCTCTAAGCAACTTTTACCTGGTGCCACATACCAGGTTACAAACATTGATGGAATCCAAACAAATCATCCCATGGCAGTAGTAAGTCTCAGCTGGGGAGGTGTCATTGGCCCAAAGAGAGTGGCAGTGTCACCAAACTTGCCTGTAGACTGCCTACTTGGTAATGATTTGGAGATCTCAGCCTGGGCTGAGGTTGAACAGGAAACCCATTCTAGAATGGTAAATTCCAATGGAAAGGTTAGTGGGGCTGTAATGGCTACAGCCCCAATGCAAGATGTCCTTCCTGAAAAGGTTGGTAGGGCTGAGAAACTCTCTGCCCCATCTTTAGCAAAAGCTCTTCCTGAACAGAATAGCAAAGCTGTTATGATAACAGCAGAAACCCAAACTGAGTCTCCTCCTGAAAAGGTTGGTGGGGCTGTGATGGCCACAGCCCAAACTCAAACTGATATGTGTGTTGTGAAACCTGAAATGATGGATAACTCCACACAAACTGAGAGCATGGAGGAGGAAGAGAAATCTCCCCCTCACCAGACTTTAGGACAGGATCAGCCTCCTCAGGGAACTGATCTTACCCCTGATGAAGAAACTGCCCCAGAGGTGGTTGGGCCTAGCCTGACAGAACCCCTGATGTCAGTGGACCCTTCTCAGGTGGGACCCAGTCTGGAGCAGGTAACCTGCCCCTCTCTCCCTTGCCTTAGCCAGCCCAGGGCTGCAGAGGACAAGAAGGACAGTGAGACCCAGAGGGCCCCCTGTCAAATAAAGCACCCCCATCAAAAGATTAGGTGCACCAAAACTAGTACCCCTAGTAAGGTGAAAACTTTAAAAACTCCTGAGGGAGCCCCCTTAAAAACAGTTAGGGACCTCCCACAGATGGATTCTGTTGGGCACAGCCAAACCTGGGACCCAAGGGGCCCAAACCTGAACTGTCCCTCCAGCAAGCCAAACAGAGGGACCCAGCCTCCAGCTTTAGGTAGCCAGAGGTTGACCCTGAGAGCACAGTGCAACTCAGTTAAAGAGAGAAAGGCACACATGGTGGAAGATAATTGGAGGAAGCTAAGCCCTAAATTAGTAGAGCCTCACTTCAATACTCCATATCCAAACCAGCCTTTAACTTTGCATAAACACACCCAAGGTAGTGATTCCCTATGGTGGAGACCCTCTAATACCCCAAGGGTGAGGGACTGCTTAGTGGACCATGAGACAGGGGGTACCCATGCTAGTGCAGGTACTTCCTTATATGGCCACTCAGGCAATATAGGCTTACCTGGCCAAGGATAGCCTTATCTCCTTTCGTTTGGGGGGGGTTATGGAGGAAGGTGGCTACCTGACTATGGTTACCCCAGATTTTTTGCCTGTGTTTAGCTGGTTTTTTGACTTAGTTGACCTGGTTCCCTGCTAATCAGGGCCCCAGGCCATCTGCTCTCTCTGTAAAATGGATTCCATGTACCCTAGGTACATACCACAATGGGAAATGGACTCCTTGTCAGCCCCTGTATAATGCACTATAGGTGCCCAGGGCATAGGGGCCACCAAGGCCTACCAGGGGCTGCAGCATATCTTTTGCCACCCCTGGCTGGTTCTTAAATTGACACAACTGGCTGATCACTCAGCTGGGGTAAGGTGGTGTAAGCACCCCTTGCTTAGATATAGTATACCTATATCTAAACCTATATCTGGACACATGTAAACCTGTGAGCCACTCCTATGGAAGGCCTCATCAATCCTGGAGGCAGAGTGCGTGGTTGTATGTGAGATGGAGCTCTAGCATGAGCTAAGCCTGTCTGCAGCTGTCGGGAACAACTCCCTAAGCTGTTTCAGGATAATGCCATACCATATACTCTTAAGTGCCTTATAATCCTCGCGGTTAAATAGCAACTTTGGTTTGGCTTTATCAAAACATGTCGTGTAAGGTGTCATACGATTTGGAATACTATCCCCTCGCCAGTTCTGGCGACGGGGATAGCATTCCACCCCTCTAGAGGGGTAAGACATGTTCCTTTACTGTAATGCGGTTAATTTCTCCAAAGACCTTAGATCCACAAAATGGATGCCTCTGCCACAGACAAATGTCTGGACCCCTGCAGCTGACCGAAACTCGGCCAAATGGGTCCTGGACAAAGGGTTTCCTGTCACAGGAGGGTGTCACCGCCCTCCAGACAGGAGATAGTGGATTGTAGCAGGGAGGTCTGAAAGAAACCAGACACTGCCTGGGGCGCACAAGGCTGCCCCTTGCATAATCCGGCCAAACCGGTTCTGGGGCACTCCAGCCCTCGTGCCAGGGCGGCCTGGATCAAAGGAAAGGGGTGTATCCACCCCCTTCCTGGGTCCCACCCATAGGGGGGGACCTAGCAGGTAATCACGCCCCCCAGATTGGAATAAGAGTGGGAGCAGTGCCAATGCACATCAGATTTCCTGGAAGAAACATTAGAAACGAAACTCTGGACCCTTGGACCTCCATCTCAACGTGGAAGCCCGAAGAATCTCCCTTGTGGTCAAGGAGTGACCACCCTGCAGCAGCAGGCACCATCCAGCCCTCGACGTCTACTTAGTTGCAGTTCCCGCCGGAACTCGAGCGACTGAGATCGACGAGATCAAGCTTGCCTGCCTTCCAACAGCCCGATCCACAGTCCCTGCAGAGCTGAGACCCGTGGAGGCGACCGGAAGCGTGGGGCACGCCATCTTGAATTGACCACGAGACGCTGACCGTGCAGCCCACGAGTGACCCTCGAAGCTGTGCACCGGGGTTTGAGAAGCCCCCACCCTGAGCTACTCCTGAGCCGAAGTTCAGCCCTCCACACTCGACGAGTGCTGCGTGGGGCCCTTCTGCTCCATTTGGCTCAACGCGTTGGCCCGGTCACTTGCCAGCCGGCTAGTGGTCCCTGTGCCGACGAAACTACAAAGAAGACTCGTGAATCTGGTTGCTCCAGATCCACACCAGCTCCCCTGAAAAGGAGCCCTGACTCTGACCTTCCTGGTCCGAGTGAGAAGCAATCTTCCGATCCCGCGTGGATTGCTCTTGCCAAGTGTTGTTTGCTCCAAACTTGAAGCCGACTGCACCGACGGTGAGAGCCTGCGTGGGACAGATCGTGACCTGCTCCTGGACGTCGCAGATGCCCCAGAGCCCACGTGACAGCGGAGCGAAGCTCCTCGACGACCACCTGATTGCGCCCGACATTGCCTGGTTCCGTCCTGGTTCCACCCTGGTCACTGCTGAGTGACCCAGACTCTGTCCCCTCTGCTTTCAGGTACCCTTCGACTTGAGTCCACCCTTGGACTCCACCGGACACTTCATCTTCAACCCGCCTGCAGCCCTTTCAGCTTCAAGCACCAAGAGCCTGCGTGTCAAAACCCGACGCCACTTCGACCCTGTGCACCCACTTCCTGTGGGTGAGGTAACTTTGCTCCGCCGGTGTTCCCACACTGGTGCACATCTCTAGGGTCTGTGTGTTAAGTTTTGTTCCTCTAGGTCCAGCGGAAGTGTCCTTAAACTTTAACTTTATGACTTTTACGCACCATTGGTTAACATTGGTGCATGCGTGCGCTTTCCGCACATCTCCCGAATCCCGAGGGCCATTCCCGACTTCAGCATTGCTTGTCCTGACTGCTCCCAGCGATTCCCTAGGCCCTAGGCCTAACCACTGCTCGAGTGGCATCTCTTATACCACTTGTTTAGTATATGGTTTGAGTGGCCACCCGCCCTCATCCATAATTGTGCAACTTGTATGTTTAAACAGTGCTTTTGATTTAACGCTTGTGCCCCTTTATTCATAAAGAATACTGGGGATTGTTTTTAGTAATAAACACATATATTTTTATAATATATACTTGTGTGGTGTCCTTTCATTTGATATTACAGGATTGTATGTGGTAAAACAGCTCGCTTAACACGACCTCTTAAGTTAAGCCTTTAGGCTGCTTAGTCCATGCTACCCCTAGGATAGCTTGTCTAATAAGGTTGACTTACAACCAGACACCATAAGGGATTGTTTGGTCTGATAATAGGTGGTTCCAGAATTGGAAACATCACCTATCAGGCCAACTTCTCACAACATGGGATTGAGTAACCTGTGGATTGATCCTGCTAACAACCCTTTTCCATCGAAAAAAGCCCTTAAAGAGTTATATTGGCTTTCAGTCTGACAAAAATATATTGCACAGATAAATACCTCCTCCCTGTCAGGAATGTTCCTCGAACATAAACTTGATCCGTCCCTAGAAGATTACTGGGATACTATCACTAAAATTAATGATAGGAAGTTATATCACCAGTTTAGGATCGGTTCCCTTCCATTAAGAACATTCACAAAAAAATGGAAAGGACAGGCGGACGAACAGTGCCTTTGGTGCACGGACCATAGGGAGTCAATCATCCACATATTTTTTGTATGTCTTGCCTATTCAGCCCCCGAACAAAATGGCTCAAACCTATCTGTCAAAATATTGGCACACAGGTGGAGCTAGATGCCTTAAGGATTTTTAGGACCGATACAAGGGAACCTTTGGTAATTGCGGTAGCAACATTTCTTGGTTGTATGTGGATTATTAGGGCTAACCATCAAGCTATGGTTAGATTCAGTATTGGCCTGATTTGTTTAAAGACATTTTAGGGCACTATATTTTATACACCAATACACGATGTAACATCTTAGGTAGCTGCACCCTTTTTTCTCTTTATTTTTGGTATAAAACTGTACTATGTGTATATATTGTACCAACTAATTGCTTTTAAAATTTGATATTTATTTTAGGATGGTTTTATTCCTATGTTTGTGTCTTTTATGATGAAATATTCGAAATAAAGACGTATGAAGTGAACTGAAAGGTCTCAAGTGTGTGCAACAAGGCTAAAGCATGTGTGCCAGGCTTAAGGGAAAGACCCAGGGGTTTCATATTATGCCAGCATAAATCCAAGCAGATCAATAGTCCAAGGGTTGTGAGAGGGTCACAAACTAGATACAAGGTTAGGATGGTAAAAGCCATACAAGCTACAAAGAAACAAAACAAAAAGCGGAATAGCTCACCTTAACCTGGGATGAAAACAATGCACTTACATGAATTTATGTGCATTTAATAAGAAACTATTAAAAAATAGATTTCACATTTCTTTTGGCAATGACTTCAATTAGCACAAAAAAATTCAAATAGCATTAAATAAAAGACTCACAGCTGTATTGAACACCCCCACCCCATCAAGACACATTCAAACTCCTCACCCATACTAACTCATACCCAACATCACTCAAACCATACACTAAAACTATCATCTAACACACCATATAAAGTATATCTTCCTTGTAATCCACCTTGCACATGTGGAAGGTTACACACACAGGAACAAAAGTAAAAATTCAACACACTGAGATTCGGAATACAACAGTACAATTTTGCAATGCGTTTTGTGTTATACAATATAAATTGGACACAACTTCTTTTAAATATGTAGAGATAAAGAAATAATTAATAAATATCTTCATCTATTGCTACAAATTGTGTATGCATTCATATAATTCTCTCCATATAAGTATAATGTCCTAGCGTTCCTGCTGTAACCAGCGTGGACTTGTGTTTCGGTGACCACCCAACTATGGGTTACACCTTGTTCACGGCGCGAAGGCAAGATGTTGCCGGATTCAAAGTGGCGCGAAGTACAGGTGAGAAAACCAGCAAAGGTAGTAATCCTACAAATAGAATGATAGCTCGGTCGAAAACTATGAAAGAACTAATTAACATACAGTAATTGGAGATCATATCAGCCATCAGTAAAGCCCGCTACATGGTCGATAATTCCATGTTAAAGTGACAAGTGCAATATATACAGATCCTCTTGCAAAAGGTGAGATAGAACAGTCCCAATCCAAAGATTCACTATGCACTGAAACATGTGTCCACGAAAAATAGATAAAGGATTAAAAATAAAAACCACCAAGAATCGACGGAACAAATGAAAAACATTGACATCGCGTGAGCATGCCAGGCAGACCATTCGTGGTAGACAGTACCAAATACCAAGTGGATAAACAAATAACTAGATGGTTTACACAGCTCACATGTATAACTGTCTAAAGAAGAGATCATACACCGCCTGTAAGATAGATGGGCAATCCCAAGGGCCCTAACTGTATGAAGATACCTCAAATCTAGAGGGAGAAGGCAGAACAAAATAATCAAATTATGTTATGTTATGTTATTTGGATTTTTTAAGCGCACAGCTGCCCCAGCTAAGGGGCGTCCCGGCGCTATATCTGAAAAGGTAATATAACTAACGACACAGAAAGAGTGAGAAGTGATTAATAAGAACAGGGAAAGAAATGAGTTTTGACAGCTTTCCTGAAAGCAAACAGGTCATCCAAAGAGCGAATGTGGGCAGGAAGTGCGTTCCATAGTTTAGAGGCCAAGACCGTAAACGATCGGCCCCCCAATCTACATTTTTGAAATCGGGGAACAAGTGCCAAATTTTGGCCAGCAGAACGAAGGCTGCGCGAGGGGATGTACAAAAGCAGAAGGTGCTGAAGAATGATAGGGGTGTCAGATTTAAGAATTTTGAATGCAAAGCAGAGGGCCTTGAACTCTATGCGCCTAACTACTGGCAGCCAGTGCAGACTGAAAATTGTGCTACGGGCTGAGCAGAAGCGCGGCAGGCCCACCAGGGCCCTAGTTGCCGCATTCTGCACCCGTTGAAGTCGCAGGACTTCCGCCTGGTTGGCGCCCAAGAGCCGTGAGCTCGCGTAATTGAGCCTCGATAGTACGCTAGCTTGGATCACCATCTGGCGGGTGGGGGCATCAAAAAATTTGAGGATAGGCCTCAAGCCACGCAAAATGCCGAAGCACATGGAAGCCACCTTCTTAGTGTGGAGCGAGACGGTTAGTTTGGAATCCAACCAGACACCAAGGTTTTTGAGTTCGGAGACAGGTTTTGGGGAAGGTCCCAGCTCCTTAGGCCACCATCTAGCACCCCACAGATCGGGATGTTTCCCCAGCACCATCACCTCAGTTTTGAGGGCGTTGAGTTGTAAACAGTTGGCCGTAAGCCAGCTAGCAACGGCCCTCAAACCATCCGCAAAGTTCGATGCCAGTTGGTCAGAGTCCCCGTTAAGGGCCACCGCCAACTGGGTATCATCGGCGTATGATACCATAGTGAGACCCCATCTCTTCGCAACCTCCGCCAAAGGTTGAACATAGAGGTTGAAGAGAGTGGGGCTCAACGCCGAGCCCTGCGGGACTCCTTGAGTGATGGCATGGGGCTTAGATCTAAACGGTGGCACTACAACCTGAAAGGATCGTTCCGAAAGGAACGATTGAAACCAATCCAACGCCCTGCCTGAAATACCTGCCTCACCAAGCCTTCGAATGAAAATGGTGTGAGATACAGTGTCAAAGGCGGCGCTGAGGTCCAAGAGGACCAGTGCTGCCGTTTGACCTGCATCTAGTACAGAGCGGAGATGTTCAACCATGAATCAAAGTGCCGTCTCTGTACTATGGCCAGGTCTAAATCCATTTTGTGTAGGATCTAGTAGATGTGCAGATGCCAGATGGTTTGTTAGGATGTTATTAACATGGGCCTCTGTAATCTTTGCCAACCAGGGAAGGAGGGAGATGGGTCGATAACTCTCCGGCTTCAACGGATCCAATCCAGGCTTCTTTATGATGGGCATGACACAGGCAGCCTTCCAACTAGGTGGAACTGAACCGATGGTGAGGGATTGCTCCACCAGATGGCGAATAGGAGGAAGGCAGAAGGACGCCGAGTCCATAAACTGGGCAGGTCTCAAAGGGTCATCCGGTGAGCCAGACTTGACCTTGGCCACTAGGAGATTAAACTCCTGCTCCGATGGTATGGAGAGAGAGGCCAAGCACTGAGAGGTACGCAATGTCAAAGTCGTACTGTCAGGGTCAGCTTTGGGAAAAGAGCAGTAGATGGCATTTACTTTTTTCCACAAAGAAGCTGGCTAACGACTCACAGTGGGCAAGGGAACAGATCTCCATAATAGGAAGTCTGTTCACTGTGAGCTCCTTCAAGACTTTAAAAACCAGTTTGGACAGGTTAGAACTCGCCTGGAACTCCCGTGCATAGTAGTCAGCTCGGGCCCGGCAGACAGCTCTGTGGTATGTCTTTACCTTGGCCAGGTAGCATACTTTCAGGTCTTTATCATAATTCTTTCTCCATGCTCTTTCGGCTTGTCGGCAGGCAGCTTTAATACACCTGAGTGCCTCCGTATACCAGGGATTAGGCTGAGAATGTCGATTCCTACTCCAGCCGGCTGGGATTAATACGTCAAGGACTTTAACAATCCAAGCGCAAAAGATGGTATACCCGGTTGCAACGTCATCCGTGTGAGCCAGAGGTGTAATGATCAGGAGACGATGAAAATCCTCCAATTTGAGCTTTTTCCAGGGCCGCCTGAAAGATGTTTTATCAGGCTTCCCAATAGATTGTGTCATCATTGAGACAGAAAGCTCAATGAGGTAATGATCACTCCATCCCATGGGTCTAGGGGGTGAGACCTCGGCCAGTTGAAGGTTTGTAAAGACCGGATCGAGGATATGACCTCCCTCATGGGTCGGATGACGGACCAGTTGGAGTAGCTGTACTGCTTCAAGGTCGTCCAGCAGACCTCTAACCACTGGTATCTCCATGGCATCGACGTGTATATTAAGATCGCCGATGATGGTAATGTTGCAGGAGAACAGAGAGAGAGAACTTACCAGCTCAGGAAGGGCTTTCCTGAAAGCACTATCACTCCCTGGAGGACGGTAGATCAAAAGACCTGACAATGTTTGATGCTGACCAATGCTGATGGAAAAATGGGCACACCCTGCGCCGGCCAAGTCCATAGGCTTCCAGGTGCAAGTGAAGCAAGTTTTAAAAGCCACGGCTATGCCTCCGCCTCTCCCCTTACGATTTAGTGTATGGATTGCGTAGCCCGGAGGGAGGGCTAGATTAATAATGGCCGTATCCTCATCACCTAGCCAGGTCTCCGTCATGAAGAAGACATCAGGGCCTTCTAAGGAGATAAGTTCATAGATATCTCGATGATGTTTCGACAGGGATCTGACATTGTGGTGCCAAAGTTTAACGGCACTGGGGGGTGAAAGTTCCTTCTTACAATGCGGCAGTAACTGGCTGGGGGCCATCATCGGTGCTGATAGTTCCCACCATCCACATGGGCAAGTATGAGGGCCGCACAGGGGATGCTGAGCAGAGTGCGAACATAAGGGCAGACATCGCCTGATCGAATGAAGAGCCTGACTGGAATACTGATAAATCATACTTGCGGCACGATAGTGTCCTGCCGCGTCCTGCGTCTCCCTTGCGCGGACGAGCGCAGACGAGCAGACTCTGGCTTGACTCAGGCGCGAGTCAGGCGCTACCGCTGCGCGAGTGGAGTGAGCTGTAAGTAGGAGCGCTCTAGTGCTCCGTTTGGAGACCAGGTGAGGCACCTGGTCTCCAAACGGAGCACTAGAGCGCTGAGTCAAGTGGCACACTGAGAGAACAGCACCCCCAATATGGCGGCTAGGCGCCACAAGTAGGCAATAGCAACACGAAGAACTCCGCTCTACAAGCGGTGGGGGGCACAATTAAAGTGCAAGTCTGTGGGCGCGGTAACAATGTTAAAAACAGGGACTAAGAAATGAATTTAAACAGAAATAGAAAAAAGCGGTAAATTACAAGACCAAGAAGCAATATTTCAACAAGTATGGACTCCTTTTCTCTGAGTTCTTGAAATAATTGCCTCTCATTGGTTTTCTTACCTTCCTATTTCCTTTTTAACTTCTCAAGTCCTATTTCTATTATCCTGGGTAAGGAGGTCTCACTTCTGGATCCCCCCCACCTCACTTTTCTTTATCTATCCATTCTTCCATTTCCTTATTCACTTATCTACTCTCTCAAATATGTATTCACTTATTTATTTATCCATTTATTTACCCATTATAATTTTATTATTAATTATTAATTTATCTACTTTATTATTTAGCTATTTTTTACCCTTTATGAACTTCCATCACTCATATGTATGTATAGATAATTCTTCATATTATATACACAACATATTTTACTATTTCTAAATTATATTTACCCATCCCATTATTTACTTTGTCCAACTTTTTCCCATGATTCTATCTAGCCAGAGTTAGACTAACATACAATGTTCACTATTCTCCTTTTCTCTTCTTTACACTTTGTCTTTTATTTTCTTTCTCCTATTTCCTCCCCTTTCCTTTACTATATGCACGTTTTTTCTTCTTCATATTATACTATATATGTTAAATACCTAGACTTTTATGGGTCTACTATAATGTATTATACTTTTATTAATGTATGTACCTTTAATCTCTCAATAAAGAATTACGACACAGAAAACAAGCTTTCCTTGAGGAGCTGGTCATGGAAAATCTAGTGCCAAAGAAGGAACCCTACCTTCGATCGGGATCATCTGTTTCTGGGCAGATATGTATATATAAATATGTTTTCCCCAGGCCCTAAGGCTCTAGACCAATCGTGATGTGGATAATCATTCAGAGCCACTACCTGGCGTCAAAGGGAGAACCTCAGAGATGAAGCTAACAGAATGGGTAAACAAGGAACAACTGTGAATACCACAGATACAACAGACGCCCACTAAGCAGGCATAAAATGATCACGTCTTAATAGTAGAAGATGTTATGCGCCACATAGGGCCCAAAAAATATAAAGTTCATAGCGTATCTACAGCGATAGGCGCCCATGCCTAAATGGAACGGTGAAAGCAAAAGAGAACATTCTGAGCTTGAGTATTAAAAAGCATTTACAATGCAATGGTCTCGGCATTATTAAAGGTAGAGCTGTTGGCATTGCTCATGACTTTTTTTTTCTTTTTTTTTAAAAACATAAATACATTGTATTGTCATTTACAATAGCAATAGGTGAGCATTAGAGAGTAGTAGAGAGTATTCGCGGACACAGAGCCGCGCACACACACAGAGCCGCGCAGACACACACAGACAGAGCCACGCACACACACACACAGACAGAGCCACGCACACACACAGACCGAGCCGTCTGTCTGTGTGTGTGTGTGTGTGTGTGTGTGTCTCTATGTCCGGGAATATTCTCTACTACTGTCTAATGCTCACCTATGGCCATTGTAAATGACAATACCATTTATGTATGTTTTAAAAGAAAATGAAAAAAAATGTTATCAGCAATGCAAATAGCTCTACCTTTAATAATGCCGATACCATTGCATTGTAAATGTTCGTTTTTTAAGCGGGCTGCTTCATTTCCAATAGTGTTGCTGTTCGATCCACATGTAAACTAAAACATGACCCAGTTCACTGCTTTTATCAAAGTCCATTATTTTTTACACTTGATGCATAAAAACTAGCATTGACAAGGCCTATGGTTTTGGCATTTGAATAGCGCATACACAAAATGTTTTTTCGAAGCATCCCTAACACACAACGCAGATATTGCATAGGTAGTAGCAGTGTAGGTTTTTCTAACACAACACAAGTGTACTCAAAAAATTGGAGTGTGGGTGAATGCGTGTGAGCGTATAAGAAAGTGTGTTTGACAGAGTGAGTGCATTTATGGGTGTGTGTTAGGTTAACAACTTAGCAAAGTGCAGAGATTTAATATCATGTGGAGATGTTGGAATTTCAGTGCTAACGGATAGCCACACTGATCCAGAACAATGGATCTGCCCCCCCCCGTCCCTCCAAAAAAGGGAATAATTAAGCGCACTGAGCATCATAATAAGAACCGCCCTGAGGTGTAGGTCCTTTGTTATCACCACCCGCACCTATAGCAACTGAAACAGTCTGAATTTAGAAGATGAAAAGAAGGCCTTGTGCCGGTGCCTCTGTCCCCGTGCAAAGCCAGTCTGTGGTTCATGGTCAAAAGCCCCCAGTTGATATATTGTTGAGTCTCGAACCTCACTGAAATTGGCACCCATGTAATGGATGTATCGAGTCCCCTATTACAATAAATGGATCCGAACTGGCATCACCGTCAGGACTTATTAAATGTACATGGTGTGCAGGACTTACTGACCATATGTTTGACAAATATAAGGTGACTATGGAACAGTAGGAAAACTTTAGAAAAGTTGCTGAGTGAGCATGGGACACTACACATTATTTCTCATAAATATTGTAGAATTGTTTGACTGAGCTCAGTTTCTCTGACATGTGGGAACAGTTCATAAAAGGCGCTTAAGTAGAATGGGCATTTGGCGCAGC
This sequence comes from Lissotriton helveticus, assembly GCF_964261635.1. Lineage (NCBI taxonomy): Eukaryota > Metazoa > Chordata > Amphibia > Caudata > Salamandridae > Lissotriton > Lissotriton helveticus. Next base: position 34,103,985 of record NC_136058.1, read on the forward strand.
TGATTATAGAGTAGGCATGGAATGTCAGGTAACATGTATAAGCAGTGGCGTGAATATGTGACATAAGACACAGTTATCGCAGTGGGTAAGGAAGAGGAATCAGGGGGCTTTATAAATTATGTTGTGAGAAATTAGTACAGATATTAGAGAGGGTGTCCGTTTTAAAAGAGCGTTGAGCTTGGGACATAGGGGCCGTTTATATTTAATTATATTTAATTGTGTGAATCTCAATCCGTTTCTTTCACCTTACGGAATCCAATGGCGACCTTCAAAACAATTAATGTGTGTCCTAGTCTATATGTTTGTCCGTGTTTTCTTTTTCTTTTTTCTTTTTCAGGGTTCCTGGACCTTATTTTTGGTTTGTCGTTACCCTTCTGTGTAATAACACAGTTTTTCCTGAACATGTGTTCCAATTTAGACATTATGTTTTATATGACTTTTTGTTTATTCACAGGTTCTGTATAACGCCAATTGGGCGCAACAGACTTAATAACAGATAGGTACATTTCACTATATTTATTTTTTGTAGAGCACACTTTGACATCTACATATACATGTGAGTAAGGTGAGGATAATCAGTGCACATCCTCGTCCTGAAGAAGGAGTCTTTAACTCCGAAACATGTCGACGCACTTTTGAGGTTGACATACCATAATCAGTAAACAACCTCACCTGCACTTTTTTAATGATACCAGCCGAGGACTTAATAAAGAGTTTTTGTTTCTTTCCTACGAGCCAGGTATTTTTTAACCAACACTTTCACCTCACTACTCACACACTATTACTCCACACACACCAACACATAGTTCACCCTCAGTGCTCCTACGTAGTCGTGAGTCGTAGCACGCCGCATTCCGTAGAGGTTTGCGAAGACCCCGATGATGAAGCATGACACCAAGGGGCCTTTTGGTGTGTGAGGGGTATTTAAACAACACTGTTTGCTCCCCACCACTGTAGGGATCACTGACACTATCCTAGTGGATTCTCTTTGTTTATACATATTGCTAGGGGAGACAGAATTCACTTCTCCCTCTCCCTCCCCCTTTTGTTAATTACCAGGTTTGAGGTATACCATGTAGCCAGAGCTATCACAGCACATGAAACTCGTGGTGATTCACGTTGGAGCATGCTCAAGTGAAGTGTTTCTCAGAAGGCCTCTGACAGAAGGCTGGGGATGCTCAAGGTGGATCTTCAACAGGGCCCTGAGGGCCTGAGACCATTCAGTCAGTAGATTTTTTTTTTTTTTAAAAGCGCCATAGGCGCACACAACTTGACTCTACAACTCACCCCGAGGTGCTCCCTCCAAACTAAACTATGGAACGCCCTAGACGCATCCAACCTTGTTTTCAAACCCTCATGAAGTAGAGGTGAAAGGTCCCAAGTTCTACGCCTCCTTTATTGTCAGGGAATCCATGGAACCATGTTAGAATTAATTATTAATACACCCCTTTGTTGAGAACTGACCACTATGGCGGCTCCCCACATTTCTCCTTGTCAGTTTCCCCCGTTTCAATTTTAATTGAACGTCTTCATTTACTTTTCGGTAGAAGAACTACAAAACTCCTACAACAAGTTAATGACAAAGCAACTAAAAATCATACCAGGCAATAGCTATGCCTCAAGGATGACTGTTAGCTGATAGCCACCACTGATTAAAATGTAGGCATAATGCCAAGTACAACGGTAAGAATCGGTTTATGTAAAAAATTATTTGGATGTTAATGTCATTTATCGACAAGCATGGATGATACTCATTCTAATGGGAGGTGTAATACCGGAGGTCATTCTGTATTTTGGTTGTATTTCTAATAAAATTACCCAATATAAATGATTTGAAATCAAAAAGTGCCACAAGGTCTTTTGGAGCACAGAAAGCCTGGTTTCTGACACCTTTCCACACAAGAACAGTACTGGTGAACAGACTAGACACCTCCACAGGTCACAAAAACTCTAATGCTATAGTAACTTTTCATGCACGATTTCTCGGGAACCCCGGTTTAGGACAGGAAACCCATGGCCTGGCACACTGGTGTCTATGCTTGTAAGGAGGATTAGGTACACAGTACACCTCAAGCAACTGCCTGGAGAAACAAAACATCAGCCTATCATGGATATTCCTGATGAAAGGCCAGGCCACCCCAGGGTTCTTTCATGGGATAGGAAAAGCTTGCATTGTACCCCAATACCATGGTCTGCATTATGTCCAAATAGTTGGGCCCTGGGTGACAGCCTGAGAACACGGCTACATGACAGTCGGATCAAAGGAGTTTACATACTTTATTATTCCTTCCTCTGAAATCACAAAAATTCCTGAGTAAGACCACACCTGCAATTTCAGCGTAATAAATCACATGATGCATTATAGCCCTCACTAAAAGAGATGCAGAGGGTACAGGCGCATGGGAGAATTTTCTGCCAAGCAATCGTGTTCTTGTGGGGTTCAGTGTGTGACAAATGGAACACACACAAATTCCGTGAAGCTGCCTCTCCAAGCGTAGAGTCCAGAGTGTGAGGATACTGCCAATGTATAACAAAACTACCCTCTTGCCAAGCAAAGAAAACCCAATGAAACAATTAAGAATAAAGATCCATGCAAAAATAGCCAGCTCTAAGCAAAAGTGTGGTTTTCCCTCACTTGGGAGAGAACGTTTGGGGACCCTGAAAATTGAGTTTACAGTCAGGACTTCCATGGACATTAGATGAACCAACCTTAAGTATGTAAAGCTGATCCCATTCTTTTGTGACCGGGGGCAATATTTCATGAGTGTGGAGTAGGGGACTATATGTACCAGTGAACACTCTTCCACTCCTGTAAATGCTTTGTCATTAGGAAAAGGACCAAAAACGGCATCAAATATGATCGGTTTAACTTGGAAAACTGATGATTTAGGCCAAATGATATTTGAATGAACTGGTGACTGCTCTATCAATCATTAATAGAATATCTCTATCAATAACAATGGCAAATACAAATCTGCCAACATTTCTCTTGATCTGCAGTTGCTTACAGTACCTCTGCAATTGTTTTCCCAAATGTCTTCCTTTCCAAGGCATATTTTGTAGCTTCATCCAATGCCCTCTGTGCCAATCCAACAGCACCAGCTGCAACCTGAAATTATGATCAGAGTTGAAAAAGCAGACACTTTCATGATAACAAATATTAGAGAAAAAAGGCAGGCGTTACTCACTGGAGGCCTGGTTTTATCAAAGGCTCCCATAGCAATTTTAAAGCCCGATCCCTCAGCAATTAAGACATTCTCTGCTGGAACTCTCACATCTTCAAAGACAATCCCTCGAGTATCTGAGCATCGCTGTCCCATATTCAGCTCCTGAAAGACATTTTAAACTGTTGATTTGTGAAGGATTGTAGGACAATCGGGTTCAATTTTCTTTATGATGGTTTTTAAAAAAAAATCTTTATGGTTTTCATTGTTAGCATTGGTAAAACTATGTTGTTCTTTTAAATTATATTGGATTTTCTCAGAGGTTAAAAAAAAACCATTTATTTAAAACAAAAAGTCCCAATTCATGGAGTTTATGCATTTTTCACATCAAATATCAGAGGAGTAAACACAGAGAAGGCTGGTTTAGAGTCATTCAATGGCTTCAGAGCAGCATTCTTATACTAAGTACCTACAGATCTGTACACAATAATTTAGTTGCCATAGAAAGTGGAGCTATGTAATAATGCCCAAGCTGATGGAAAATCCAGCATAAACCCCCCCCCCAAAAAACAAATAGAGGACTTCTAGTATAGTCATAGTGTGTACTATTTCAAGCCAATACATCATTTGCCAGCAATGTCCAGCGTAATAAGTTAAGTATTCAGATTGTTTTTCGGTTTTGAAAGTATGAGTCACAATAACTAATTATTCATAATTCTGGAGTGCACCTTGAAACTTCAAAAGGAAATTATTCAGTTCTCCCCAAAAAGTATGGGTTACCAGGCACTCCCACCTTGTGTTAAAAAACGATCCCTGTATATCACCACTTTCTGGGCACTCAGTACTACCCATTGTCTATATTATTCACGATCAAGAGGGTCAAGTACACTGTAGTAAAGTGGGCTTCTGTTGCAGTAGCCCCCACTTTTTGCCAGATTACTGATTCACTTTCACTTGATGTGCCCTGGGTCCCTGCCACTCAGGTTCCCAGGATCTATGTTCTTTACCCAAAACTAACCCAATTGGCATCTCTGGCCACAGGTCAGCCCCTGGTAAATGGTACAACAGGTTCCAAGGGCACTGTGACCAGGGAAGACCTCTAAGGGCTGCAGCACGTATTGTGCCATCCTTAGAGGCCCTACACCCCCCCACCCCACTGCCAATGCCTACTGAATGACAACCAGGTAGGAGTTAATTTATTAATCAGTCGGGTGGTCTCAACCTGGCAGATGTAAAGTTCACCGTCAGGCAAAGGAGAATACACCATTCACCAGAAAATAAATCTGGCCCTTAGTTGGCAAGCAAAACTTATTTAGCTGCCTTCATTCAATAGGCCCACATAGCGATGTAGATTTGAGATTCAAATGCAGGACCCAGGCCTGTTCCCATCCTAATGTGAAAGCATGATTGGAGGACATATGCTCAGGCCCCATAATTGGAGGACGAATGTCCAGGCCCCCAATGTACAACACTCTTATGGCCTAGTCTGGTTCTAGTAATTAGAATGGCATCGGCCAAGTCTGATTTGATCTTCCTTAAACGCGAGATAGGAGAGGTAGCTGTGAAAAGGAGCCCTTCCATCCATTAAGGCCAGAACAAGTCTCCTAGTGGGTGTTTTGGTTGACACTGTTGTCTAGCCAAGGTGTATCCCACTGCTCCATGATGCCCAAGGGCCACCTAGAGACGAAGATACAACACATGGCCTACCAAATGATGCTTCTTCAAATCGTAGGCTCTAACATTCATAATCCTGACCAGGTGGCTGGGGACCAGGAAGATATTCTGCTGGTCCAGTCACCTCCAAAGGTATAGCGTCTACTGACCCTGGATTCAGGTTCCTACTTTACACTGCTTGCAAGGACCTGCACCAGATTCTCTTTGATGGAAGACAGCAAGACTGTCTTGTGCAGACAGATTGCCGACGCTCCAGAACTGGATTTGGAGTTATGTTATGTTATGATAAAAGAAATTTCTTAAGCGCACTAACACCAATTGGTTTCTTGGCGCGGTCAGTGATAGAGGATATGACAAGGGAAACAGGCGACCGAGATTTATTGGAATGCTTGCTGGAAAAGCCAGGTCTTTAAGGCTTTCCTAAGTGACAGAAGGTCAGGGCAGTGCCGGATGTCCAAGGGGAAGATGTTCCACAGCCGTGGGGCCAGTGATCCGAATCTGCATCCGCCCGTGCGTTTGCGCTTAAAAGATGGTATCTGAAGTAAGCCTTGATTGACCGAGCGCAGATGTCTAACAGGGGCATACTTTATGATAAGTCTCTCGATGAATTTGGGACATTTACAGTGTAGGGCTTTAAAAATCATGCAGCCAGCTTTGAAGGTACTGCGCTGAGTTGGCCACAAGAATGAGACTGTGACCAGGCCAGCAAATAGAGTGAAACCTGTGCTTGAATACAAACTCTTCTTGTGCTCTGCAATGTATAGTTTTGCTTCCTGATCCTCGATTTACTTGGGATGCACGAGAAACATGAGCATACTTGCTGTACGAGTTATGTTTAGAGCCGAAGGACCACAGACAACTCGAGCGGCCTTGTGACTGATCACAGCTTCCTGCAGTGTGTGCACAGTTTCAATCCTGTCATTTGTGGTGGGCACATCATTCCCCAGCACAATGAGAAAAGTGTTGGAGTTGATGGAAAACCGACAAAGTTGGGAGTAGAATACCAGATCCATGTCAAAGGGTGCAGGAACAAAGCTACTGACATCAGTGTGCATGGGTGTCACTACATGCGGCTCCGGTCCCTCTGGGGTGGTATGGCGCCAAACCAGAGCGCCACCTACTGGCAAAGGAGCATTTCTGAAGAACTGTCTAGATCCAGTCTAATGCCTGAGGGTTTTCTAAAGGTGAGGAACCTACAGTTAGAAGTAGCAGTCAGAACATTTGTTTCAGTTGCAGGTTGGAAGAGGCAATATCTCTGGGACATGTAGCATCTGGATTTGAATAGTTTATTTAAGGATGGAATTGTAAACTTGACTACAGACTGCTTTAGCTACCTGGCAGGTCTCATGTCACAACATATATTTACAAAAGGGACTTTATAGTCAGCCCTCTATTGCACTGGCTAGTTTAAATGAATTTCATTTTAGACTGAGTCAATGGCATACCTCTGAGATTAAAAGAATGAATTAAAAAAAATGAAGCATATTTCTATAATATATATATATATCACTAGATTATCTGTCTATATATATATATATATATATATATATATATATATATATATATATATATATATATATATATATATATATCATCCCAAAGTGCTCCTGAGCACAAAGACGCTACTCCTGGAGGAAAGTTCAACAGAACCTTTATTTGAAAACCGCCACAGCAAATATCGGGGAATTTTTTTAATTAATGGACAAATCACATGGCCTCCACTGAGAGGGAAGTACAGTGGCTACTGCAACACCCAGCATGCAACTCACTGGGGAGTGCATGCAAAGGGAGAAAATGGGTTGCAGGGCGTTCCAGGATTGTTCAGGCCCCACCCTACGATTAAGGTGATTTTTCATCGAAACGCGTCAGGGATTGACTAAACGAATCAGGAAAAGCTGTGGCGGTTTTCAAATAAAGGTTCTGTTGAACTTTCCTCCAGGAGTAGCGTCTTTGTGCTCAGGAGCACTTTGGGATGATATATATATATATATATATATTACCTACTGGCGGTCGCCAGTAGGTATATATAGTTAGGATTTTTTCTCTATGGGATTTTTGAAAATTCTATGTCTAATAACTTTGGCGTTTGTGGACGGAATTGGCTGAAATTTTCAGGAAAATGGCACATTTTGTTTCTGAGCAGCCCTTGAAAATTTGGGGGGGGGGGGTGGGGGGTTCGTCAAGGGGGGAACGAGAAAAAAGGGGGGTCCCAAAACGTGTTTTTAACATTGAGTTTTCCATAGGGCGGTTGGCCTCACTTTTAGCCCGAACGGCTGAATGGATTTGCACGAAACTTGGCAAAATTGTAGGGACTGGTAGCCCGATGTGCCTTTGCTAGGTCTCAATATATGTGCTCCAGTGGATTTTGAGAAATTAACGTTCAAAAAAAGATATATATCTGTAACAGCGGACCGGGCAGCGCTCCGGTTCGCGGACTTTACGCGTAACAGAACTTCGCGTAGCGAAGCTGATTGGCTCTCCGGCGTCTGTAAACATTGCAAACAGTCCGTAGCGGCCGCCATCTTGTCTCTCGGTAGGATCGAGAGACAAGAGGAGGCCAAAGCGAAGGGGCAAATGACCATAAGGGGGCATAGTAGATCCTCCTTGACCTCTTAGGTTTGATGTGGAGGTTTTAAAAGGGCCCCGCGGGGAAAAAAAAAAATAATAATAATAAAACGGCTAAATGGATTTGCACGAAACTTGGCAAAATTGTAGGGACTGGTAGCTCGATGTGCCTTTGCTAGGTCTCAATATATGTGCTTCAGTGGATTTTGAGAAATTAACGTTCAAAAACAAGATATATATCTGTAACAGCGCTCCGCTTCGCGGAGATAAAATTATATCTGTATTACCTAGCTGTTGCTAACACCAGTTAGCGACGGCTAGTAGGAGATAGCGACCATCTTGGGCCCCACTTTGCATGTGAGTGATATTTATCACTAATGACATGCAAAGTGGGCATGCCAAGATGTTAGCGACTGGAAACAGTCGCTAACATCGCTATCTCCTATTATCAACTTTTGGAAATATTCGAGATAAGCGCGAATATCTCCAAAAGCTAGCACCTGCCCTGAGCAGTTCTTAGCCATGTTATCCAATGGGAGGTGGATAACATGGCTAAGAGCATTAGCTCGGTAATGCATGAATATCGCTGAGTTTTCAGCGATATTAATGCATTGCGGTCGTTTATTATCGTATTTGCGATAAACCTTGATAATAGCAAGGTTTATCTGCGATAATTTCTGACGATGCTTAGCGGTAAAAAAATCGTTGCTAAGCATCGTTAGGGATAAATATCGCTTAACTTTGGTAATATGCCCCAACGTCTGTTAACGTTCGATTCGAAGGAAATCAGGAAGTGTTGAAAAACATTGTCTGCGCCATCTTGTCTTTTTTCAAATGCCACACTTTTGTCGTGCACGGCAGCCATTTTAGATGCCTTGACCAGACCCACTCTGTGCACGCTGTCGATCCTTAGCATGGCTCCCCACCCTCGCAAGCATCTCCCCCAGGCAGTGGTCACCCCCGCTCTCTGTCTTATGCATGGGTAATAAACCTCCCCCCATCTGCGCTGCTCTTCCCTGAGAATCACACCCTGTGCCCGCCCGACACCTCCCTTTCGCCCTATTCACTACCGCACCCTCTGACACTCCTTTTCCTCTGTGTCCGATTGTCCAGGCTGGTCCTAGGGTATCAGCTAGCCCTGCAGATGTAGTTTATGGCCCCAGCTGTAAAGAATCACCCCTCTTCAAAGGAGTTATAGTAGATCAAGGCCCACACTCGATGAGATCCGTCACAGCAGACGCGTTCCTATTATCTGAAAACCATCCTGTATTGTGATTGGGGAGGGGACCGAGCCTGAAGCGGAAGATTCCAGGGATGACTCTTTGTACATCAAAGTTTTTACAATTATGTGTCACATTAAAAATATATAGCACTCCGACAAAGTAGTAAGATTATAAAACTTTAATAACTTATAAATATATACAAGAAAACAAAAATAGTAATAACATATAAACATTTTTAGGGAAAAACAACGAAGTAGCGGTCGGCTGTGCGAATAGTCCCAACGCAGCACAACGTCCAGATTTCCGGCGTGGGGCGTCGCGGGGGGTGGGTCATCAGTAGCAAACTGTTGTGCGAATAGTTCCAAGGCAGCAGAACGATGGCACCAAGGTGATGTCCAGTAAGTTGCCGCACTGGTTTTGGTATCCTACAATGCTGCTCCGAATAACGGCGTGGGGCGCCCCGGGGGAGGCGGCGTGAACGGGCCTCTCCAGGTGGAGTGTCATCTGTTGTAGTGGGGCGCCCCTTTACCGTTTCAGTTGCCATTCCGTCCGTTTTTGGTCCACTGTGTCAAAATCCGCCATTCAGCTGAGTTGCGCCCACTCTTGCGGTGCAGCGATAGGCGGCTGTCACAGGACTCTCAAAATGGCCGCAGGCTCTTTCCTTTTTGGGCCTGGTCCACTGAAATGGCCCTGGGACACCTTGGAAATCGGACGCTTGTCTGCTAGGTCTTGGACCCCATTCTCGAAAGCGTCCCCTCCGCCTTGAGGATTCATCAAAAGTTTTGGGGGCCCCCCCGACTCCTGTAGGCTTCTGGTGGGGAGCGGTTGCCATGATTGCTCGCGGAATGACCACGACGGAGCTACGAGATGGTGGTGCTCTCATGCTGACGCCAGCTTCAGTCTGAAACATCCAGAAACAAGGTGGGGCTTTCATCGTTTGGGAAAAAAAAAAAGTTTTCATCCAATGAAAAGTGTTGTTTTTAGGTCATATGATCAAGCCTTCCATCATTAGGAAACCAAAAGTAAAATGAACCAATGAAAAGTTTTATAAACAAGTCACATGACCTGTTATGCGGCATAGGGTATAAAATGCGGAGAAAATACGTTGGCACGTGAGGCGGCGTCAGTAGCGGACCGATGTGCGAATAGGCCGAAGGCAATACAACGCGCCAAGATCCGGATGGCACCGAGGTGGTGTCCAGCAAGTTGCAGCACTGGTGTGGCCATCCTACAATGCTGAAAGTCGGCGTGGGGCGCCCCGTTGGCCTGTGAGTTTGTGTCAGTAGCGGACCGATGTGCGAATAGGCCGAAGGCAGCACAACGCGCCAAGATCCGGATGTCACCGTGGTGGTTTCATAGTTGAGAGGCACTTCATCTGCAGTGGGGCGCCGAGACCCGGATGGCACCGAGGTGATGTCTAGCAAGTTGCTGTACTGGTGTGGTCATCCTACAATGCTGAAACTCGGCGTGGGGCGCCCCATTAGCATGTGAGATGGCGTCAGTAGCGGACCGATGTGCGAATAGGCCGAAGGCAGCACAACGCGCCAAGATCCGGATGTCACCGTGGTGGTTTCATAGTTGAGAGGCACTTCATCTGCAGTGGGGCGCCGAGATCCGGATGGCACCGAGGTGATGTCTAGCAAGTTGCTGTACTGGTGTGGTCATCCTACAATGCTGAAAGTCGGCGTGGGGCGCCCCATTAGCCTGTGAGATGGCGTCAGTAGCGGACCGATGTGCGAATGGGGCCAAAGGCAGCGCAACAATATTTTCTGAAGAGAAGACATCAAAAGGCGCTGAGATTCCAAGATCCGGATGGCATCGAGGTGGTGTCTAGCAAGCTATGCAGTTGAGTTGTGTGCGCACTTGCGGCGAATAGGTCGAAGGCAGCATAACAATGTTTTCTGAATAGAAGACACCACAAGGCGTTGAGATTCGGTTACCACCGAGGTGATGTCTAGCAAGTTGCCGCACTGGTGTGGCCATCCTACAATACTGCTCCGAATAACGGCGTGGGGTGCCCGAAGGGGGGGGGGAGGCGGCGTGAACGGGCCTTCCTAGGTGGAGGCTCGTCTGCTGTAGTGGGGCGCCCCTTTACCGTTTCAGTTGCCATTCAGCTGAGTTTCGGCTGCTCTTGATGCTACAGCGACAGGCGGCTGCAACAGGACTCTCAAAATGGCGGCCTGTTCTTTGGATTTGGGCCTGGTCCACTAAAATGGCCCTGGGACACCTTAGAACTCGGACGCTCGATTTTTTTTCCTTTCCTGTACATGCAAAAAAAGGTAAATGCCCGGTACGTTACACGCTTCATCTGCCACGATGAACTCTCCAGAGGAACCGAAAAAAAATATAGTTATGGTAACTATACCATGCATCGTCATATGGAGAGGTGGCACCAATTAATTATAGTGCTGCATAAAAGAGAGATTTGGAGGAGAACCCCTGACCTGCTAGTACATTCATCAAAGAAGTGGCACTGACAGCATCAGAGGCAAGGGAAACGGTCCCAAATATTTAGAAGAACTTTGGAAAGATTAAAATGACATGTTTAGATTGTGGCAAATTAATTTCATGTGGACAGATGAGTGTTACTCTAATAAATACAGCATATGAACATCATCATAGTCGATGGTTGGTAGAGACATTTTGACTATATCCTGGACCTGCCCGTCCTCGCCCAAAATGGCGCCGGAATAAATGGGACTCGTAACTCCTTGTTGTGTACTGGTTGCAGAACCTTGAAATCACGAGATACGTATGCAGTTTTGAAGCACATGGCGGGCGGGGACGAGAATTGATTGAATATTTCGACATCCCTATTGATATTAAGTTCTGATGTGTTATTGATTACTGTACTATTGAAAGTTCGAATTAACGTCACCCATGGTACTTGCCCGCAAATGTATATCTAGATAATTTTATTGTAACTGGCCCTGTCGTATTTTAATTATAAAATGTACGTCCACCGATTCCGTAACTGTTAGACACCTTAGTTCTTGCAACCTAATGGCCCGCCCGTTACGTTCCTCTACAGTGTAAATGTCTACTCACCATATACGATTACAGTTTGCTCCGTGGCCGGCCCACATGGTTATAGGCTCGTATTTGTATAATGAAATTTTCACAATAAAGGTTTTTAAAAGAAAACATGGTAGTAGTATATACATTGGTAAAGTTTTTAATAATAGTCACTGTTTTAGAATCATTAAAAGGCAAGTGAAATAAAGCAGACCAATTACATGAAGGGTAAAAGGTATAATACGAAGGAACGCAGTAAAGATAAATGGTCAAGGGCTGTTGTGTTTTCTATTCCTGCAACATAAAGTGATCGATAAGAATCTCATATTCAGGCGTATCGGCGACTAAGACAGCAGGTCGACCCTCTTTTGCTCAACGGCTCCGTCATGGGACGAAGAAACGCTCTTTTTTTCGAAAAAAGAATATATTTTACTTGCAGGACAGTTGTAAATTTTCCGGGAAAGTACATTAGCCTGGAACATTATAACATATATTTAAGAAAAAATAATGTTCGGAAGTAATAAAAAGCGTAATTTTTAGGTCATATGACCAAGCCTTTCATCATTAGAATAAGAAAAGTAAAATGAACCAATGAAAAGTTTTATTAACAAGTCACATGACTTGTTATGCTTACGTTACGCGCTGCGCGCCCCGGATGACTTCCGGATGCGCTAACGCGGCGCGTCATATGACGCATTACGCGACAACGCAGGTCCAGAATATAGTCAAAATGTCTCCACCAACCAGCGGTCGGAACACAACCCCTTTCAGCAGGCTAAATAGTTCTGTTAAATGACAACAGAAGGGACAGGCAACAAGAACCATCAGTCAAAGAGGGGAGGGCTAGTTCTTCTCTACCGGGTTACATTGGGGCGCTACCGGAACTGATCGAATTGGTAGCCTACAGTGTTTCTGGATGTTTCAGACTGAAGCTGGGGTTAGCATGAGAGCAGTACCATTTCGTAGCTCCGTCGTGGCCATTCCGCAACCAATCATGGCAGCCGCTCTTTATCGTTATTTTGGGCGGGGTGGGTGGCGGAGCCGAGCTGTTTTGCAGCCATCATTGTGTGGAGTTCAGTTCATCTCACTAGTTTTGTATTTGTCATGAGGGGTTGTTCCGAATGTTTCTATTTTAGCGAGGTCAAAAAGAGATCCCGTTAGTGGCCTACTGATTTTGCTCGATTCCTTTTCTTTTTTTTTTTTACACGATTTTTCGTTATCTGCAAAGACTAAACAGAGTATTGCGACTCTGTGTTTGTTTGTAAATAGAGAATGAACCAAAGAGAACCAATTCTAAAACAGTAAATACTTGGATAACAATCAATCAAATGGAGAGAGAAGCAGGCACGACGTATTACAACGGGGGCAAAGGCCTGCGTTAACTACCCTTCACTATGTGCAAAGAGAGAGTACTCCTAATAGAAATGAGGGGGGGGGGGCACCATTCAAAGCAGATCAGTGTGCATAAACACGAAAATGTTTTCACTTACCACGTACTTGACATTCGACAGCTTATGATATTTGCTATTAAAAAACCATTGAAATTCACTGAAAAAACCATAGGTTATAGATCATATATAGTTAGGAATTAGCATTTACAAAACCTTGAAAATTCACTGAAAAAACCATAGGTTATAGACCATATATAGTTAGGAATTAGCATTTAAAAAACCTTATTTTACTCACACAAAACCATTGAAATTCCATATATAGTTAGGTGCACTAACTATATATCGCGCACCCGCAATCCACTGCTGATGATGTCACATATTACATCATTCATGACATGGTCAGTGACATCACTGATGACATCACTGATGACATCTGAAATGACATCACTGATAACATCTCAAATGACATCACTGATGACATCTCAAATGACATCACTGATGACATCTCAAATGACATCACTGATGACATCACTGATGACATCTCATTTGACATCAATGACCACATCACTGATGATATCATTCATGTGACAATACAATGCATCTCCTCACACTTTAATATAACCTCTGTTACACCCAGTGTTAAATACAGAGTATAATTTTTGAAACCATTGACACACCAATACTAGTTACTACATACGCACTCAGTGATTCCTATGTTTACACACACATTCACTCATTTACCCATACAATCATTCATACATACAATCACTCATCTTTACAACACTATCATATGCACTCATACACCTATACAGACTCTCACACTCTGTCACTCATCCATGGAGTTACTCACACACCTAGTCAGTCCTGTAAATAATCAATCACACTTCCATTTTCTAATCTATACAGTTAAACATAGAGCACCTTACATTTTGAAACATATACTAACACATACTCTCTTATACAATCATTGATACAAGTACACATTGATCTGCACAGAGTCACACACCTCCCAGCCAGCCACACACACACACTCAGTCTCCCATACAAATACTTGGGCAATCAATCAATAACCCATATAGTTACTCATATAGCTACTGACCAACACATGCAGCAGTTTACAGAACAACAGACATAATGATGCACAAATTAAGACAGTTTAGTCACTAACCCATACACTCAGTGAGACACATTTAATCACTCACTCATACAGTCAGTCACGCACCTACTAAATCCTTCATCCAGACACTTCTACATCTACTCATTCTTCAATATGTAAAACATATTTAAACTTTACAGAAACACACAGTCACTGGATGATGTCATCAGTGATGTCATTTGAGATGTCATCAGTGATGTCATCAGTGATGTCACTGACCATGTCATGAATGATGTAATATGTGACATCATCAGCAGTGGATTGCGGGTGCGCGATATATAGTTAGTGCAACTAACTATATATGGAATTTCAATGGTTTTGTGTGAGTAAAATAAGGTTTTTTAAATGCTAATTCCTAACTATATATGGTCTATAACCTGTGGTTTTTTCAGTGAATTTTCAAGGTTTTGTAAATGCTAATTCCTAACTATATATGATCTATAACCTATGGTTTTTTCAGTGAATATATATATATATATATATATATATATATATATATATATATATATATCTTTTTATCCATAGGAAAAGCGATTTTTGATTGGCAAATATCTTTGGCGCCGCTTGACGAATCTTCGCCAAATTTTCAAAACTGGTGGCCCGCTCTGGTCCTGAAAATTTCGGGGTGATTTGTCAAGCGGGGGCCGAGAAAAAAAAGGGGGGTCCCAAAGCACGTTTTCCCCATGTTAATTTCCATAGGAATGTTTGGAACAGGCTACAGCCCAACTGCTGAACGGAATTACTTCAAACTAGGGAAAAAGGTAGCTCTTGGGTCAGAAAGCGCCTTTTTTTTTTTAAATGGTGTTAATCCGTTCAGTAGTTCCTGAGAAATTAAAAAAAAGAAAACTTTATATATCCGTGCACAGAATACACAGTGATTAACTTCTACTTCTGTGAGTGTGTGTCAAGTTTCCAATCAGCTGGCATGACACCTGAAGATAAGGATTTAATATTCTATTAATTATAGGATTAACGACATCTGCCGCTGTGATCATCAAAGCAGGAGGACAAGCATCCAGGAAGGATCACGTAAAATGGCTTAGATTGCTCCAGAGAGATTGGCCTAAACTGGTCAAGCTTACAAATCACAACATCCAATCTAATGGGCAACAGGTACTCCTTAAGAGCAAAAACAGTCTTTTGGATGTCGGCAATCTTAGTTTCAAAGAACGCCGCAAACCCTTTTCGTGGGAGTGCACAATCGCCCTATGGCAAGATTTGGGAGAGAGGAAAGATTTAGCAATCTGAAAGATTGAGAGAATTAATGCAGTATTGCAATCTGAGAAAATGCAGCATTGCATTGTATTAATCCTCAAAATAGGAAATCTGTGGCTGTTTAATAGAGACATGGTAAGCTTCAAGAGCAGTTTTATAGGTATATTTACTATAAAGAGAATAGTCCCTGCGCCAAGTTCTTTTGCTCCTCTTTGCACTTGAGGGTGTGGAGGGAGGGGGTAAATGCATCTGGAGTCCCAACAAGCCAAGTACTAACAATTTGAATTCAGTGGTCAACATCTCTAATAGTCAAAGGAGAAGTGTTAGCTTAAAGTTCCATCCACTGCACAATCTTTAACTTTTCTCAGGCCCAAAAGGTAGACCGGTCAGAAAGACCAGCATGCCGAATAAGCTTCCTTGTCTTCCACTTATAAATGGAATCAAAAAATGATAGGAATCAAAGAATGGACACATGAGGGCTAATTATCAAAGGGCAGTTAGAAAACACCAGATCAATGGTGTGACCAGCATAATGAATGAGTAAAGTTACCAGCAGCTGCAAATTGAAAGACATCATGGACTCTATTAGAGTCTTGGAGCTCAAAAGGGGAGCACAGCATAGGATGCCCAAAGGCAATTACTAGTTCCCCCTTACCCCCTTTTTGGGTGTTCTACCTCAATGAATCAAAGTGTATCCCTCGGGGATAGCCAGAGCACAGTTTGGAGTGAAAGAATCTTTTTTACAGGTCTCGGTCAAAAAAGCACATCTAATTTACAGCTATCTAACAATTTAAAGATATTAAGGGTGTTTTTATGAAGGGAGCACATGTTAATCAGTAAAGCATGCATTTCCTTGATTACATTGACTTTGCCCAGACAATTAATACCAGTCTCTGCCGACAACTGTGTTCTCAGAGGTGGAACCTCGTGAGGCAAACAGGACAGGAGACAGAGCCCGAACATGCTTTTGCTTCCAACTTTAGAGGGCAGAGAGAAGGCGACACAAGGGCCCTCAGCTCCCTAGCAGAGTTCTAGATATGAGCTGTACCAGCCAGAATGCCACATTCAGCATGGCTGGTGCTGGCTGCGGTCCGGAAATGAATGGGCACAGACAGGCTTGCCTTTGGCACACCAGTGGCGCAACCATGCCATGATTCTACTTAAGTAGCAAGACAGTATCCACCTGATGCTGAGAATTCTCATGGCCAATAAAACTGACAGAGACCTGCACAAAAGATGTACAGTAATTGTTGACCACCGACTGGACCTTCACAGACCGTGTTGGTGTGGGGTGTGCGTTTGGGTTAAAGAGGGGCGGTCTTCTGAAAATCTAGTTTATTTAATTTTGTATGGACACTAAAGGAAGGCAAATGTTTCTTTGAGACACTTCTGGGTAAGGTTCCAGGCTAAGAGCTTTTTTATTTTTAACATGACCAGAAGCTCCAGCATTCAGCTCAGAAATGCCCTAAGATCGAGATATCTTATTTAACGTGCAATTTAGTTTTTGTTAAGCTGGGATGAAGTACATCCTGTAAGACTATGTGCTTATCTTACCTTTCTTCCAATCTGAATTCCTGGAGTATCTGCTTCCACAATAAAACCGGTAAAAGCTTTTCCAGAAGATGCTTTAGGATCAGGATTGGTGCGAGCCAACAAGAAATACCTAAAAGAAAGACAAATGAGTTGTCATACACTCTTCCCATCCAACTGTGTCATCAATATAATCACATACACCAAGATGACAAAATTCCATCCGGAAGATCATTTTATAGTTTTTCCCCCTGAAGTATACATACATCCAGGAATCAGAATTTAAAATATATGTTCTAAATAAGTTAGGTGCGTGCACCAAGAAGTAAATTTAGTAATGCGAGATCGCTCAAAAAGCAAAAGGGCCTGTGAAGATATGAATATTACCAAGGCAGTTATGTAACTAGAGCAGTGCTGAATTGCGCTACAGTGCCTGCTTCTTTCACCACTATACAAAAATCTAAAGTTGCCATTAGCAACGTCTGAATAAAATTTCTATTGTGACAAATATTTTTGAAGATGCTGTGTTATACAGTTTTTAATTTGATCGACATAAATGTTCTTTGTTACTCTGATTGAAGCCTTTAGTTAAAAAGGCATCCCATGCATAAGGACACCAATATCTGATAACTGCTATAGAATGCAGCACCTCTCGTTTTGGGACTCCAATGACTAAAGTAATTCCATTTCAAAATTTTCTAAGAACTTAATGAGGGAATCACACGGCCATCCAGAACAAGAACTGTCCACAACCAACTCCTTTTATTATCCATTTATACAGACTTTCCTACCAGTTCCCAATCAAACGTTATCACTTATTAAATGCAACAAGGTAACCCAGTGCTATCCTATGGGAGAGATAGTTCTCACAGTAGTAGAAAAATAAATGGAGTTTTTCACTACTGGGACATCTAAAACTTAAAAGTACATGTCTAATTTTTATTTTTAAATGCAATGCACCCTGGCCTATGGGTGTCCTGTATGTATTAAAAAAGTGAGGTTTACGCCTGGCAAAAGGTTTTTTTGTGAGTGTGCTGAGCCAGCTCCTTTTAAAGTTAAATGGGACAAGAAACTACTCTGCCCCTCCCATCCTGCTGACACCTATGCTCCCTTTATCTTATTGTCTGGGAGGAATGCTCAAAGGATAACTGCTACTCTAATCAGTTATGGGACTCAGGACAGAATGCAGGAGATCTGCCGTAGTCTGGAGATGGGAAACAGTCTGGGGTGAGGATGCCTTCAATAGCCAGCCATCGAGGTAGGGGAAAGACTGAAACCCCTATCCTGCGCAGAGGAGCTGCAACTACCACCATCACCTTGGTGAACACCCGGGGTGCAAGTAAGGCCAAAGAGTAGCACAGTGAACTCAAAAAGCTTGTGACCTACCTTGAACCACAGGCAACACCTGCGGGACAGCAGAATGGGGATGTGAAAATACACATCCTGAAATCCAACGCTACCAGCCAGTCTCCTTGGTCTAGGACAGACAAGACTTGAGCATCTTGCACTTCTCCTTTTTGAGGAAGAGATGGACTGTTCGGAGGTCTAGAATAGGATGAAGACGTTTGTTCTTTTTGGGTATCAGAAAGTAGCTGGAATAACAACCGCTGCCTACTTCTGTTAGCTGAACACTTTCTATAGCCCCCTTGTTTAGGAGAGCTGAAACTTCCTATCGGAGAAAGATAAGATGATCCTGCGCCAGCCTTTCTTGAGATGGCGGTAAGGCGGGGGGAGAGATTGGAAAGGGAGGGAGTAACTCCTCCGAACGATCTGCAAGATCCATTCTTCATCCAATGTTATGGACTACAAGTGGAGGAGATAATGCTGGATATTCCTTCCAACTGGACACGTCATGCTCTAGTAGAACCAAACTAGGAGGACTTAAAGCCCGCAGCTGCCAGGGCTGGTGGCAGACGACTTTTGGCTACCTTTTACACGAGGTTGGAATACACCGTGGCCACATCCTCACACAACTTGGGAAGCCTGTGCAGGACTGTGGCCGACATGTTTGAAAGCCCCTTCCATTGCCAAGAATGGGGCGAAAGGCAGACTGGAAGCAAGGTGTCAACAAAAGTTCCAAGGATCTGGCTGCAGCCCGCTAGTCCTTGAAGTGCTTCAGGGCAGAGACTGCATTCTCGTTGAAGAGAGGAGTCCCATTGAAGGTCATGTCCATGTGGTTGGCCTGGACATCCCTCAGAAAGCTAGATGTTGTCAAACACGAGTGGCACCGCAATGCCACGGTCGATGAAACCGCTCTGCTCAGCAAGTTAGTTGTATACAGACCATATCTAATGATGAACTTTGCTGCATCACTCCCATCTCTCACTATTGGGAGAGCACAACCAGAGAATCCACCGGGAGCTGTGGCAGCACTTGTGAAACCATTTCCCATAAAGTATTCAAGACACGGCCCAAAAGGCATGCAGTGTTCACTGACTACAATGCAAGGCTGGCGGAAGACAACATCTTCCTAAGTGAGTCTCACTTCTGGATTCCCTGTCCCTGGGAAAAGAAGGGACCGTGTCATGGGATGTTGAGGTCTGAACTATCAAGCTCTCAGGAGTAGGATGTTGGCTGAGGAAACTTGCATCACCCGGGGCAGGGCGACGGCAGCGTGCTGTTGTCCTGTACACAGGAGTGCCCAGAAGAACATCCGTCAGTGCTTCATTGAGGGGCAAAAGAAGTTTGGATGAGGAAGCCCCAGGCTGAAGCACTTCGGCTAAAAGGTTAGTCTTGACCTGCACAGAGAGCAGCTCCAGATCAAGGACCGCCACTGCCCTCTTCACCACCATAGGATAAGACACTCCCTCCTCCGTAGCTAAAGTAGGCGGAGACAGCTTACCAGCATTGGAAGAGGTGTCCAGTCCTCAGGCTTCCACAAGCTCCTCATACCAGTCCGGTTCTTCACCAGGAGTGTCTACTGGTGTTCTATAGGGGCCATGACCCCTCCTACTCTTTTCCAATGCCTATAACAACCTCAAAACGTTCAGGAATGATCTAGAGCCCCTGGGCTTTGTCTGCGCCAAAAACTGCATTGATTGACGCCATTCTGCCTCCAAGTCGTCAGGAATCAGACTGGGGCTGGTGGTGCCAATGGGTGCACCACCAGCGTGGTCAGGGAAGGCCACGCTGGCATGGCCAGTGCTGATCCGGAATTGGAGCCATGACACCCCACTGAAGCCATTGGTTTAACTTGATGGGGCCTCTTCTGACCCTGCAGGCTCGGAGGTGCACCAGAGAGGTAGGCTCGCTCAAATACTTGGTACATGGCCTCGTAAAACTCCAATCTGAGTGGGGTCCCTCTGGCTTTCGGAAATGAGGAGAGGCACAGGGTCGGACCTGGCAGTGGCTTCCACGAACAGTGCCTAGAACGTCGATGTTCCTCACTCACTCCTCACTATTGCCAATCGTCGATGGACGAGGTGAAGTCATAGTCAGTCTAGACTTCTTCCCCGATTGTCCCCAACGACCTGGAGTGCGGTGAAGAAGACTTGGGGCTCCTATAGCAGTCCTGCAATCTTCTCTTGTTCGATCGGACTGAGTCCTCCTAGGAGTCACGCTATGTGGCGTCGACTGCCGGGCTGCAAACAGCTTTAGGCACCACTCCCTTAAAGCCTTTGGCAACAAGGCCCAGGAGTCCATGCACAACTTCGAGTTGTGTTTGTGCTTGAGACACTATAAGCACACAAGGTGCGGGTCAGTAACCAACATGGTGCGGTGACAGGCGCCACGCGGCTTAATCCCTACCTTTCTAGAAGTCATCCCTCACTCACAAGGAAAACATTTTGAAATAAAGTCTGTCAAAAAGAACTGATGTCCGCACGCCTGGGTGGCGCCTATATAGGTGACCACAATGCCACATCCGGTGCTGGAATCGCCATGCGGAACTGAACTGAGCCACCTGACAGCATGCAGGGGTACTGCTCTCACAAACATATCCAGGTCCAGTGTGTTGCTTGGGAAATTCAAATGTAAGTAATCTGCAGCTAAAAGTCTCTATCAGATATGGCACATAACATGAAGGACCCTAGTTTCCATTTTGGAAGGCCCAGTCCTGCCTGGTAAGAACATGAGGAGGTAGAGGAATCCCCCCCTAACAGACAGATTTGTGTATTACAGCCTTCTTGTGAGCTGGGTGGGACACACTGGAGGAGAAATAGTTGCTCAGATAGGGAAACAACCTTTACAATGCGGTTGTGACATTGCATTCCATTAACAACACAGTTGTTACAACGCAATGCCATTACATTGCAAGTCATTTGCGCGACTTGCTCTAGATGGCGCTCCAACCTAAGGAATGGTATGATTTCCTATTCCAACACCTTCCCTACTGTTGTGCAGGGTGGAGTTGGAATAATAAATTATACTATTCCTAACGTTAGAGCGCCATCTAGTGCAAGTCAATCTAATGACTTGCGATGTAATGGCATTGCATTGTAACAACGGGTCATTGTAATGACTGAGTTGTTATGGAACGCAATGTAAAAGCATGCGTTGTAGCATGCTATATTCCTCAGATCGTTTATCACATTTGGTGTCTGGAAAGGGACTATACGAAGGGGAAGGTTGAGACCCCAAAAACTTTCATCAGCCAGGAGAAAGGGAAATTCTGCAAGACTTCTGCCTATGGGCAGGACTGGAGGGCAAATCCTGCTAGTCTCCATGCTGAGTGAGGGGATCTCCCCCAGGAAACACAAGCATTAGAAATGCAATCGGGCTCAGATTTATTTGAGTTTGAGCTAATGGCATTGTAAATGCCAATGTCTTTTTGCCATGTGTTATGGAGTGTCTGCATGTGGTGTGTAGTGGAAGTATGTTTGTTGAATTGTAATTTTACCAATGGTGGCATGCTGTGCTTTATATGAATATGTTTAAAAGTAAAGTGTACCATACTGCGATTGCTTGGTGGAAAAGTGCACTGCCGGCTGGAGGTGTGTGTGCCTGGTGGAAGGGTGCACTGACGGCTGGTGGGTGTGTGCTTGGTAAAAGCGTGCACAGATGGATGATGGTTGTTGGTGTTTGTGCATGGTGAAAGCATTAATTGACGGCTGGGGGTGTGTTGTTGTGTGTGTTGTTTTCTGTGTGCTGGTGAGTGTGTGGTGGTGAGTCTGTGGGGGTGAGCCTGGGGAGTGAGTGTGGTGGTGAGTGTGTTGTGTTGAGTGGTGACAAGTGTGTGGTGTTGAGAGACTGAGGTGTGTGGTTTGTGTGTGCGTTATGTGTGTGTGGTGTATGTGTGTGTGGTGTTTTCTGCACACTCACACACTGCCCCGTAACATTCACACACTGCTCACCCGCACACTCCCAATGTCACCCTGCATAGTCACACACTGTTTACCCTGCACACTCATTCTGCACACTCACACAATGTGCACCCTGACACACTGTCTCCGCTGTCACTCTGCACTCACTGTCACTCTGCACTCACTGTCACTCTGCACTCACTGTCACTCTGCACTCACCTGCACTCTGCAGTCACTCTGCACTCACTCTGCACTCTACAGTCACTCTGCACTCTACAGTCACTCTGCACTCTACAGTCACTCTGCACTCTACAGTCACTCTGCACTCTACAGTCACTCTACAGTCACTCTGCACTCTACAGTCACTCTGCACTCTACAGTCACTCTGCACTCTACTGTCACTCTGCACTCTACTGTCACTCTGCTGTCGCTGTCACTCTGCACTCACTGTCACTCTGCTGTCACTCTGCTGTCACTCTGCTGTCACTCTGCTGTCACTGTCACTCTGCTGTCACTGTGCACTCACTGTCACTCTGCTGTCACTCTGCACTCACTGTCACTCTGCTGTCACTCTGCACCGCCACTCTGCACTCTGCACCGCCACTCTGCACCGCCACTCTGCACCGCCACTCTGCACCGCCACTCTGCACCGCCACTCTGCACTCTGCACCGCCACTCTGCACCGCCGCACCGCCACTCTGCACCGCCACTCTGCACCGCCACTCTGCACCGCCACTCTGCACCGCCACTCCGGCCTGGGGGGGGGTCCTCCTGGTATTCCGGGCCATAGCACCGTGTGAGGAGCCGGCAGGAGACGGAAACAGTGTCAGAGAGCCATAGCACCGTGTGACCGTGTGAGGAGCCGGCAGGAGACAGACTCAGTGTCACGAGAGCCACAGCGCCGTGTGAGGAGCAGGCAGGAAACAGACACAGAATCACGAGAGTCACTGCACCGTGTGAGGAGCCAGTGAGAGACAGACACAGAGTCACAGCACCGTGTGAGGAACCGGCAGGAGACAGACCACAGAGTCAGGAGAGCCACAGCACCGTGTGAGGAGCAGGCAGGAGACAGACACAGTGTCACGAGAGCTACAGCACCGTGTGAGGAGCCAGTAGGAGACAGACAGTGTCACGAGAGCTACAGCACCATGTGAGGAGCAGGCAGGAGACAGACACCGTGTCACGATAGCCACAGCACCGTGTGAGGAGCCGGCAGGAAACAGACACAGTGTCAGGAGAGCCACAGCACTGTGTGAGGAGCAGGCAGGAGCCAGACACAGAGTCACGAGAGCCACAGCACCGTGTGAGGTGGAGCCGACAGGAGACAGACACAGTGTCACAAGAGCCGGCACTCACACACCAGCTGCAGTTTCAGGCGTCCGATCATACTCCATACAGTCCACCACTATTATATTTATATATGTACAAAATTCTCTTTTCTAGATATTTCAACTTCACTATCGTCCACAAACAATGAACTACACAGTCACAACTAAATACATTGAATTAAGATGGTATTATATGCTGTGCACAGAAGCCGAAGGAAAAATCACAACGTCGGACAAATATTCTTTTAAACGAATCGAATCCCCACGCCGCTGTTGAGTGGCTCAGGACAGGGTTTCTCCAGAACGCGTTTGGTGCACTTCACGGGACGGATCTCTTACGAACTGTGTTCACCCGACCGTTTCCGCCATTCATGTCGTAGCCAAGTTCGTATTTCTTTTAATCTTTGCGAATGAAGAACAGCGAAGTGTCCATCTCCACGTATGGACTGTGACACCTCCAGACATATGTGTGTCTAGTGTATGAAACCCTTCTGTCGCCATCCAAGGAGTTAGTGAAAGTCTTGTTTTCGGCTCCAAACTCTTCATCTGAAGTAATTGCCGGCGCTCCTCTCACGGCTACTTTCTGTTCTTAGAGAAAGGGTCCAAGTGTCCGCTAATGATGGCCGCAGCTCTTACACCTACTTTTCGTGTGTCCGTGGGCTGGAATGAGGTTTCTCGCGCACACAGCTCACGTGCCGCAGGACTGAGCAATAAAAAATGATGTCATATTTGACACTGTGTGATTCCGGCTTGGAGCCCGCTCGAGTGCCAGAGTCTCAGGAACACTTTTTCACATTCCCGAGTGCGCTTCGAGCGGGGGAAGCCGAAGAAATGGTGAAAAAAACAAAAGGCGCTTTATTCGAAATACACATAAACATCTTTATGAGGCGTGAACCTTGCAGTGCATTGTTGCGTACCTGTAAAAAATGTATTGTATTAAAAATATATATGTACGTTTAACTTTATTGCAACACATTCTTTTTAGCGCTCTGTACCGTGCTCTGTTGCTCCAAAGCGGTGTCAATAAATTGGTAATACATTTTCCGATCCCGAAAGGATGAAAGCGCAAGGATGTAGGCTTACGGCTAGAGCGGTCGCCCTCGAAGCTGGAGAACGGGGTTCGTGTCTCGGCAACGGCGCTCAACATCCGTGATTCTGAACAAATCACTTAATCTCACCGTGCCTAACAAAACAAGGAAGCTGCGCGCTGAGCGCTGCAGAATTGTGAACGCGCCCGGCCATCTGGATTCACTAACGGAGGCACCCTGACAGCTCCTAATTATAATTTATGTACTTCTTTGCGCGAGCACGAACGAAATATGCCCAAAATGGCGGAACAAAACTACATTTACCCTATCACTTCAAGCCTATTAAAACGAAAACACAAGGAAGACGAATCACTGGCCAGATGACAGAAAACCCTAAGGAATGTGTGGAATTCCTCTCGCCAAGGCCCTAGGAGATACTTCTTTTTTTTCTTCATTAACATTAGGATCTCGAAACTCCTCCCCCACTTACAGTGGGGAGGAGTCCGAGCCCTAAAAAACCACCTGCTGTGGTCTTGGTTTCCAATTGCCTGCCTGCTTAGGCAGCAGTAAAAGAACGAATTATACATGTTGAGATGTACTATGAATACAGCAAGTACTCATGATAGCACATACTGCAAGTAAATGGACTGCTTTTTACCACTTTTACCAAGATTCAATGGAAGCACTGGGAATAGGGCTAGCAGTCAATGTATGTCTCAACAT
This sequence comes from Lissotriton helveticus, assembly GCF_964261635.1. Taxonomy (NCBI): domain Eukaryota; kingdom Metazoa; phylum Chordata; class Amphibia; order Caudata; family Salamandridae; genus Lissotriton; species Lissotriton helveticus. The sequence goes on from NC_136058.1 coordinate 34,129,237, forward strand.
ACTAAAAGCTGGTGCATGTAGTGTTTAACAAGGATGGAACATCTCCAGCTACTCACAAGGTGCTCTCAGGTAAGCACTCACATTCTTGTGAAGTTATTATTGTTGCACTTAAAGGTTTTAGGTATGTTTTTTTTCAATCACAGTTTGTTCACGTGTGAATAATTTTTACAGATATGTTGGTTAATAGGTCACCAAAGTGGTGACAGTTTGTATGGGCCAGTACACAGCCACCACTTGGTCCTCTTGTAGACACATATTATGGACCAAACTAGCGGGGCACATGCGAGATAAACCAGATATGCCCTCTGGTTTTGAGTGCTCTGCAAGAGCACCTTGATCAATTCACTCCAACTAAAGTCAAGTCTCACTAACTTATACCACTAATGTACTCTAGTAATTTTAGAAACCCTGGTTAGAAAACCCACATTAGCTTTATGTACTGCACTTTATGGACTCAGGTTTTTCATGTGAAGTTATTGTCCATGTATAAATTAATGGCTGTGCTTCATCCTACACTGAATAACACTTAAAACAGGTGAGGTGAGAGGAAAGAACACAACCTAAGAAGTCACCTTTCAAGGAAATAAAGAGGAACTCCTAAAAGTAAACGGATTTGTAAATGGAGGTCTGTGGATTTCACATGAGGCTCACTGATCCTTCTAGCAGATATGATCACGAACAGGGATGTAAGGCTTCCAAGACTATAGGTTCTCATCTACGGTTGAACAAGAAATCTTTCTCTTTGAATCATTCAGAACTGCTTCTAGGTTAACTTCTTTAGCAGATATCCTTATAGGTGCCAACACATTAAGGGGGTCCATCTATGTATTTGGTTCACGGTTTTAGTGACAAAGCACTTTACAATGTGAAAGAGCAAATAAATACATTTAATCAAGAGCAACACAAATAGAGAATTGGAAACAGATAAGTGTAAACAAACTAGTATTTGTATAAAGAGAAAGGGTAGGATAATGACAAAATACTAGAACTGCATAGGCAAGTCATTACATTACATTCTATATATGAAGTAACAAAGTAAAGGAATGTGATAAGAATTTAAAATGTTATCTGGAAAGGTGATAGGGTAGATAAATTGCCAGACTATTGTCACATGGCCCATGGGGACATTGTAGTCTTCTCTGAGTTAGCATGAGCATGCTGCAGACTGTTCGGTGCTTTGCGCACGTTACTGCACAAGTTTATTTAGCAAATACCTTTTTTGCCGTTTTCAAATGAGAACCTATTGCTGTGTTCATACTCCGCAGGTTCCTGGGATTTAGTCTGAACATTGTGAGCAAGGTCAATCAACAATGCCCCTTGTTATTCTGTTTTGGTCAGGCCCTAGCACCTAGACAAAACATACCGATGCAGCTGTTGTTTGGGAACACGTACTTTGGTCTTAATGGAATACACGAGTAGGGAGCACACACTTGGAGAGGGACCTTTCCAGGGAGAAGAGCAAGACAGCACCTATGATGTAGAGTCTGCAGATAACGCCCAGAGATCTTCTAAATATATAATCATTCTGCTTCAATACAAAGAGAGGGGGGTTAGGCTACACATAAAGACAGCTTCCTTCATGATTTACGGACTACTTGCTGTGCTGGCTGTATTTATATTATGCATTTTCCTGCTTATTACGGCACGTATGCTGTATATTATAGCACATTCTTTAAAGTAAAATTTTAAACTAGTTTGTGCATCTGTCACATCTTATTGTGGACAAGTACAGGAGTGTGAGTGAAAAAGTTATGTTTTGCAACCGCGATTCCTGAGAGAGTTGGGAGTGTTGTGTTCTGGGGTGTTTAATCACTTGTTTCTCTGCAAGTGATTAGGAGACAAAATAAGTTATTTACCTGTAACTGCAGTTATCCAGTATTGGCATCTTTCATAGATTCACATGCTTGAATCATTCCCCGTCGAAGTGGGAATCCCACGGTAATATACATAAAGCAATAATTAAAACTTTCCATAAGCTATCATGGTGGCAACCGTGCATTTAATAATCTATCTCTTTTTTTTTTTTTTTTAAAGGACCAAACATGAAGTACAACCAATCAGTAACCAGCACCCTCTAGTACCTTCCCAAGAGAGGCTGAATCCCTCAGATTTTTCTGCACAAGTGTGGCTAGGAATACCAAAGTATATGGGGAGCCTATCGGGGGAGGAGGGTGGGTTGCATGTGAATCTATGAAAGATACCAATACTGGATAACAGCAGTTACAGTTAACCCCTTCCGCGCTGATGACAAAGCCAGCTCGTCATGGGCGTTACCTGCGCTACGCGGATGACGAGCTGGCTTTGTCACAAACCGCGCGATTTTCAAAAATCAGCACACAGCGGGAAAACGCGGTAGCGGTTAAGTAACTTATTTCTTATCCAGTATTGGGGCATCTTTCATAGATTCACATGCTTGAATCAGAGTAACAAGTCGTAATCTAAAACAAGTAAACTTAGTGGATGGTGGGTAGTACCAATAGCATATCAAAATGTATTCACAAAGGAATGTTCTGTGAAAGCACTGGTGTATAACTATATGCATATAAACACATGGGCATGTAAAATAAACATTTCTACCATAAGCTTAAACCAGTATACCATCTTCTATAAACAATTATGGCACATTTCAAAATGTAGGTCAATATTGAAAACAGAAAATAAATCCTCTAATTAAAGACAAATGACGTAGCACTGCCTGTCCGACGGCTGCTTTAGCACTTTGCGTTGACTCCAGACAGTAATGCTGCGGGAACGTTTTCGACGTCGCAGCTCTGCAGATTTTTTCTAGTGGCACTCCAGCTGACATAGCAGCCAATGTAGAGACTGCTCTTGTGGAGTGTGCTCTCACTGTTTTTGTCAAAAGCTTGCCTGCCATGTCGTGAAAAACTGAATTGTGGCTGCTATCTATCTTGCCATGGTAGTTTTAGAACAGTGCACTGATGACCTTGCCCAAAGGCTACGACCAGTTGATCTGTTTTACACATAGACTCAGTGATTCGTAGGTAGAATTTACGACACCTCTTGATGTCTAGAGTGTTTAAAGTTCGCTCCACAGGTGTAGTAGGATCAGGAAAGAAAGTTCTGAGGATGGCAGGTTTGTTTAAATGGAACTGTGAAGGAACTTTAGTGATGAATTTGGGATTCGTCCTGAGGATAACCATTTATTTGAAAAAAGAAAAAAAAAGGATGATTTATCGTGAACGCTTGAATTTCACTAACCCTCGTCAGGTATTTGATGTCAGCCCTATGGATTTGTTCAAAGAGTTGCTTCATCAATTGCGATAGAACTATATTTAAATGCCACTCAGGAGGTGGAGCCTTTAAAAGGTGGATCAGTGTGAAAGAGGTCTTTCATGAATTGCTGTACAATTCTGGTAGAACAGAGAGAGAGACATTTAGGGGAGCGGCTATATTGATACATAGCTGTTAGATGGAACTCTAACTGAAGAATATACTAGTCCTTATTTTGCCAGGGACAGGTATGGTAGGATTTGCTCTGGAGCAGAAATAAACGGATGCAGGTTGATTTGACGGCATTAGAGACAGAATTGCTTACATTTCAGTCTGCAAGTCTTGTTGGTGCTATCCGCACATGACCTGGCAATAATGTCTTTATACTCCTGTGTAATAGTCAAATCCTTACATTGAAAGAATTCAGGAGCCACCCATGAAATTAGTGGGGGCTATCAAGATGAGAGAACCCCACTCAGCTTTCCTGTTGCTGAGAAGTTGAGATCCTTATGTATTAAAGTTAAACAGAGATCCTGGACCAAGTGTCGAAAAGTTTTCCTTCATGATCCTGGATGTGGATGACAAGTTGCATAGAATTGGCATTTGCGGGTTTCGTTTGTTGCAAATAAATCTAGTGCCAGTTTGCCCCATAATGAGGAGATCATATTTGGTCCCGACCTATCACACTTTTATTCGTGGAGGCTGCTTTATTGCATGCTGGTGGTATTGCCCGGGCGAACTAACACCGAAGACTTTGCTATCATTAGCAGGAAAGTTTGGAGACAGAGTTAGATGGATTTGAGCTCCAGGTGATTGATGTGCATGTTCTTTTGGAGCGGAGAACACTTTCCTTGAATTTGTAATGTCTGTAGATGACCACCCCAGCTCTCCAGGGAGGTATCCATAGTCATTACGAAGTGAGGTATTTAGCGTAAGAGTGTTAGGTGCTCTAATAGGTGGGAGATTTGGGACCACCAGTCTAGCTTTATCATACATGTGCAAAGATCACCGGGCCACTGAACGATTCTTTTGTTTGAATCTATTGTTTTGTAGCTGTTCCTGTAAGAGTATAATTTTCAGGTGCGCAAGAGGGATCATATGGATCGCCGAGGACATGATAGCCAGAAGCTATTTGAACCAACACACTGATTTATTTTTTAAAGTTTGAGAGCCAATACCTACAGCGTTAGTTGCTTGGCTTAGGATAGAAAGTCTTTTGTCTTGGACAGTATCACGTGCTGCGGCCTAGAAACAGAAACTTCTGGGATGAAGAAGTGGATGATCTTAGATAATTCAAAAGGGGACCTAGTTTGAGAATCAACTTTAGGCAAGCTTCTGTGGCCGTGGACGATTAAAATGCCTTTGCTACTTTAATCAACCAGTTTCAGAGGTAGGGGAATACCTGATGACCCTGCATCCCGAAAAAAACCTGCTACAGGGCTATGCAGTAGGTAAAATGCTGGAAATTGAACTGAAGCCAAATGGGAGGGCTTTAATGCATGGCAGGAAATGTGGAAGTACGAATCCTGTAAATTCAGAGCGGTCATGTGGTGTCGGAGGGGGTGACCACACAACAGTATTGGTTTCAGAAATACTTGTTTAATTTCCAGAGTTCTTTGATGGATAGCCAATTCTTTATTTTTGGGTCTATGAAGAAAAAAACAAGAATAGAAGCCTGTTTGCTTAAAATGTACTCCTTTCTCCATGTCCTCTGTTTAGCGTAGCTATCACTCACTTTCCAAGCAGATGCAGATAAGGCGGGTACCCTCATTTTGGTGGAGTAGTGGGCGGAATCTTGGTGAACTCTAAAGTCTGACCTAATGTTTTGAGAGCCAGGACTTATTTGTCCAAAACTCTTTTTCCCCATAGATGACACCATTTTGGAATATGCCAAATGGGAACAAGCCAATACAACCATGTTAAGGAGTGGTAAAGTGTGCAGTGTCCTGAAAACAGCAAAGATTAGTTCAGAAAAATTGTGGGAGGCAGGCATAAAGTTGGGAGAAGACCACCTGGCTGTCGGGTCTAACAGTGCAGAAAGTGATCCAGCTGGTGTTGGCATGGGGATAAAGGTCCCCGTAAAGGAGGAGACAACGATGAAAGGTCCCATTTCCAACACAGTCGCAAGTTAGAATGGTAGGCTTGCCCAGAGTCATTAATTTATTTCACCTTACCGCTTAACAGGGTCAACGCCATGGCCCACTCTCAAGGGGTTTGGACTGCATCAACAGAACTGTAAGAATCTGAGGGTTGTCATAGTGAACAACAGAATAGCTGAAAGTAGTGGGGCCCCTAATTGGGAGCAGAATAATAGATTTGGTCACATGATGCAGTTTGGAGATATGTGATAGTGGGACAATTGAGTAAATGCTCCATAGAGGGCGAAGCCCTCTCCCAATATGAGAATCCCAACCTGGAACCTTGAAAGATTTGATAGGTCTGGTAATTTGGAACAAAGAATAAATCCATTCCTTGTGGTATTCCTGCAGACGTCCAGGTTTAGAGAGGACAAAACGGTGAAGGGATTTTCAGCTATAAATAATAAGGGTTTCAAGCGAGGGAAGGGAAGAGCTTCTACAGGGGTGCTTACCCTAGTTTCTACTGATGTAATTAAAAAGACTCTTGATGAAGTGAAATACAGATTTAAGTAGTAGTGTTAGGGTTGAAGAACGGATCATACAGGCAATTCATATTATTAAATACCTATATTCGTTAAGGAGTATTGTAGGATGAATAATTGGCTGGATGTCCAGGAGTAATATTTTCAGAATGTTTTGAGAAAGTTCTTGGAGGCCATCGTAATAATGGACGGGGATTTTAATGCCAGTTTGTATCCTTAACAGTTAAATGAACAGATGCAAGAGGTATTGGAATGTTATAGTATTCCACCAGCTTCTTTCCTACTGGGCATGACCACCAAAGAGGACAAGGCATTGGGTCAATGGCTTGAAAACAATGGGTAGTTATGCTTAAATGGATGTTTTGAAAATGACATTTCAGCTGCTGCATCGTCCCACCATGGCTGCCTATAGAGGGTTCTATTGATTATATGTTTATCCCAGTCTGGCAGCGTGGACTTTACCAGGATTCTAAAGTAATGAATTACCAAGGTTGCAATCATTGGGCTACCGCAGGAGTCTTCTGTTTCCAGGAACTAGAAGCATTCACAATGGTTTTGTCATGGGGTATAAATTTACTGCAGAGGCTTACAACTAGTCTTAATGTGCCACCTCCAGCATCTGGACACCTATCAAATTTTAGAAAATATCTGTTTTCTCTGTGTGGAACAAAAATAGAACTGTGAAGTTTAACATGATCTTAGAAAATGTGATGGATTGTATAGGTGTGAACCTTAAAACGTGTGAGGTACGGTCAGAGGGCCAGGGTAATGGCAAAGTTTGGTTTGAGTGTGCCCGTCAGAAAATGAAAAGGCTTTTGAAAAAGGTATCTAAACAAGTTAGGCTGAGACTAGAGAGAGAGTTTCTAAACAGGAAGTTGATAGTTTAAAGTCTCAGTAAAGGCAGCCAACTAAAGAGCAAAAAATACCTTCTATTATAGCCGGTGGAATGGAATGCAGGAGACCAGAGTGTTCTGGCGGCAAGTAAATGAAACCTGCAAGTCCTACGAGGGGGTGTTTACCTGTATGATTGAGGATGATAACTGGATGACGGACCTGGAGGGTTACATGGCCCATCGTCCATGTTGAATAGTCTCCGGGTGGGCCCTTTGAGAGCATGGAGAGTAGGAGCCCATTTGGTTCTCCGGAAAGGAGTGGCATATCCCAGGCCTGCTGTATGCGGATGATTTGATTCTGTGAAACTATACCCCTCTTGGATGCAAAGGAAATTGGACTCTCCTGATGCATACAGTAAACGTAAATACCTAAAAATTAATTTAGAGAATTCAAAGATAATGTTTTTTGAGGTCAAAAGTAAATAATTTTAAATGGGTTTTGAATTGATTTGCAGTTGACTCCTACAAGTACTTGGGGTTGACATTTAATAGGAATTTATGTTCACATGGGGAGTGTCAAGTCCAGATCCATGTTACAAGCTGGATGCCCTATCAGATTTAACCAGTAGCTTGGCACTCACTTCTCTTACGAAAGCCTATGAAGGGAAAATGTCCCCCTCCACCCCGGTGCTTCAAGGGGCAGTGATTCTTGCACGGGCCCCTCCTGGAACTGGTAAACAGTGGAGGTGGTGGTCCTCAAGAGAGTACGGTCACTTACTCCAGGAACCATGATACAGAGTATAAGGAGGGAACTGAATGCGTTTCCTTGGCAGGCTAATTCCCACGTTTTGAGGTTTCTCAATTAGCTACTGCTAGATAATGATGCTTTAAAGGTTTACAAATTATGCTGGGAAGAAATACTTGCTAGTGGGAGGAAGTGGGCCAGAGGTGTTCGGTTTAGGATAATAGATCTTAAAAATATGCATTTCTTATAGGGCACAACTGGAATAGGAACTCCGTTTCCAAGCAAAAAAGTTCGAAGAGAATCATCGGTACAAGTAGGCTATACATTAGATATGGCCTACTTTAGGGAGAAACCTTCCATAAGCTGCACAATTAAATCTCTTGGCCAGGAGGATGCTTTCCGTACTAGGGTCATTTATCTGACCCCAGGCTACGTAATGAGATTATAAAATTGAGATTGGGGTGTAAACCAATTTTCTCAAATGTTAAATGGTATAATGATGTACAGGACGAAAACGTTCCTGTATGTGTCCCCTGAATGTTGAGTGTTCCTTGTGTTATGTTCTCATGGAATGAGTTTGATTAAGTCTGCCCGCATTAAGTATTTAAGACTTTAATTTCAAAGAATCAAACATATTTTAGATCAGATGCAATAGGGTTAGTGTCCAAGATGAGTTTTATAGATGTTGCAGTAGGAACTGCATGATTCATGCGTTCAGGCATTGTTTTAGAAAAGATTTAGAATAGGTGTTCTTTTTTTAATTGCATGTATTTGTGGTTTTAGATTGTTTTATTATGTAACTGTATTTATTTTATTGAATTTTTAATGGACAAGAGGAGATCATCTTATAATCGATAAGGTAGTCTAGGACCTAATGAAGAGAAAAACATTTAAAAAAAAAAGATAATGACCACCACCTGACATCAATATTTCCCAGTCTAAATGAAAAGTGGTGTTCTTCAAAGTTAAAATCCTTCAAGACTTCAATGAATGGCAATTCAAAATGGGGGCAGGGTATATCTGAGTGGGTGCTGGGGAGAAATTTCTATTCTCTTAGATTTTTCAGAGACTGAATACTTTGCATGATGCAAAAAAGAGTCTCACTTTTCAGCGCACATCTTCACATCCCATCGCTGGTTGTTCCAGTTTCAATGGAACAGCCAAAGATTGACCTAATTCATCTTCTGTTCAGCTGCTCACGTTACGATGTTTTTTTATTTAAGCTAAGGAAACCAGTAACTAGGTTTGTGCGAACTAGAGGGATTCAGGATGATTATCCATGTAAAAAGCCATGATTCTAAGGTCACAAGAAGTGAAAAGGGTTTTCCTAGGGTACTGCTTTCTTTGAGAAAGCTGGCATGTGCTGTAGGGCTCCAGGCTTGGTCTATTCAGGCCATTTTTTCAGGTCCTAATTTTATTTTTATTTGCTCCAGGGGCTGTCTTACTTGTTTAATGGACGATCTTCCAGGAATTTAAATAGTGTCTAAGTCATAGAGATACATAATTGGCTGTTGCCTTTAAAGGGTTGATAGTTGTGGCGACTTCTCCACTAGTAAAAGACGAACCTTTTAAGAAGTGCATGCACATTGTTGTCTGGAACTTTTGTCAGGATCTCATTATGTGCTCCCTAACCCAGCAACATATTCACTGCTGCATCATATTGCAGAGAAACGCCTCAGTATAACCATATATCAAGTATCTGGGGGGCTGACATCAGAAATAAATGTTTGGGACTATAATCTCTCAGTTACAGGAGAGTATCTACTGGGAAAGAATAATCTACTAGCAGACTTGCTTTCTTTTTCCACAGATCGACTCCATCGATCGGCTTCTGTACAAGAAACATTTGATGCGAATGCACACTTGGGGTCTATGCAAAGTGCTTATGTTTGCCTGTAATAAATGAGCCACTCTTGTGATTTTGGCTCCCTATGATGACCCTCACCACCACGATTTTAATTGACTTTAGAGTGTTCCTTAATGTAGGATGGTCCTGCATTTGCCTGCTTCTCTTCTGTTCTGTAATCTTGCGGTCTTTCAGAGGGAGCTGTTACGGAGTGGAACAGTCTTGTCAAGAGCACAGCGTGTGGGATGTGTATTTGAAGGTGTGCAGGAATGTGTATTGTATTGTGCATTGATGAAAACGAATAGTTTCTTACCTGTCGGTGTAGTTTTGCAGCTTGAAGATCTTTCTGGATTTACTATACTGTGCATTATTCCGCGGTCTAGTGGTTGGGTCCGGAATCGCAGTCTTTTCTTTCTTTCTTTTTTTCGTCGCCTAGGTGGGCGTCGATGTCCCACCTTTTGGTGTACTTCCTGTGACCTCGGCACGCTTCCTGTGGAAGCTCCCACCTTTGGGCGCCATCTTAGAATTCTTTTTTTCTTGTTTTGTGTTCTTGTTTGCGAATCCTTTGGCAATGTTCAGTATTTCTTTTCAAGTAAGAGATGTATCCGCTTTGTCCTTCAAGGTATCTGTTTCTGTATTGTCCTTGTATTACCACCTGCTTCTCAAACTCATCTTTCTGGTGGAGGTGGGTTCGCTAGTGAATTCAGAAAGATCTTCAAGCTGCAAAACTACACCGACAGGTAAGAAACTATTAGTTTTGCAGCGTTTATCTTTCTGGATTCACTATGCTGTGCATAGACTTTGTAGCGGTTTGTTAGGTTTGTGGCGGCAGGGTGGAAGACGAGCATTGGTTGTTGAATATATGTTGAAGCACTTTCTGTCCTACTTGTGCATTTGTCTATCCACACAGTAGTGCTTAGTGAACGTGTGTACTGAAGCCCATGTTGCCGCCAGGCATATATCTTGAATGGGTGTGTTAGCCAGGAAGGCTATTGTTGCCCCATTTTTTCCTGGTAGAGTGGGCCCGTGGCCCCTCTGCTAGTTCTTGGTCTGTCTGTCTGTGGCAGAATTGTATAGTTTGTGCGATCCATCGTGCGATGGTTCCCTTTGTTAATGGTCTACCCATGAAACTGCTTGCGAAGGACACAAAGAACTGTTTTGTCTTCCTGTGTTCCTTGGTTCTTTCTATGTAGTGTATACTGCCCTTCTAGCATCCAGAGTGTGCTGTACCCTCTCTGCGCTTGTGGTCGGTTTCTGAAAGAAGCTTGGTATTTGTACTGTCTGGTTGATGTGGAACCTTGACGCCACCTTTGGCATAAAGTGTGGGTCAGTTCTCATTACCACCCGATCATTGTGTATTTGGATGTAGGGTTCTTGTAGTGTTAGCGCCTGTAGTTCGCTCACCCTGCGCAGCGAGGTGATTGCCACCAAGAAGGCGGTTTTCATTGTTAGCATTTGTAGGGTGGCCTTATGAATAGGTTGAAAGGGCGCTTTCATGAGCTCTGTTATGACTAAAGTGAGGTTTCATGCCGGTGGTGGCATCCTCTTTGGTGGTGCGATCCTCTTTGCCCCTTCCAGGAATCTTTTTACTATCTGTGAAGTAAAAAAGCTCTTCCCTGTTTCTCCTCTTGTGTATGCTACTATCACAGCTAGGTGTACTCTTAGCGAGGATGAACTTAGTTTTGCCTTCAGTAGGAGCGTGAGATATCTTGGCACCGTTGATTACCTGGTCATCTTCTTGTGTAGCTTTTTCTTGCTGCACCATTGTGTAAACCTCTTCCATTTTGCCACAGAGCACCTTCGTGTGCTAGGTCTAATTGCCTCTCCTAGTACCCGCAGGGTGCTTTCAGGTAACTACAGGTGTGCAAACTCTATGTCTTCAGGAGCCATGCTGCTAGGCTGAGGCTCTCTGGCTCTGGGTGTAGTACTTCTCCGTTTTGCATAGAGAGTAAGTCTTTCCTTTTCCCGAACTTGTGGGGTGCACCCTGTGCCATTTCCATTATCTGTGACTACCAGGTCTGCCTGGCCCACTGGGGTGCCACCAGGATCAGAGTCATGTTGCTGGTTCTGCACTTGTTGAGTACTCTGTGTATCAGAGGTATCGGGGAAAAAGCGTAAGCAAATGCTTTCGACCAGCTTATCCATAGGGCATTCCCCAGGGACCCTTCCCATGGTTGCCTGGATGCGAAGTTTCGGCATTTTGCATTCTGGTGTGTTGCAAATAGGTCTATTGTCGGTATTCCCCACCTTCTGAATAGCCTTTGCGTTTCCTGTGTATTGAGCTCCCACTCGTGGGAGGCCGATGTCTGTCTGCTGAGCCAGTCTGCTTCCACATTGTCCTTCCCTGGTAGGTGTATGGCTAGCAGGTCTATTTTTAGTGGGATGGCCCATCTCCATATCTCCTGTGCTAGGTTCGATAGCGGGGCTGATTTTGTTCCTCCCTGCTTGTTGATGTAGAACATCTTTGTCGTGTTGTCTGTCTGGATCAACACTCTGGTTGTCATTTTTGTCTGGAAGGCCTTCAGGGCGAGGAACACTGTCTTTAGTTCCAGGTAGTTGATGTGTTTGACCGCATCCGCTGGAGTCCACAGATCCCTCACCCTGAGCTTGCTCATGTGAGCTCCCCATCCCTTCTGGGATGCGTCTGTGGTGATGGTCACCGTTGGGGTCGGTGGTGTTAAAGGCTTCCCTTCAGTTATGTTCTCCTTGTTCCACCACGACATCTCCTCCTGCACTGCGTGCGTTACAACCACTAGATATTGCCAACTTCCTGTAGCTTGTGACCATTTTTCTTGCAGCCATTCCTGGAATGGTTTCATGTGGAGCCGTACATTTGGGACCAGATGTCTGCAGGAGGCCATCATGCCCATGATCTTGCTTGCTGTCCTCACTGTCAGAGCTCGCCTCTTCTGGTAGAGGCGCGTCTCCTTCAGCATGTCCATTGTTCTCTTGTCGCTGGGGAACACCCTGCTCTGTATGGTGTCGATCTGTGCTCCTAGGAAGATTTTTACTTGCTCTGATTCCATTGAGGATTTACCCCAGTGAATGGAGAATCCCAGGTCCACCAGTGTACTTGTCACGCGCTGTGCGTGTTCTTCGCATGTCCTGTTTGAACTTGCCTTTATTAGCCAGTCGTCCAGGTACGGGTATACATGTATCCCTTCCATCCTTAGGTGCGCTGCCACTGCTGCAAGGCACTTTGTGAAGACCCTTGGTGCGGATTGTAGTCCGAATGCTAGGGCTGTGAACTGGTAGTGATCTTTGTTGATGGTAAATCTCAATAGATGCTTGTGCTTCCTGTTCATTGGGAGGTGCAGGTAGGCATCTTTGAGGTCTATGGTGGCCATGAAGTCTCCCTCTCCTATCTGAGGAATGACCTCTTATAGGGACGTCATCCTGAACTTTTGTGTCTTTATGTACTTGTTTAGGAACCTTAGGTCCAGAATGGGTCTCAGTGTTTTGTCCACCTTTGGTACCAGTGTGGAAAAGTAAATTTTGCCATGTTCTGTGTCCCTACGTGTCATCCATCATATGTTATGTGTGCATGGTTAATATGCATATGTTATTCCCCATGTTTGATTAAAGACGCAATTATAGTTGTGTCCACCTCTAGTATGCCAGTTTCCAGTTCTCGTGAATGATACGAGTATCAGGCCTATGTAAAGTTACGTTGCCACGTTTCTCAGTGTGCACGTTATTCCATTGTAAAGTCCCCGTTTCTAGGCCTCAAAAGGGCCCGGACACCAGATTCAGCTCCTGTCTCCTGAACCCTCGCTGAGGAACGATACAGCCCCCATCTGTATCCTCGACCCTTCACTTACTTCCTGCCTCACAGTGCCTGGTTCAGCCTGGCTCTGCTTCTGAACCTGCCAAGAGTATATTATGATTCCAGTTATCAGTTCAGTCCTCCTTCTCTGCATTCCTAAGCTACTGAATCGCATCAATAGTTTCCGTCATTGTCTAGCTTTTACGTCTCCATGTAAGAGAAATACTGCATTTAATGGTCATTTAATATTCTTCATCACGCACTACATGTAGAATAATGCATGCTCCAGTCTTAGAGTCTGTTAGCCTTTCCCCTCCTGACTTCTAGTTTATATCAACATGTTCCCTAAACATCAGATACTAGGTAGGTACATGTCGCCCTGACTCTCCAGACTTCAGTCTCTGCTCCTAGCACAGAGTTCATAGCCCCCAGCTTCTCCTAGTGATACGTCATTGCCAGTTTGCGCGCACCATCAGGTTAGAGGTCCCGGCTCCTCAGGTAGCCCCCTCCATGGTTTCCGCCCCATTCATGACATATTCTGTTACGTTTGCATCACATGTCTATGTATACGCCCTGTTACACCTCTTTTCACCCTTATCTTTCGCGACTGCTACGCGTCACGCCTATTGCTCCACCCACTGCTACGCCTATTGCAATGTAATGCTATGTGCTTGCGCTATGTATATATGCTCATGTACTGTTATTAAAAAGTTATCCTTCCTAGCCTTCTTGTCCAGATCCTGGCAGCGCTGCCAGGGCTTACCATTCTGTTCCCGTGCAGGTTGTCCTGTTCCTGTCCTTTATGCTGTATTAAACCTGCAAAACTCCTACTACCTCGAATCTTGACTCTTATTTATTGAGCTATCTGTTAATCATTTATGCATTCAAAAAGAGAGGTATTATTTATTTATTTACCACATAATGGCGCCCGAACAGGGACTTGCCCTTTCCCCACGCGTCGGTGAAGCCACGCCGACCCCCTGACCCTCTGCAGTCGTGACGGAACTCTTCTGCGCACCGGCAGATATTTCTGCTTCAAGTATCCCTCAGGCCCACGGAGGAGACGGAGGAGGCGGTCCAGCATCCAGACGAGACGGTGGAGGAACGCGGCGAGTCCCGACCAGAGCCCAAGCCGAGAGTCCAAGGTCCGAGGTATCCGGAGGTCCACCCGTAACTGAAGTCCGAAGTTCGTCGTCCGTCGTCGTAGCAGTCCAGTCCAGTCAGAGGCCTTCCGTTCTTGCTGCCCGGTGAGTACCGTTACTGGGGTAGTATCTAGACAGGGTCAATCTGATTGACTCTGGTCCGTGGGTTGGTGGTACACAGACCCACAAACGAAGTGTCCACTTCGGTGGATACGGGTCCTGACGTGTCTCTCTATGAGACCGGTAAGTTTCGTACTGTTTCAGCAGTGCATCTAGTTTCTGTTCCAGTCAGTTCTGTTCTCGAGAAAATTCATGTATTCTGTGTTCCGTATTCCAGGTAGTATTCTGTTCGAACTGTTATTTTAAATGTTCTTCATGTATTTTAATGTCGTGGTATGAATGGGGAATAAGTATCGTGTTCATTGTGTATTGTATTGTGTCTAGATTACAGTCCAGTCATGCCCTTGTTTTCTAAGTTACGTCAGTTAAAAACTAGAAAGGGTCTGCTGGAAGCAGCAGTTCCAGTTCCGCCTAGGGACAGTCCAGGTCATTTTATGTATCAGAAGCATGGCATAAGTGCCATATTATATCTAGATTTATGGGTAGAGTATACCAAAGAGTTAGAGGAAAAGTATAGGTGGCCCGTATCAGGTACGTGGGATGCCGAGTGCATCATGAGAGTAGAAGAGGCATTATGGAAAAAGAAAGCCAGACAGTCACAGAAAGATGCCATCGAGTTATGGCGCAAAGAAGCTCATAAAAGAACCGAAAAAGAAATCAGAAAGTCAGAATTAAGTAGAGAATCCTTAGAACGAGCACAAGAAAAAGAACTAATCGAGATAGGTGAACAAGTTAAAGCCGAACAGTCAGACAGACAGAGGAATGCCCTTATTAAGGGTATGTACCCTCTTCTTGCCGAGGGTTTGCCAAAAGCGACCCCGGAGGCATCCAGTAATTTCCCGCCACCATTAGTTCCGACCAAGCTACGTCACAAACCGACCGCAGCTGATATTTTTATTTCGTCCTATTTGGACGACACAGTCCCAGAATATGCAAATCCTGTTCGCGCTCCGCCAGTCCCTGTAAATCAGGCACTTCCCGTTCCTCCAGACACCGGGGTACCCCTTGCAGTACCTGTTACGGTCCCCCCGGTCCAGCCCGCCATACCAGTTCAGCCCGCATTTCAATTTCCTGCCACACTAGTACGAAGAGGATCAGTCGACGATTCTAGTTTAGGGGCCGCAGGAGGAGGTCCTCCTCAGACCCCGCCGCCACATAAGCGTTTAACGTCAGCTGAATTACATGCACAAGCGTCACAGCGTACGCCCAGACATCAGTCTGTAGCAGAAATAAGAAAAGCCCTTAATGAATGCGGCTATGATCCAGTCCCAGGCGAGGATAATATGGTTTTATATTCATTCCGCGTAAGAAAGGTGGCCGAGTATCTAGTCACCCTACCGAATATGAAAGAAGAACTAGACAGAATATATCGTTTCATCCGTACAGGGGATGATCCAGAAAGCATTGGCGAGGCCATGTCTCAAAGGAAAGCCGAGATCCAGCTTATGATACTAAAGTTTCTGATTAACTGTCTAATAAGAGAACAAGATTACCCGTCTAAAGATCCGGCCGAAATGAAAATCCTGACAAGGTGGAGTGATAATATAGCCGAGGGTAAGCACAAGACCGTCGGTGCTATGGAGAGTATGTACAAGAAAATCCGTAAAGAAATAATAAAGTTACACGAACAGCGTAAAGCAGCACAAGTAAGCGAGAAAGAAAGTAACTCTGATACTGAAGAGGTAGACGACGAGCATTCCGCCAGAATAGCGTATGTAGGAAAATCTAGATTTCCAGATCGCCATTTACGCCTAGAACACAAGTCTACTTTCCATCATCCAGCACCAGAACAAGGTTCTCTAGAACAAGTGTTTCAAGCCACCGATCACATTCTGAAATCACGAATCGGTTACAATGAGTTAAGTACTATGCATGAACAAGAACTAGCCCGATCAGCAGTCCGATGGATTACTGATTCTACCACTTTTCCAGACGAAATAGTGGCACAAATGTTTCTGAAACTGCCCCCAGCCGAGCAACGACTGGTGGGTATGTATATGATCCAGCACCTCATTACTCTGTATGAGGGTCAACACTCTGATCCAGGTCCGTTACATGATATCCTGAACGAGTTACTCCAGTATAGATGGAAAGGTCTAGGTACGGATTTAATTAGTGTCATTCTAGAACAGCGCCACAAATATAGAACGTTTTTGAACCCGCATTTTGTTCATGTCTCACCCCCAGAAAGTAAACCATTTTACATGGAGAGACAGAATCCGTTACGAGAAGTCCACCCAGTTAGAGGAACGGGTGGCGAACTAGAACGAGTGTTTGTTTACACTCCGATTACAAAGATGGAACTCCTAGAGATGAAAAAATTAATTCCCTGCCACGATAAAGATCCAGCAGGGTTCCACCGAGAATTAAAAGACATGCTCCGTATGGGAGAATACACGTATCCAGATATAATTAAAATGTTAAAGGTTCTGTTGCCCGCAGGGGTGTATGAAAAGCTCAAGGAAAAAGAATGGGAGGTGGGAGAGAAAAAGATCGATTGGGCAGTTCTAGAAGCTGAAGATAAGGCACGAGTACCAGGTACCGGTCTTGGAGCGAAATGTAAAGAATTACCTGAATTATTGATTCAAGTTTTACCCAGATTGTTAACAACGAAAAAGGAAGACTGGGATGCAATCTCAGCCTGTAAACAGAAACAAGACGAAGACATTAGTGATTTTTATTCTAGATTTGAGAAATGTTTTAGCATCAACAGTGGCCTCAAGACAAGTAGTGAGTCATACCCTCACCTTTTTGTTACTAAATTAGTCGAGAATTCAAGTCCACAAATTAAGAATCGAGTTTTGAAAGTCGAAAGTACCTGGCAAGCTAATACCCAGTCCCAGATGTTACAGATGCTCCAATACCACCAGAATAGAATCAGAGAAGAGCAAGAACACGAGAGAAAACGTATGAAAGACACGAAAATGAAAGTACTAGTTGCACAATCTGTTCCTCAAGACAGTCAGAAGAGGGGTCCGAATCAAGCCAGTCATCCTGCAGCTCCCGTTAAAGGGAACTGCAATTATTGTAAACAGCCAGGTCATTTTATAAACGAGTGTGCAGTTCTGAAACACAACATAGCTACCGGTAAGACTAAAGAAAGACCACGTCCGCCTAGACAAGAACAAGTTTCACAGACTCCTCAGCCACAGAATACACAACAGACAGTTACAGCACCGCAGCCTATTGCTGCAACACAGCATGTTACACAGCAAATGTATCAGTATGCACAGTCCGAGTATCCAGAGTACCAGCAGTATTCATGAAACAGCCTAGAGAGGGAGGTAGGCTTGCCTCTCATCGAGATACCTGTAGATCAAGAAGGTCCCTATGTTCACAGTCAAGTATTAGGGAAAGACAGAAAGTTTTTGATTGATACAGGGGCAAGTAGGACCACAATTAGTCACGCCGAAGTTCCAGGGGCTCCGCTCTCAGGCTCAAGAAATGTTTCCCTTGGATTTTCAGGAAAACCTATAGTAAATGAAATATCAAAGCCAGTTACTCTAGAAGTAGGTCCATTGTCCCGTACCACTGATCTGTTACTTACTAAGTCATGTCCAGAAAACCTATTAGGCATTAAAACACTGAAAGAGTTAGGTGCAGTTATATGCTGTTCCCCAGAGGGAATACGTCTGTTCCTACGTGACTTTAAGGGTCACTATGTATTACGAGATTTTGATCCCAGATTGTCTAATGTTCCGCAGCATTTATGGGCGCAAGGTCCAACTGATGTAGGGTACATGCAAATCACACCCCATCGTGTGACTCTCAAGCCAGGTGTAGTGTTACCACGAATCAGACAGTACAGATTGCCACCTGAGGCTGTAGCAGCCTTATCCAAAATTATTGACGAGCTCATCGCTCAAGGAGTAGTTGTAGAAACTGACTCCAATGTATGCAATTCTCCGATCATTCCAGTCATGAAACGTACTGATCCAAATGCACCCCCAGTATATCGATTAGTGATTGACCTACGAGAACTTAATAAATGTATTATTCCTCAGTACCCAGTCGTTCCAGATATCTCTTCCCTATTGACAGCCATTGATTCCGAAGCCACGTTCTTTACTGTAATCGACCTCAAGAACGCGTTTTTCAGTGTTCCCATTCATCCAGACAGCCAGTTTCTTTTCGGATTCTGTTTAAATGGAAGGAGCTATATGTTCACACGAGCTCCTCAAGGTTTCACAGAAAGTCCTAGTATTTACAGTCAAGCACTTAAGAGACAGCTTGATAATGTTCACATGCCAACTGACACTGCCCTGCTCCAGTATGTCGATGATCTACTGATCACAGCCCGTTCTGAACGTGACTGCGAGCGAGCGTCACTGACGGTTCTGTATTTCCTAGCCGAGATGGGGCACAAGGTGTCCCCTTCGAAGCTTCAATTCTGTGTCCAGCAAGTGGTATACTTAGGACACTTACTGTCCAAGAGGGGTAGGCAGTTGACACCAGACCGTATCCAGTTAATAGCGAGTCTTCCTCAGCCCAAGACCCAGAAGGAGGTACGTGCTTTTATCGGCCTTACTTCTTATTGTAGACAATGGATTCCTCAGTATGCATTTCTAGCCAAGCCACTGATACAGTTAACGACACAGGAGGCAGCCGTACCGACTGTCCTCCCTTGGACACCTGAACATACACTTAGCTTCAATGAGTTAAAGAAAGCTTTATGCCAAGCTCCAGTTCTAGCCACACCGAACTACAGTAAGCCTTTTACACTTTTCGTCACAGAACGTGAAGGTACAGCATTATCTGTTCTCACACAAGATCAAGCAGGACAATACAAGCCATGTGCTTATTTTTCGAGCACATTAGATCCTGTAGCCCAGGCTCTGCCTGCGTGCCTCAAGTCAGTTGCAGCCACAGCACTAGCTATCAGACAAAGTGATTCCATAGTATTAGGACACTCCCTGACGGTACAAGTTCCACACTCCGTGGAAGTTCTTTTAAATCGAACACAGACTCAGCACTTGACAATTGCACGCTTAACAGGTTATGAATTGACACTGTTCCAGCCACACATAGAAATCAGACGCTGCAACATCCTGAACCCTGCTACACTGTTACCATCAGTTACTTTAAGTCCGGACACACATGACTGTGTGGAAGTAGTTAATATTACGACAAAGCCAAGACAAGATCTGACAGATATTCCGTTACCAGATCCCGACCTGACACTTTATGTGGATGGTTCATGTATGAGAACAAGTACAGGAGAACTAGTCGCTGCGTATGCAGTGACTACCGATACTGAAGTTATTGAGACACACCGTATTGACACTCTGTCCGCTCAAGCAGCAGAGCTAGTTGCTCTGACTCAAGCCTGCATACACGCCAAGAACCTGAAAGTTAATGTTTACACAGATTCACGCTACGCATTTGGAGTCGTACACGACTTTGGAGTGCTCTGGCAGGAGAGAGGTTTCATGACTTCTCATGGAACCAAGATTCAGCATGGTCTCCTTATTCAAGCTCTGTTAGATGCCATACATTTACCGACATCCATTTCTATCATGAAATGCAAAGCACATACGAAAGTTACTGACATTATTTCCCAGGGTAACGATCTAGCAGATCGCACAGCCAAGCTCACAGCTCAGACTCCAGACATTCCAGTTAACATGACACACACTCCAGATCCGACTACATGCATGACAGTTAAGGACCCTACTCAGGATGTCATAGATATCCAGTTACATGCTACTCCCGATGAAATCAAGAAATGGTCCGAACAAGGAGGGGTCCAGACAGATCAAGGATGGGTGACGAAGGGTAAAACCACATGGTTTCTCCCCGACTCTATGGTTCAAGTCATTATTAATACCGCACACAGTCCAGCACATTTAGGGGAAAAAGCAATGTTAGACAGTATCCAGAACATTTGGTTCAACAAGCATCTACGAGCTGCAGCCAAGCAGAAAGTCCGTACCTGTATGATATGTTGTCAGTTTAATCCAGGTAAAAGTGTCCCGGTGGAACAAGGTGGATTCCAGCCCCCTGACCACCCTTTTGAAGTCCTCCAGATGGATTATATTCAGATGGAGCGATGTCGAGGTTTCAAGTATGTCCTTGTAGTTGTATGCGCTTTGTCCAGGTGGACAGAAGCATATCCAGTCCCAGATTACACAGCCACGACCACTGCCAAGCAGTTGGTTCGTGAATTCTTCCCCCGTTACGGACTCCCTAGGGTCGTATATTCTGATAACGGCCAGCCATTCTCATCAGAGTTAATGAAGCACGTTTCCCTTTTGTTAGGAGACCAGTGGAAGTTCCATTGTGTACGCCATCCTGAAGCAGCAGGTCTCGTAGAGAGACATAACCAGACCCTGAAAATTCGCATCGCCAAAGTATGTAAAGAGAAAGGTGTGGACTGGCTAGTAGCTCTGCCAGTCGCTTTGTTCTATATGCGCATGGTCGCACATTCCAGATCAGGTCTGTCCCGTATGAGGTCGTTTTCGGCCGCCCCCCTAACATGTGGGGTACTCCTAGACCCCGAAGTATTACCGATGTTTCAAGTAATATGCTGACAGATTACCTAGCTTCCTTGATGTCTGCCCTCAACTCTTGTCGTTCACAGGTTGCCGCCGCATTTCCAGACAATACCGAGGTGGCACCGCATGAAATCGTTCCCGGATCCATGGTCTTAGTTCGCAATTTTGACTGCTCAAGTCCGCTGGAGCCACGCTGGAAGGAGCCCCGACAGGTCCTCCTCGCCACCCGTACAGCCGTGAAGTTGGAGGGTCGCAAAGGCTGGGTGCACCTTTCGCACGTAAAGAAATTTTATGGACTGAAACCCGTCTCAAAGAACATTTCCCAGGATTTGAAGGAATGCCAAAGTACTATTCTCAAGGACTGTCCCGCAAAGAACAATGATACTGCACCCTCCCCGTTAGAGAAAACTCCGCAACAGGAGTATAAGTTGAAACTCCGGTCTAGTAAAATAAGTCAGCCAGTTTGATTGTCTAAGTCCTCCCCTAGGTGAAACGGTTAGACTGTTTCTGACATGTATAAAATAGACCCCCATAGTGAGAGAGTTAGTCAAAACTCAATCCGATGTATCGTTTTTCTAAGTTTCGTTTTATTTCTCAGCATTATGATTTCCTGCACCAGTTATGCATTTTATCTGTATTTTCCAGTTTCTCATGTAAATAAGTTTTCTAATGTTACAGTAGAGCACACGTTTAGTGATCTGCCTCCTCATGAACTCTCTTACCGCCTCGCTATGCGTAATAATACTTTTATCCGCATGTTACATCATTCACACCAGACCAGCAATGCCACTAATTGTTGGGTATGTGGTCGACTCCCCCCTTTCCAGATACCGAAGGGAGTTCTTCCACTCTTTCCTTATCCGTTTTCACATAATGGTTCGTGTGGAGCATGGTCCACGTTAACGTCATCCTCAACAGATATGTCTTTTCTTAACAGTACATGTTTTCCAGACAAGCACGGTCTTCCCCACAGAACCGGGTTAGATCTAGAAAATGAAGTTTACAATTTAGGTAATTATTCTTCGAATTTCATGGTCCTGAATGTTCAGTCTGATACTACTCCAGACTTACCTTCTATTTCAGTACTACCAGTCAAAGGCGAATTACGTGTCCGAAATAATGGTTCTACACATGTAGTACATAGTGATTGTACTACTATTGTCAAGTATAGTGACAGTGGGAAATCTATTTTCAAAGTTTCACGTCATTCATATTTTATTTGTGGTCAAACCGCATATGTTCGTCTGCCCCTCGATTGGGAGGGTACCTGTTACATTGCCTTCCTACTGCCACCAGTTTTCCTAGCCCCATCTGATTATCATAGAAACACACATCTAGTACACATTAGACATAGAAGGGAGATCGAGTCCCCAATTGTCGATTATACTGAAACTGCTCTAGAACAATATACAGATTTCAATAGAGGTTTCTTCTTCTTTATAGGCCCTATCCAGAATAGTAAGCTAATCCGCAGGTTAACCAGAACCCTTGAAGCTGTAGTAAATGAGACTGCCTCTGCTCTAGGTAACTTAACCAAAGAGCAATCTGCTATGAGATTTGTAGTTTTACAAAATCGTCTCGTCCTTGACGTCATACTGGCCGATAGGGGCGGGGCCTGTAGAGTCATCGGATCTAGTTGCTGCATTTTCATTCCAAATAACGCGCCGTCTGTTTATTCAGCTATAACCAGACTCCATAAAATTGCCCATCTGTTACATCAAAATCCAGGCACCTGGACATGGTCCGGTTGGCTCTGGAGTATAATTTCCGCCTGGGGATGGAAAGTCTTGTCCTTTCTAGGTATTGCAGTAGCGATTATATTCAGCTGCTGCCTCTGTATACAATGTGGCCCTGCGATTTGCGGCATTTGTGCTACATCATGTATTCCTAGTCCCAAGCCCCGTTCTAAATCCCGTTCCAAGAAAATTCGAGACGAGCAAATGATACTGTATGAAATGATAGATGGTATCATGAATATTGATGTTTCCTGATGGAAACGTAGTGACAAGGAGGGAATGTGGAAAAGTAAATTTTGCCATGTTCTGTGTCCCTACGTGTCATCCATCATATGTTATGTGTGCATGGTTAATATGCATATGTTATTCCCCATGTTTGATTAAAGACGCAATTATAGTTGTGTCCACCTCTAGTATGCCAGTTTCCAGTTCTCGTGAATAATACGAGTATCAGGCCTATGTAAAGTTACGTTGCCACGTTTCTCAGTGTGCACGTTATTCCATTGTAAAGTCCCCGTTTCTAGGCCTCAAAAGGGCCCGGACACCAGATTCAGCTCCTGTCTCCTGAACCCTCGCTGAGGAACGATACAGCCCCCATCTGTATCCTCGACCCTTCACTTACTTCCTGCCTCACAGTGCCCGGTTCAGCCTGGCTCTGCTTCTGAGCCTGCCAACAGTATATTATGATTCCAGTTATCAGTTCAGTCCTCCTTCTCTGCATTCCTAAGCTACTGAATCGCATCAATAGTTTCCGTCATTGTCTAGCTTTTACGTCTCCATGTAAGAGAAATACTGCATTTAATGGTCATTTAATATTCTTCATCACGCACTACATGTAGAATAATGCATGCTCCAGTCTTAGAGTCTGTTAGCCTTTCCCCTCCTGACTTCTAGTTTATATCAACATGTTCCCTAAACATCAGATACTAGATAGGGTTTAGGTACATGTCGCCCTGACTCTCCAGACTTCAGTCTCTGCTCCTAGCACAGAGTTCATAGCCCCCAGCTTCTCCTAGTGATACGTCATTGCCAGTTTGCGCGCACCATCAGGTTAGAGGTCCCGGCTCCTCAGGTAGCCCCCTCCATGGTTTCCGCCCCATTCATGACATATTCTGTTACGTTTGCATCACATGTCTATGTATACGCCCTGTTACACCTCTTTTCACCCTTATCTTTCGCGACTGCTACGCGTCACGCCTATTGCTCCACCCACTGCTACGCCTATTGCAATGTAATGCTATGTGCTTGCGCTATGTATATATGCTCATGTACTGTTATTAAAAAGTTATCCTTCCTAGCCTTCTTGTCCAGATCCTGGCAGCGCTGCCAGGGCTTACCATTCTGTTCCCGTGCAGGTTGTCCTGTTCCTGTCCTTTATGCTGTATTAAACCTGCAAAACTCCTACTACCTCGAATCTTGACTCTTATTTATTGAGCTATCTGTTAATCATTTATGCATTCAAAAAGAGAGGTATTATTTATTTATTTACCACACCAGGAAGTAGGTTGAGTACACTCCCTTGTTCCTTTCTCTGTATGGAACTGGTTCAATGGCCTCCTTTTGGAGGAGTTCCTTCGCTTCCTTTTGAAGTAGCTCTAGCTCTTTTCCTGACAGCGCCCTTCCTTTTGGTTTCCTGTTTGGCGGTGTCTTTTCCAGTTCTATGCAGTATCAGAACTGTATGATGTTGAGTATCCATTTGTCTGTGGTTATCTTCTTTCACTCCCGGAAGAAATGACTTAGCCGGCCTCTACTGGTGTTACAGGTTCGTTGATGTTCTGGCCCTGTAACCCTGTGTTGGTCTTGTTGTGCTCCACCCTGGGAGGAGTTTTGTGGGTGGGCACGTATTGCGTGACGGAGTCACTTAGAGGTGGGTTGCTGGCCCCCTCGGGGAGGTGCTTGAGCAGCTGTCCGATCTCGTGCAGAATTTGGTACTGGTGCCTGTTCAGCAGGGCGTTAGAGTTTGCCATGCGCCAGTGCATGGCTGCATTTCTTTCCATCTTCCTCCCCGTTAGGTCCATCCTCCTTTTTTCCTTGTCTGGTGGTGGCCCTGATGTTGTTGGCACATTTGCCCTTTTCCTGGCGGTTGCTGCAATAAAGGAGTCCACCGTAACTGATCCTCGGATGTAGGGAGGATCCTTAGAGGAGTGTTTATACTTCTTCTCCGTCCTCGGCGTCACTGACTTGCATGTTGCCGGTTCCTTTAACGCCTCTTTCCCCTGGGCCATGACGCTCTCAAGCATGAGGAGGTACGGGCTCCTAGTTTGTGTGGGGAGCAGGGTCTCCTAGAGGAAGTCTGCTTTTGGTTTTTCCTCATCTAGCTTGACTCCAAAAGCTGTTGCCGCGTTCTTGATGACCATATTGTAGGCCCCCCATGTCATCTGGTGGCGAAGGCCGCGAAGGGTACGTGTCCACGGCCTCTTCAGGGCTATCGGTGTCGAGGACCTGCCACTCCAGGTCCCGTGTCCCCGAGGATGTTGAGCTGAGGATCGTCCGCTGATCGTCGTCGCCCTCCTCCTCATAGTAGAAGGCTTCTTCCTCTGGATGGTCCTGGGTCTCAGGACTTTTCGGGGGCTCTTCGGCCTTGAAGTCCTCCTCCTCTTCTACTTCGACGATCACCGTCTTTGGCTTCGACGGAATCACGAACCCCTTCCACTTTTCGTCGAACTCCTTCTTTCTTTGTAGGATGTTATCCATTTCGACCTCGAGCCGTCTTTTTCCTCTCTATTTCGGCGGCCTGTTCGGCGTCGAGCGGTTTGGCTGATCTCTTCGACGTATACGTCGACGCCTAAGCGACCTTTGGGTCCTTTTCTTCCGAAGTCGAACGTTCCTTTTCGGGGACGTGCTTCGATGACCTTGGCTTTTCCCCGGTCTTCGCCGCCTGGGAGTCCTTTTCGAAGGATCCGCTGGGCTGTTTGTCCCTTGATGCAGCTGCGGCCATCGAGATTTTCGGCGCCAGTGCGTCCTTCGAAGACTTAAGACTCAGACTTTCGAGGGTCTGTTGGGGGCTTAGGGGTCGTCGACTCTCCTACCTCTTTAGAAGTCTTCTTATCGTCTCTACAACCGTGTAGTCGTCGTCTTCTCCGGCAAAGTGGTCCTCCTCATCGCTCGAGAGCCCAGGTCTCGAAGGGACGGTGGTTGTCCCTTGCCTTGCATGTTGTAATTGGCCCTTCTTTGTTGCTCTCTAACCCGGAGAGTCTACGGTGTGAAGGCGGAGGAGGCGTTGCAGTCCTTGCTCTCGTGGTCGACCGGTAGGCAGAGGTTACAAACCGGGTGCTGGTCCTTCTGCACGTATTTGTGGTGGCAGTTACGGCAGAATTTAAAGGGTGTCTTGTCCATTTCTTGCGCTTCAGGGGGCCCCCTGTGTGGGCATTCACCGTTGGACGTCGAAGTTCTCCTTCTCCTTTATCGTCCCGGCTCGATGGTGTTTTTCCTCGTTGTTTTCTCAGTCTTTTCCGTGCAAAAATCAACTTTTCTGCGTCTTCTTTCCTCCAAAACTCTGCAGCCCCTCGGGAACGATCCAGACCCAACGGCGGAAAAAAGAATCTGAAGATGGCGCCCAAGGTGGGAGCTTCCGCAGGTAGCGTGCCAACATCACAGGAAGTACACCAAAATGTGGGAAGTCAACGCCCAACTGGGTGACGAAAAAAAATTAAACGAAAGAAAGGACTACGATTCCGGATCCAACCACTAGACCGCGGAATAATGCACAGCATAGTGAATCCAGAAAGATTCACGCTGCAAAATTATGAGTTCTTACTATTGGCTTTGACCATTCTGTTTTCTGACTTTACCTTGCTCTATGGACTATTGCCTTTGACATGCTCTCATGTCATCCTACTTTTCAATTCCATCTTGCTTTGGGCCTTTCTGTGTGCATAGCTTAACTAACTCCATTTTCATGACTGAAGTCATTTTCTGTGCCTGCACGAAGCTGCAGAGCTAAAGAGGGCATGTTTTGCTTTCCTCCTCTTTTTCACACTTTTCTGACTGGATAAATCCGGTTCTTATCAGAGGAATGTACTTGGTCCATCTCGAAGGCATAGTAAAGGCCTGATCAACCGATGCCGTGGACTTGGAGCAGACTGGTACGTGCTCTCATGAGAGCAAGGGGGCGAGGCTTGCTAGAAGCTTCGTTATGTTTGGATTTGTATTAAAAGGGGGAGCCTCCACTGGTCTGGTGGAAGTTTGGTGGATTCCGAGTGAGGGCAGACGTGTCTATCTCGGATTGAACCCTGATTGCTGAGCTCTGATCCCCGGCTGTGTGAAGACTTCCGCCGGCCAGAAGTGGGCAGTGTATGCATCAGGTAATGTATTTTGTTTTGTGGTTATTGCCATTGTGATGTGAGCCAGTGGCTGTGATCATTTGAGGTGTTTTGTTTGTGGTGTGGGAGGTGCACACCCAGAGTGATCCTCTACTGTTTATATTATATATATATATATATATATATATATATATATATATATATATATATATATATATATATATATATATACACATACATATACATATACATATATATACACATATACATATATCTTTCTGATCTCTTGCAGGACGTCAAGTGTATCTTATCTTATATCAGTTCAGTATTTTAGTTTGCTCAGTTATTGATTTATGCCTTTAGATTATACGTTTGCTACATATATTTGAATCTAATGCATTTGGTATCTGAGACAGCCTTTGTTTAGAGAGTATTATGTAATAAACCCCAAGCCTTAGTCTAAAAGTGATAGTCTTTGGATTTTGTTAAATAAAACTCAATTTCAAAAGGTGCTGTTTGTTTTGTGTTGAAGTCTTGCTGTGCCAGGGGTGGTAAGACATGCTCAAAAGTGTATATTATTCAAAGGTGCAGTGGTATATTTGCCTCCCAGGTGGGAGTGCACTGATTGGGTGTGGCATATTGGTGAAAACCACATTCAAAACATTGCCTCACGTTGTTAATACAAATCTCCCTAAATTGTTCAGTAGGAAACTAGATCCACTAGCAATGGATGCTTCCATGCAGGACTGGAGAGTAGGTCAGAATTGTTTTCCGACCTCCTCTCCAGACTCGAGGAAGTTGATGTAATTTTGACAACTGCTCCCTGGAGAGTAGAAATAGGGTTCACAATCATACTGGAACTTTCTTTAGTTCCTCTAATAATTCTCCCTTATTTCCACCGCCAAGCTCACTCAGGCCTTTATTTGTTTGTGGCTTGGAAACTTTCTGCAGCTCGCTGGCAAGTTCCATGCCTTTCAGGAGGATTTGCCTACTACAATTCAACAGGCTTGGTCTGAAGATTCACCAGAGATAAGCCTTGACTTAGTGCAGATGAGCAAGTTTGTGTCTGAAACAAGAACTGAATCGGTGGGGACTAATATTCAAAATGTCTTAAATTAAACATTTCTGGCTGAAGTAGGTCTATGTTAGAAAACCATAAATTTAACTCACTACTTTCACTCTGCTGTTGTCTGTATGAAATGGTGTAGATTTTTCCTATTGCAGATCTCTGAAAGCCTCCTAAACATCATAACTGGGGCATTAGGCTACGTACAGAGTGAAGACCTACTAACCTATACCCTACTCAAATGGAAGAGTAGTCAATTAATCAGTTCCAAATCAAGCACTGTGTTTCAGTACAGAATCCAACATGCACCATTGAAAGCACAATTTGGATTGTACGTGCTCATCCAATGCTGCCTTTTTAATTTGAAAGTGGTGCTGCTTCACATGATGGCCGAATCCATGCAATTACTAGTATACTATTATGCAGCTGGTTTTGCAATACCAAATTACCACACTTCAAAATAACACACACTAATGGCCAACTATGAATCCATGTTAAGCTAGACCGAATAACATAAGAACTATCCAGAAGCTTTTAAGAACATTATACTAAGGCCCTCCTCAAGTAAATAAACAATACTGTGGCTGACAGCTGCACACACTTCACAGCTTCTAAATGTTGCAGTAATCCTTATCAAACAAAACTCAAACCCGTCAACCAAACATTTTAGTTTGTACGACAAAGTAGAGGCAACTTTGAAAAAGAGTGCTTTAAAATTTGTATATTATATAGGTCTAGCCTTCCTCCATATGAGAAACCAAAAGGTCTTTCTGTTAGAACCCTCCTCTTCTAGTTAAATGCATACTGATTGCATTCATTGCTGTGTGACGGTGATGAACTATTATATTTTTATGCAAATTAGTACCAGTTAGCTTTGCCACCATTGGTGATCCACATTTTTTGTCCATTAATGATATATTCATCTCCCTTCTTCTCTGCTCTTGTTTTTAAGCCAGCGACATCAGATCCTGCCCCAGGCTCTGTGACACAGTATGCCTTGAAGAAGAAAAAACACAATACAAACCAGGTTAATAGGATTAATCGTAATAACATGGTTAACGGAAAAACTATTTTAGTTTTCAATATAACCATTTGATTTAAAAAAAACTATTTAAAAAAAATATGCAAGGTTTATGTAAACACAATTATCTTGTGATAATGGAAAATAATCCTAATTAACATGACATTAGTTATTACATCTGCAGCTATGGCGCAGTCTCAGAATGAACATCCTCAATCTATTCTTACTGCAACCTGAGGCATATTCAAATTTCTCAAGAGTAGTCACAGAAGTTGAGAGCCCCGGATTGTCAATTTTTAACCAATCTTCAAGTTCAATTCACATATATGAAAGATGATGAAAGCGGTGTTAAGCATAGTAGATAAGGGTGTGAGGGAGTTTAAGCAATCTCCTTTGCCAATCTGAATCTTAACTCTTCTTTTTTTTGCTTGGCAACTCTTTCACTTTCTCTGATGTCAATTAATGCCCACTGCAACACATCATCTGGATAAATAGAACAGGTACGGGTCTTACTGTATGCCCACTAAATACCTCTGTTTCCCCACTAATAAATATATCATTCTTTATCTCAGAACAAATTACCTCTCTACAACTCGAAAAAAGAAGCCTGACCTCGTTATCCTACAATGTAACTGCTTTTTAAGACTTTGTCTAGTCCATTTTATGGTTAACATTGGAAGTTATTGCTATAACGGGTTGTCTCTTGCAGGATTTCCCTGCTCTTCTCAGCAGGCAAGGTCACAGAATATTGGCCTGTCGCTGAATACCTGGGCTGGCGGCTAAAGTGAGTGGACTAATCTGAAAGGATGGTGGTCATGCTAGGACCTTCAACTTGATAAACTGTAAACTATTTTTTTAATAAACCTACACCATTCATCTACATGACCTGGAAGTGTGATGTATGCTTACCAAAACATAGCATCTATTTTTATGTTAATACATTTTTATTGTCAACCATGAAAAAACACAAAGAATCATTAATGTATCAGCTGTAGATAGTAACCATTAATATTGGAGATCAAGCTTTCCAACCCACTTTAATTTCATTGATATCATAGATAAACTTGTACTTAAAATAAAACGTCCATCATTAAGATCATATATAGGTTTAAAAAAAAAAAAAAACACGAGTGCACGTCAGGAGAAGTCATTCTTCACCAGCCCCCCACCTGTAGAGTTATCTTGCTTATAAATGCACTCCCAGACTCTCCTCTGTCTTCAGAGTTGCGGTCACTGGACAAAGAGCAGCATTCTCTCACTTTCACACACGGCGTTCCCCACTACATGTGGGCACAAGTAGAAAATATTTTGAATTGAAAAAAGGACTATCTGGTTTTCAAAGAAAGTGCTTACCCGTAGTGCATGTCTATCATTTCTGAGCTCGTGATTTAAAGCAGAAAAATATTCCATATTTAAATACTGTTACACTGTAATAATGTGCCTTCTACCACAGAATACATACTGGTGAACAGCATAATAAAATCAAATTAGTACCTTTGATAGAAAAACTTGATGTTTCCATAAGTCTATTCTGTTTTGTTGATTGTTGGTAGTCTTTGGCCTTCCACACATGGTTTGCTAAATTGACCAACCTGGGAGTAGAGGCAAGCATGTTGAAGGCTGCATTTCTGTAGGATTGAAGGACAATGGAGGGGGAGACATACAAGACAGTAGCTGGAAAGAGTAGATGCTTTCGTCTACTGCTTTTCAAGGAGGGACACTTCTATGGCAGCATTGAAGCACAAGTTACTACTTGTAACAATATATCTGTAAGAGACATTAGTTACTACTTGTAACAATATATCTGTAAGAGACATTAGTTAGTGATAGATTCCTTACCTTAGAATTTCCCCAGGCGTCAGACTGGATACGGAAGGTTTTGCTCATCAGTACCCCTGTTTTGCTTATCAGTACCCCTGCGCGTCAGTAGGTGGCGTCCTGCGGCTCCGCGCCCGTCACTGGCATCGTCAGCGCCAAGAAAAAACGTCACGGAGAGTACTTAGGTACTACCCATGCGCGCTGACGTCAGTTCTGTACACGACTTTCCGCGACAGGAACGCAGAGCCATGCAAGATACTGACCATTGGTGTTGAAAACTAGGGCCCTGAAAGGGATGACCTTAACCCTAGTAATCAGTTTGCAGAACGGGGAGGATGGGTGGGGCGGTAAAGAAGCTATCATTAACTGATGTCTCTTACAGATATATCGTTACACAAGTAGTAACTTGTACATCTGAAAGAGACACGTTAGTGATCGATTCCTTACCTTAGAATAAATACCACAGCAATACCAACCCCGGTGGAGGGTCTGCGAACATGATTACACCAGAAAGTCAGGGAGCACAGAACGGCCAAAGAAGCCATCTCTCCCGACCGGACTGTCAAGCAGTAGTGCTTGGTAAACGTGTGCAGCGAGGCCCACGTAGTTGCCTGACAAATGTCCTGCAAGAGAAAGCTGTGTCCCAAGGCAGTAGTAGCTGCCGTTGCCCTGGTGGAATGGGCACGCAGCCCCAGAGGAGGCTCTTTCTTAGCCACGGAGTACCATGCTTTGATACACAGAACGACCCACCGGTAGATTGTCCGCTTGTGCACGGCCCGACCTTTTTTGGCGCCCACATATCCAACAAAGAGCTAGTCATCCTCCTGGAACTGTTGTGTACGCTGCAAATAGAAGCGAGCGCCCGTTTTGTGTCCAGACAGTGGAGCCTCTCCTCCCTAGAGGGATGCTGAGGCAGAAAGAAGGTGGGCAAAGTGATGGCCTGCCCGATGTGGAAAGGCGTGATAACCTTTGGCAAGAAATAAGGACGGGTCCTCAGAACCACCTTGTCCGGGTGAACAGAAAGGAAAGGAGGTTTAGAAGAGAGAGCCTGGAGCTCACTCACCCTTCCGGCAGAGGAAGGCCGTCTTGAGAGTGAGAAGACGTAAGGGACAGTTATGAAGGAGCTCAAAGGGAGCGAACATCAGAAAGGTCAAGACAAGATTCAAGTCCCACTGAGGCATTATGAAAGGCAAGGGTGGAAACGTATGCGTATTGCCTTTGAGGAAACGGTTGACAACCGGGGACTTAAAAAGAGAAGGCTGATCTGGAAGCCGTAGAAAGGCAGAGATGGCCGAAAGATAACTTTTGATAGTGCCCAGAGCAAAGCCCTGCTGGGCCAAAGATCGAAGGAACAGAAGGACCTCAGAAAGAGGGGCACAGAGGGGATCCACAGCCTTTGCCGTGCACCATACCACAAATTTGTTCCACCTGCAGGAGTATACTGTTTTAGTGGAGGAACCCCTGGCTGCCAAAATAACATCACAGACTTTGGGAGAAAAGTTGAAAGCTGTGAACTGTTGCCGCTCAATCTCCACGCATGGAGGTGGAGGCTGGACAGGTTCGGGTGAAGGACAGTCTCCTGCTGCTGCGTGCGAAAGATCCTCCCGAAGAGGCAGACGGATTGGGGGATCGACCGCCATGCCTAGGATACCAGTATCTTTGTGCCCAATCTGGAGCCACAAGGATGACTTGGGTCGGGACGCTCCTGATCTTCTTCAGCATTCTGGGCAGAAGTGGTATATGAAGAAAGGCGTACAACAGACCGCAACTCCACTCACGGCGAAAAGCGTTGCAGAGCGAGTGCCGCCTTGGAATTTCCAACGCACAAAACTGATGACATTGCGCATTCTCTTCGGTGGCGAATAGATCTAACCAAGGCTCTCCCCACTGCACTGTTGTCCGTGAACATCTGCACCACGCATCCCTGGACAGAGGGAAGGAATGCCTTCAGTGAAAGTCAGATCACCCGCGGCTCCAAAAGGTTGATATGGAGCAGTGACTCCGCCAGAGACCAGAGGCCTCTGATCTCCGCCTCTCCCAAGTGGCCTCCCCATCCCAGGAGGGACGCGTCCGTCACCACTGTGTGCTCCGGTTGGGGAAGGGAGAGGGATCTGCCACTGACCCAATCTCGATTAGTGAGCCACCACTGCAATTGTTGAGCATGCAGCCCGAGATCTGGACATGATCGGACAGGTTGCCCTGATGCTGTGCCCAGTGGAACTTCAAATCCCACTGCAGAGCCCGCATATGCCATCTGGCATGTTGCACTAGCAGGATGCAGGAGGCCATCAGGCCCAGGAGCCGGAGGGTCATCCTGACTGAAACCCGGGATAGAGGCTGAAAGATCGGAATCATAGCCGTAATATCCCGGACTCGCTGCTCGGGAGGATAAACCCGAAACCGCGTTGAATCCAGAACCACTCCGCTGAAGGGGAGCTTCTGAGAGGGACTCAGGTGCGACTTCGGCACATTGATGGAAAACCCCAGCAGATACAGGAGGTCGGCCGTAGTCTGAAGGTGGCTAACGACCGTTTGGGGCGAACCTGCCTTCAACAACCAGTCGGCGAGGTAGGGGAAGACTGACACCCCAGACCTGCGCAGATGAGCTGCGACCACCTCCATCACTTTCGTGAACACCCGAAGGGTGCTGGTAAGGCCGAAGGGGAACACGGAAAACTGAAAATGCTCCAGGCCCACCATGAACCGCAGGTAACACTGGTGGGCCGGCAGGACAGGGATGTGAAAATAAGCGTCCTGTAAGTCCAACGCTACCATCCAGTCTCCGGGGTCTAGGGCAGCAAAGACCTGAGCCAGAGTCAGCTTTTTGAACTTCTCCTTCCGGAGGAAGCGATTTACGTACCAGAGGTCCAGGATGGGGCGCAGGCCTCCCTTGTCCTTCTTGAGGACCAGAAAGTAGTGGGAATAACAACCACTCCCTACTTCCTGCCCAGGAACACGCCAGAGCCAACGGCATAGGATCCTGTGGCGCTGGAGCCGCTGGCGGAGCCGCCGGGCCAACAGGATCTGGACACGGGACTGCGGTGCCCGAAGGCGCACCGGCGGGAGCTCGAGGCCTGAAAAGGCAGTCCATGGTAGCAAAAAACTCTTGCACCTGTTCGGGAGTCGCTGACGGACACGGGTAGGGCGGGTAGACCGTGGGACTACCAGGCTCCAGAGGAGCCGCAGGGGCAGAGCCCCTGTCCCCCTCTGAGGAGCGACATCGGGGAGCGAACAAGCTTCTTCGACTTCTTTTTATGACATCACTTACCAGAATCCGAGGGCAAAGACTTGAAGCTCGAGGAGCAACGGCTCCGGTCCCAGGAACGGCCCCTAGACCCGGAACGGCGGTGGGAGGAATGCAGAACCTTCAGCAATTTCCGGCGCCGCTCTCGCAAGGCCTTCGGGCCATGGCTCGACAGTCCCGGGAGTCGTGATCAGTCTCCGGGCAGTAGAGGCAAACATCGTGAGGGTCCGCCACCGACATATGACAGCGGCAGGCCCCACAGGACTTAAAGCCAGGCATGCCTACGTGCACCAGGAGAAAAACAGGGGACACACAAGTCTCAAAGTAGTAGTAAAAAAAAAACTAAGGTACTTGCTCAATCTGGATCTGCGCTTGCTGCCGCGGAAAAAGAAAGAACTGATGTCAGCACGCATGGGTGGATCCTAAGTACTTTCTGTAACGTCATCTCTGCACCGACGACGCCAGTGACGGACGCGGTGCCGCTGGACACCACCTACTGACGCGCCGGGGTACTGCTAAGCAAAACTTTCCGGATCCAGTCTGACGCCTGGGGATATTCTAGGGTAAGGAATCTATCACTAACGTGTCCCTTTCAGATGCTGGAAGTACCAAAAGGAAACTTTGGCTACAAATCAGAGAAAGGGCGTAATGTGATGGGTTATTAATGATGGGGTTAATTTCATCAGTTGGCTTGGTTTAGTATTGGATTACAGAACGCTTGATTAGCAAGTAAGGAGTGTTGGGGAAGATGGTGAGTTTTTAGGTCTCGCCTGTCGATGCGCATGCGCATCGAGCAAGGCGAGAGTATTGCGAGTTATCCACTCTTTATCCACACTGCAAGGAATCGTGGCGATTCCTTGCAGTGCCCGTGACTTTTAAGGTCAATGCGCATGCGCATTAAGCTTATGCGCATGCGCATTGACCTTAAAAGTCACGGGCGCGTGCATGTCCGTCTTTGTTTACCGTGTCGCATTTCTCCTCCCCCCTCCCCTCTCTTCCCTTCGGCTTGTTTGTTGATTTGACCCGCTCCGCCCCCTCCCCTTCCCACCGTGTCGCATTTCTCCTCCCCCCGCCCCTCTCTTCCCTCCGGCTTCGTTTTTTTTTTTGTTTATTTTACCCGCCGTGTCTCCGATCCTTTCGCTTGTTTATTTGAATGAGCGTTTCCCTGGCTTAGAGCGGCACCCAATTCATGGGTGCCTTACTTTAATGTATACAGATGCTTGCTCTCCTCCCTTTGTGAGTGTTTCTCTGGCTCAGGCAAGCATGCTGCTGGCTTTCACGTTCCTGTAGCTGTACCCTTTACATCCGTGTTCCTAACCTTACTGCTTCAGACTATTAAGCCACCTTCACACCACCAGCCCCCTTTAGCAGCCCACGCATGCTCCTCCGCACAGAGGTTCCAATCACAGTAACTGCATGCCACAGCTTCTTCGTAACTAACGTCCTCCTGTGCCGTGAACCTCAGAGAACGAACAAGAAAGAGGTTACTGGAGGTTCTTTCAGTGGGTACACACTCTCCCTGAAATCTCAGCTGAGGGGCACCGACAGCGAAACTGGTTAATGCAATCTAGTAGCACAATTAGGGGAGTGATGATCATTTTTATGTGTTGATACATTTTAATTATTCAATGAAAGTTTTACTGCATTTTTTTTTTGTTGGGTAGCTTCATCATTAACAATGGCGGCGCGTGCCTTTATTCATCTTTAATAATGGCGGTAGCATGCCTTTCTTTTGTTCTGCGCGGCTCGCCCATCTCTTTATTTACTTTGCTGTCATTCAGAAGCTGTCAGTGGTGGCCGCTGTTCAACAGCCTGTTGCGTTTTTGCGGTCACAGGAAACAAAGTTCCAAAACGTTCCTGGGGCCGTAATCGAAAAATGTCATGTCAGCATTAGGAATAGGCGTGGCAGAAAGCAGCATAGCTTTTTCACACCGCCTACAATGTCTCCAGCCTTATATCTGCTTTATTCGCTACAATCAGCAAGTCATGAATATTTGTTGGGCGAAGCGACATTTAACGCTTTGCAGTGAGTTATAGTGCGTGTGCATTTACACATGGGGAAGGGGGTTGTTAAGCGCCTGCTGCACAAAACATTGCTCTAGGAGCGCTGCGCAGCAGACAATGGAAATCCGATGGAAGTAGATAAGCACTAATCACTGGTTACATTCTCAATGGCTCCCAATGCTGATAAATAATGTTTAATATTTGTTATCAGACGCCACAGTGGAGCCGCTGCAGTTCTGTGTTCATTTCCACACAGAAAGCCGGCCCTCTTCTTTCTCTCACTAGCTCGCCTCCAACCCTCATCTCCCAATGTAATTTCATGTAATTCTTTTAGTGAACGACTTTATTACAATGATGCCAAATCCACGATAAGAAGACAAGCAGGTTTATTGCAGCACAGCTAAGGCGTCCGCCCAGGTTGATCTCCAGATGCAACTGGAGATAACTGAGTGGAATATACAGTTACAGGCACTCCATTAAGAATGTAGAACGCCATGTGAAAATACACAGAGCGCACAACAACCAGGCCTCATCAGCTGTACCTCAAAACAACCAGGACTCATCACCCCTCTCTCACAACAACCAGGCCTCATCACCCCTCTCTCACAACACTCACTCTCACTCACCCTCAACCCCTCAGCCTCACCCTCACCCTCACTCACCCTCAACCCCTCACCCTCACTCACCCTCACTCACCCTCACCCTCACTCACCCTCAACCCCTCACCCTCACTCATTCACCCTCACTCACCCTCAACCCCTCCCCCTCGACCCCTCCCCCTCAACCCCTCACCCTCACCCTCACTCACCCTCAACCCCTCACCCTCAAACCCTCACTCACCCTCAACCCCTCACCCTCAACCCCTCACTCACCCTCACTCTCACTCATCCTCACTCACCCTCAACCCCTCACTCACCCTCACTCTCACTCACCCTCACTCAGCCTCAACTACTCCCCCTCACTCACCCAAAACCCCTCACCCTCACTCACCCTCAACCCCTCACCCTCACTCACCCTCACTCACTCACCCTCAACCCCTCACCCCCTCACTCACCCTCACTCTCACTCACCCTCACTCAGCCTCAACTACTCCCCCTCACTCACCCAAAACCCCTCACCCTCACTCACCCTCACCCTCAACACCTCACTCACCCTCACCCTCCCCACCCTCACCCTCACTCACCCTCAACACCTCACTCACCCTCACCCTCCCCACCCTCACCCTCACTCACCCTCAACACCTCACCCTCAACCTCAACCCCTCACCCTCACTCACCCTCACTCCCCCTCACTCACCCTCACTCACCCTCACTCACCCTCACTCACCCTCACTCACCCTCACTCACCCTCACACAGTGCAATAGTTCTCAGACCATTTCAGTTAGAGCTTTTAGAAATGTTTATGGCTTTTTTTATTTGTAATACTTTAGCATTGGCTACAGGAAACAAAAATGCTAAACATTGACAAAAAAACCCCATAAACAATTCTAAAAGCACTAACTCTAATGGTGCGAGACCTATTGCATTTCCAATGCTTGTTAGAAGAAAGAGAGCATGAGGAGTTCAGATGAGATGGTGAAACCGTTGGGACATTGGAAGATAAAAAAAAAAGCTTTCTGGTTTCACAATAGTTGCTGAGGTGCAGCGCAGTGCGCTGCAGTTTAGGAGGTCTTGGAGGCGGACGGGGAAGGAGCGGAGAGACTACCTAGAGGCAGAAAGTGAAGTGCGTCGGCAACGGCCCCTGGCTGCCGACTGATGAAGAAAAAGGGCAGGTATTTCAAGTTGTATAAGCCCTTGTAGGTCTCCATGGACTCCAGCTCTTAGCAGCCTCATTTACTGCCTCATTTACACTCCGCTTTTTGGGACGAGCGCGGTAGCCGTAGCTCGCTGCCGCAGTTTGTGCCCCTGCAGCTAGAGCTGGGTGCAGCTTGCGGGTGGAGTGTGCTCCGCTCGATCCCTGTAGATTGGGAGTATTATACATTTAACCACAAAGAACCGAGTCATATGGACAGTTTTATCAAAATAAGAGCCACTAATATTCATCAGCCATCATTTGCTAGCTGTCAAAGGAGGTAAAAAGTGTCTACAGAAAGTACTTGCATGAAGTGGCCGACAGTCTCTCTTCCAAATGAAAAACAGGTACTACTTCTATTGGGCTTTTTAAATAAAATTTACTTTAAAGAATGATATGGTTTATTATAGCCCATAGGATTTTGGAGGGTACACATGTAGTACCGGTGGATTGTGAAAGTTACAACTGTGGCAACATTAGAACAGTCTATTTAAAACATCAAATATTTAGATTGAAAGACTTGTGGAGCGTTTGTGCTCCTCCTGTTGGTAGGATGGCAG
The DNA here is from genome assembly GCF_964261635.1 of Lissotriton helveticus. Classification (NCBI taxonomy): domain Eukaryota; kingdom Metazoa; phylum Chordata; class Amphibia; order Caudata; family Salamandridae; genus Lissotriton; species Lissotriton helveticus. Next base: position 34,167,537 of record NC_136058.1, read on the forward strand.
TCTATATTTGATAAACTAGTGCTCTGCAGGCGGAGCCGATGAGAGCCGCCTTTTACCAGCTACTTTGTTTACAAACCCCCAGGCAGGGGTCTCCAGACTTGGATGGCAGAAAAGAACTGTGATACAACTAAGGTACATTAAAGTATTAGTTTCATTTTGAAATGGGGCAATGGAAACTCCCCCAGCCTACTATGAAAATAATAAAACCGGAATTAGAAATTGCCTCAAAGGGAAGGTGAGGCGCAGCGCGAGTCCTGCAATGGCAGAGGGACGGGTGACCGGCTCTACAAAAAGCTCAATTAGGAATTATTTTCGGGCTACCAGTGTGCCATTAGATTCGTCCTCAGACAACAGTGCCTTGGTCCCGGTTTGGACTAGTCTGGGCCCCTCTTCTTCTTTGGAGTCTATCTTGCACAGCACCAGCCATAATTTACCTTTGGTAGCGGGCATAAAACCAGCGTTCGTAATCATGCCTAAAGTTGACAGATGAAGTTTCAATAGGGGGTATATCAAGTTTCCACCACGTGGAGCAGAACACCTCGAACCCTGCCACGGCTTCCAGCCTAATTCACATTGGGGATAAAGTGGACCAAGTACTCACCTCACTGTCCCTGATTTCTAAGATCGGCGATAACGAATCAAATAATAATAAAATCTCAGTGGTTGCCCAAGTGTTGCAAGGTAATGATTCAGGGAGTCATTTTGCTTCACCTTTAGCCATAAAAGTGAAAGCCTCTCCAGAAACGAATGTATTGGTAAATACAGCTACAAACTCTTCATCTTTTATTGCAGCTACGATTGGAAGTGAAAATGCTATAGCTCAAGAGCAAAGAAATCTTTCGAATCAGTTTTTAGCTGCCATGGAAGCGCAAATAGAGGATACACTTAGCAAAACTCCAATGATGGGACGGAGGGTAGGTAATTACTCCCCCGTTTCAGATTTGCTCCCTGACAAGTTCTCAATGTTGGGGGATGAAAGCGCCTGACAGGATACAATGGCCAGGGCACTTCTTTGGTAGTCTACAAAAATGGAACTTCAGATAGATTTGCCTCACTCATTTGCAACACACCTGGCAGATATAGGGAGCAAATTAATACAATTGGATTTTATGTTAAGTACACTGGATTAGGATAAACTTTGCCCATGTTCCCCTATTATTAATAAGCTCAATGCTTTTCCAGGGGTATTGAGAGCATTGGTGAAAGGTATTAAGGATAATATTTCCAGGGCGGATATATCCTCTCTGGAAATACGTTTTATGGCAGAGGAGCTGACGTGCAATGAACGGGGGACGGAGGACAGGGGAATGGATCATTAAGGTTCTAATCTAATACAGTTTGCACACAGTTAGAGACAGATGGGATTACTCAATTAGAGACAGATGGGATTACTCAACAGGGTAAGTCTGATCAAAAAAGTAGCTCGATGCTTAGAGAACCTCTAATTGTAAGTGACCAAGTCCTGGGATTTCAAACCTGTAGTTCTGCAGAGACCACCGCAGGGACAAGTCTTTCAAGGAGGGCAAAAAAAGAAACTAAAAAGCCCCCCCCCCCCAAAAAAAAAACTACGCTAATTCCTAAACTATCAATAAATAACCCTACTACTGTAGACCCAATATTTGAGTAGACAAAGATGGTTAAGGATCAGCAAATAGTTCCTAAAGACATGGAACCACCTAGCCAGTTAGGTGATAATGAAATAAATATACAGGTTGATCTGCCTACCAAATTGCCTTTGGGGAAAGCAATTATTAATGTGGACTGGAGGGCTGAAAATCTTGGGCAGCGGCAAGAAGAACTCTGAATGGTTAAGGATGCAAGCACACAAGCAGTACGGGTGGGCCAAGAGCCTATAATTGGGGATCCCATCACAGGCGCTCAGGGGGTGGAATCAAGTATAGGATAGTCAGGCCCGCACTTTAGGATTGGATATCTGGATCCCCCCCCCAAAGAGAGCAAGTCATTGGGGGAAAGAATAACGTCGGGGATCCGGATTCTGGAGCAGGTGAATCTAAGCAGCATTCAAGGTTAGTCACCTACAAAGGGTCCCGAATAGGGGTCTTCTATACAATTGTAATACAGCAGAGGGAACAATGGAATAGGAGGATCCCCTACCAATTCAACCGGTGGTGTCAAGCGATGTTCACTTTGGGCAATAAATGGGTGATTGACAGCAAGCTCCAGGAATTGGTATGTATTCCCAGGTTCTGCCCCAGGGGTCCTCGGGATACGCTTAATAAAGGGAATGTGCTGAGATTGTGTACCCATATCCCAGCTCCTAACCATATTACCTCAGAGGATTTGTTATGGGTACAATTTGATCCTCTAGGTTTGAATGCCACAGGGGAAGTCTCGAGAATTTCATGAAGGAGTTGTACTTTGAGAGATGCAGTGTGGGGGTGAAAAAGAAATGTTTGCAGATTGGGGGATCTAACTAGTGAAATCTACTCCCCCTTTAGTACATGTATGCTTTACTAAACCAGCCCATAGGTCAGCTAACTCAAAGTATTCTTAAGGGCACATCAGGCAGAAGCAGATGCTGGAAATCAGAGGAAATAAAGAGGGCAAGAGCACTGATCATCATATATTCGCGGAATCAGAGAAAGGTGAGATTTAGTTAAAAAAAAAGCATTGGGCAGGAGGCAGGGTGATTGATGAATGTCACATATAGATCACTTGGCCTTTTGCCTCAGTTCTGATGGGAGTATACGTCAACCTAACTGGAAATTGAACTGAAGGGCCTTAATAAACCATGAGGCCCAAGACAACCACAATAAACTTATGGAACGTGGCATGGCTCCAAAAACCTATGGGAAGCAAAGGATAGTGTCTTTATTTGGGTACTGGCGACATCCTCTGTGTTCAAGAAACATGGGCACAGGCTCCCACTGCTCTACCAGGTTTCTATGATATTTTTTCTACTGCTTCTCGCCCAAGTCCTTTTGGCCGTCCTTCAGGGGGTCTATCAAATTTTATCAAGGATACAGCCAACCTAACAGGGATGGTTCTGGACAGCAATTGTTTGGCAGCCCAAGCTGTTTCTAAATATGTTCGGAAAACCAACACAAAACAAATGGTGCTGGTTGTGGATGTTATTTGAATGCTCCTAGGAAAGCAAGACTAGAGTTGGTAAATCATTTCCTTGAAAGCGTTGAAGGCCTCCTTCTAGATCATCCGCACTGTGAATTTATAATCACCAGAGATTTTAATATCAGGGGGCTGGAGGAGAACATTGTTGGAGTTTCCGATGCAAATGTTGACTATGGAATTTATAATTTTACGAAACTCCACAACTTAGTATCTGCTCAGTAGGAACTGGAGGTGAGAAATAAGGAGTCGATTTTCCCACCAACCTGTAAAAATGAATTAACCATTGATAATAGCTTTTTATCAACAGGTCTGGACGCTCGATTAGGTCACTTTGACATCTCAATAGAGCATAAAGTGACCACAACCCATTAGGGAGCATGCTGAGTCTTGCATTAAGACCAGCTGACAAATCCATCAAAGTGGGTACCTCAACAGGGGGGAAGAGTCTGTGAAGGTATATAGAAGAATTGGCTATCTGAATATAAACCTATAGTTTGTACCTGGTTAAAAGCACTGGAGTTCATTTTAACTATAAATCATCTAGAAGGTGCCTAACAAGAGTGGGGAAGACTGAGGGACAACCTACAAAAGCATCTATAAGAACAGTAGGGTAGGCCCAAAATTCAACAGGGAGGGCACAATCCAGCAAGGGCATGTAATTTTTGCAAGGCAATCATTGTTTTTAAGAGAACGCCGTGTAAAGTGCAGCGTGTTCACCGGTGTAATCCATCTAAAACTTTAGCCGCAGCAGTACAATTAGCAAAATGGTTACACAAAAATATTGTTTGGGAGCAACAGAAGAAAAGAAATGATAAAGAATGGGCCACAATCTTCCAGTTATTAAAGGATTCGAACGAAACCCAATTTAGGGCTAACATAAATAAATTAAAAGACAGTAACTCGATGAGGGAAAATGGAGTTTCTGAAGCAGCTTTGGCGCGCCATATTGTTGAGCTGTACCTGGAGCAGATTGTAGTGGCAGACGGTCCAGCCTCTATTGGATTATCAATTTTACCCTCTAAAGGAAATTGGTAGCATTTGAACCAAGTCTACAACATCAAGAGGATCCGGAAGCTGGGCTGGGACAGCCAGAGGAAGAGACCCATTTGGTTCAGTGCAAATTAACAAACAGTCGGGAGATGGCAAAAGTATTAAAACAGCTGAAATCCAATGGAGCCCCTGGCCAGAACAGCCTGCCATCCAGCATTTTTAAGGAGGCGCATATAGGTTGGGAAAAAGTGTAGTCAGCTCTCTATAATTATTCTTTTTAAACGCTGATGTATCAGAGGGTTGGAGAGGATTCATTTTATGCCCAATATTTAAGAGCGGAGATCGGACTCTGGACGCAAATTATAGATTGGTTGCCCGACTTGAAATTGAGGCAAACGTTTATGCCAGAAGTTTATTAGAACATCTAAACTTCTGAGCGACTGAGGAGTGCATTTTGCCATTCTTTCAAACAGGATTTAGGGCAGGGGCATTCACGGTAGACCATATTCAAGCTCTCTCTGTCCTCCGGTACCATGCCTTTCAGAGGGATAAACCACCACTCTTGTGCTGTTTTATAGACTACAGCGCAGCTTTAGATATGGTGGACAGGGCTATCCTCTGGAGAAAGCTTGCAGCTTGGGGTATACCATCAAATCTGCTAAGAGCTATCATATCATTACATACAGAGACCAGGGTTCGGGAGAAAACTAGCTCAACAATGGTAACACAGAAAGTAAAAACAAATTGATCTAGGGACAGCACTGGACGGCTGTAGTTTGGTTCCTCCTAACCCAAGCTCAGTCAGTTGATAAATAATTCAATACGCTGATAATATCGTGGTTATGCATCATACCAAGTCGGGTTTTCAAAGGGCTTCAGTCACCTTGAGTAGATTTTACAAGGCTAACCATCTATTGGTGAATCCAAAACTAAACTAAAGTCCTGATATTTGGTGATTACCGAAGGAAGAAGTTGGCAACTGGAAGGCAAGACCATTACTACAGCAAGGCACTAAAAATATCTGGGTGTGTGGTTTAGTGAAACTGGTTTTGCTGTTGCTCAAGTTAAATACCTTAACAAGCCAGCAGCCATTACTCAAGGAATTGTACAACTGAATTGCTTATTAAGAAGCGCTTCTGCTTCCCTCATCTTAAGAGTAGTAAACGCAACCTTAACCCCAGCCCTGCAGTACGGTCATGTCGCTTATCCTTGTGCACTGGATGATACCTTTGAGTTATTTCACATTAGAGCATACAAAAAACTATTCATCAACCACGACATGCCTGACGCTTCAGATTAAGATTTGAGCTAGGGTAAGCAATCAATCGAGTGTAAGGCATCTATGTTAAAATACTACATCAAGTGCAGGACGGCTCCCAAGAATTCGATAAAATATCTTTTGAAAAACATTTATGAAAAACCAGGCAACCCATGGTCCAGTCAACATAATGAAGCGATTCTGTTACTCAAGATTGAAGCATCTGCCTTGGGGGGATGGTGATATCCCATAGCTGGCATGGAAGACAGCTAAAAACAAGCAAATTAAAGTGACTTCCTAGGAACAGGATTTTCTCACCGTTGAGTGCCGAGGGTTGGCACAGCCTCTAAAAGATTCTTATGATGTTGGGAAGCCACAAAAGGAAAATTCTACTTACCAGTATGCATCTGTTCTTGGCATGTAGAGCTGCAGATTCACACACTGTGCATAAATCGCCATCTGGTGTTGGGCCCGGATGTTTGCACTTTGTTGTTGTTGTCCTGGAAAAGTCTTTGGAAGTCACAAGATAGGCGACTCCTCCTTTGGACCATAGTGTGCATGGGCATCTGCTCCATCTTCAGATTGTTTTTTCACCAGTTAGGGAAATTGAGTTTTGTGAGAAACAGAAAAGATGTCCATGTATTTTGTATCTAAATAAGATGATACTGAAACAGATAAAGGTAGCTGGGGAGGCGGGTGGGCGTTTGTGAATCTGCAGCTCTACATGCCAAGAACAAATACATACTGGAAAGTAGCACTTTCGTTCGAGGCATATGAGCTGCACATCACACACTGTGCATAGATTGTATAGCAGTACTCCACCTTAGCAGTGACCACCAGTATCTGTTGCAGTTGTTTGAAATAATGTTTTGAGTGCAGCCTGGCCCACACTAGCTCGTTGCTTTGCTTGCACATCTACACAATAGTGGTTTGTGATTGTGTGTGGTGTAGACCATGTAGCTGCTTGCAGATGTCAACTAAGGGAATGTTCCCTAAGAAAGCCATTGAAGCCCCTATTTTTCTGGTAGAGTGGGCTTTAGGGGGAATAGATAATGTATGTTTTGCTTTTTGATAGCAAATGTGTATACATTTGACAATCCACCTTGCAATTCCAGCTTTTGATATAGGATCGCCTTTATGTGGTGAGAAGGATACAAAAAGTTGAGTTTTGCTAAAAGGTTTTGTTCTGTCAATATAATAAAGGAGTGCTCTTTTTACATCTAGCGTATGAAGAGCTCTTTCTGCGACTGTTTGTGGTTGCAAAAAAAATATTGGCAACTCTACAGACTGGTTGAGATGAAAGGGAGAAATTACTTTAGGAAGGAATTTGGGGTTTGTTCTGAGAACCACTTTGTTATGATGGAGTTGTAAAAATGGTTCTTGAATAGTAAGTGCTTGAAGCACAATGACTCTTCTAAGGGAAGTAATGGCCACTAGGAAAGCGACTTTCCATATGAGAAACTGCAATTCGCATTTGTGTAGGGGTTCAAATGGAGGACCCATTAGTCTTGTGAGACAATATTTAAGTTCCACACAGGGGAGGGTGGTACTCTGGGTGGAATTATTCTTTTGAGTGCTTCCATAAAGGCTTTGATGGCAGGTACTCTGAATAAGGGCAAATGTTGTCTGTTTTGCAAGTAGGCTGCTATAGCAGCAAGGTGTAACCTAATAGATGTGTATGCTAGATTAGACCTTTGGAGATGTAGCAGGTAACCTATGATGTGTTGGATTGACACATCTAAGGGATTGATGTTTTTATTGTTGCAGTATATAACAAATAGTTTCCACTTGGCTGTATAGCAAGCTCTAGTGGTGGAACGTCTAGCTTCTCTGATAACATTCATGCAATCAGGGGGAAGGTTAAAGGTAACCAATCTCTAGGACTTCAGGATCCAGATCGCTAGGTTGAGCTGTGTCGGATCTGGATGTCTGATTTCTCCATGGCTCTGCGTTAAGAAGTGTGGAGAAAGGTGTAGTTTTTGGTGCGGGACTACAGTAATGTGGTGTACCACAGTTGTCTGGCCCATGTTGGAGGAACTAGGATTAGAGTCAGTGAGTGTTGCTGCAGTTTGCGCACCACCAGTGGAATGAGTGGGAGAGAGGGAAAAGCGTACACAAATCTGCCTGACCAATTCATCCATATCGCATTGCCTTTGGACAATGGGTGTGGATACCTGGCGGCGAAACTTGTGCATTTGGCGTTTTCGTGTGCGGTGAAGTGATCTATCTCTGGGTGCCCCCACGACTGGAAAAATGGTCGAAGAACTTTTGGATGAAGTTCCCACTCATGAGTCTGTTGTGTTTGATGGCTTAACAGATCTGCTATATTGTTCTGGAATCCTAAAACATGTTGGGCTAGGATAAAAATGTTTTTAGGAATAGCCCATCTCCATATACTTTGTGCTAGTTTGGATTGTTGCAGGAAGTGTGTCCCGTCTTGTTTTTGTAAATAATACATTGCTGTCGTATTGTCCGTGCTGACTAGGACAGCTTTGCTCAGATTGTGTTTCTGGAATGACTTCAACGCTAGGAATATGGCTAGTAACTCTAGGTGATTGATGTGGAGAAACCTTTGTTGAGGGTCTGGTGTAAAAAGCTCTTCTGATGGAAGCTGATCTTTCGGCTCCGACTTTTTCGGTTCGGTAGACTTACTTGGCACCGACTCTGGAACATTTTTGGGGTCTTTTTGCTTGGAACCGTGATTTTTACAGTCTCTGTGGCCGTCTGTGGAACCGGTTGTTTCTTTCGTTCCGAGGTTTTTTTCGGCTCCGAAGGGTGTGTATCCGAACTTTTAGGGAGCAGCTTTTTGCTCGGCTCCGATTGTTTTTTCGGAGTCGATGGGTTGGTGCTTGTAGATTTAGGGCCGAGTGTTTGGATGTGGAGGGAGCAATTGGCACGGAGGAGGAGGGCGGTTTCTTTTTCGGTGCTGGTGACTGAGTTTTCTTTACCGGTGGCCGACTGACTCAAGCCTGAGTCGCCTGAAGGCTTAATAGGCTTCTTTGCGGAGCCCGAGGGCAGGGCATTGGAAGCAGTCTCTCGGTGTGCACCTGGGCCCGAAGCTGAAGGTGTGACTGAAGCCTTTTCGATGGTGTGTGCAGAGGGTGAGGGTCGACGTCAACGTCTTTACTTACGACCCGCTGCACAGGAGTGAGTTCTTCGACATCGGAGTCCTCTACTTTGGAGGTGCTGATGAGGATTTCTTGGACTCACTCCTGTTCAGGTACGTCGACGCCCTCTTGGAAGATGTCATCGGGAATGGATGTCGACAAGCGAGACATTTTTATCGAGCTAGACGATCCCGAATGGTCTTCTTGGAGCGGAAAGAGGTACAAGCTGCTCAGTCTCTGGCCTCGTGCTCTGGTGAAAGGCAGAGGTTACACACCTCATGCAGATCGGTGTGGGTAAACTTCGACCCAAATTGACAACATATTTTGAATGGAGTATTTTCCATGAGCCAGATGCCAAAGCCAAGTAGGCCTGAAGGCCCTAGTCGATGATCGGAATCGAGGACTTCGAAGTTGGAGAGATACGCACGACTGTAGAAAGGGTGTATTTATTGCCGACCTCATTTTATATTGGTTATGAACTTTAGAGGTTATGTAATTATGTTTTATCTTATGAATGAAATTGTTAATTTTAGATTTGGTTAGATCTATGCACTTGACACTTGAAAAAAGGTAAATTGCACAGACTACCCGAATAATGGAATTTTGCTAATTTTTATTGTTAAGTATTTTGTATCATGTTGATTTTCTTTTAAATCATTATGGTTTTAATCAACTACACAATAAAAACATTAAATACAAGTTGTTGGGTAAGAGCATAGAACTTTTGAGATATGCATTGAAGGAATAGCAAACACTAGAATGTCTGGATAGCTAAGAGCATTTGAGAATGAAGAATGTTTGTATACAAGGGGGCAGCTTTACTTGCATACATGTTAACAGACAGTGAGGACACTTTCACAAATTCTGCATCGGACCACAAACACATTATGCATACCTATTAAGGTCATCCTAAGGATGTAACAGATAATGGACATTTAGAAAAATCATACTCAAATTTGCTAGTCAGACAGTCCCAGTCTCTGCCAGAAATAACGGAAACTCTAGGAAACGAATTGGAGAATTCCACTACACAAACTGGTGCAATAACCTAAGGGCACTTTTGGTATAGGAAGCAACGCACCACCTATTTCTATTAGGTATGGATCACTGAACCTTGGAGTACAAGCTAGTTCTATCATTAGTTATCTTGTATTTATTCTGAATAGCTCTCAATCGCCATATGTGACTTCCTGGCACTGGTGAAATAAGTGAAATCTAACTTGAAAGCAATCAATCATAGATGTCAATCTAGCAATAGGTTTTTATTTGCTACTGGAATGCAAAGTGGCTTTCAGTTTTTCAGAACTCTTTAGATTTCCAAGACCTTACAAATAAAAGGGAAAATGCTTGATTGCCAAGTCAAAACGTCCGACTTCTGCTTTTTTGCCAAAAACTGAATGAAGTGTGGATTAGTACACTTTTGGGAATAGACTAACCAGAGACACACATTTCCCTTCAAGGACAATGGTCAAAGCTTTGAATTTAGGTTTTGGGTCTATACGGTTATCGAGTGCAGTTTTATTAGGATTGGGAGCCTTGGTAATATGCTCTAAGCAGTCTACATTAGTGATCAGATATGCTGCAATATTTTAATCTTTTGAAGGCAGGTAAATTGAAATTTGGGCAGTCTAAAATACACTGAATTGCAATATTTTACTTGATAATTTAGGCAAAGACCAAGGGGTGATGTTTTAAAGAAAACAGCAAAAGAACTCTTATTAAACATTTAAGTTAGCAGTGGCAAGATTTAACATCACATAATTAATCTCAGGATCAAGGGTGATCATTTAAAACACAAAGTTGTCATCCTCTTTGTGCTTGATGACATGCATGAAGAATCCGACAGGGGCCACGCCCAGGTGCTGGTTCTCTTCATCCTATTGGCAACCTTCGGCACGGTTGACCGTGTCGATGCCGTGGGGTTGCAGGGCACATCGCTCAATTGAATCATTTCCTTCTATAAGGATTGATAAGAATCTGTCTGCCTGACGCCTTTTTTGCTCACTCAAAGTTAATTTACTTTGACGAGTACCCCAGGGAACTTTACTCTCACTTCATCTCTTCTATCTGCATATATGCCATCTAGTCCGCACCATGAAAAAAATGAACGTCCAAATCTATAATTATGAAGATGTCATGCAGCTATTATTTGGCAACTCTTCTGAATCAAAAGAGTTTTTCCAACAGTAAAAGGTTTAGGGGTCCTCATTGACGAGGAACTCTATTTAACCCCAACTCAAGAGTGGTATTTTCTTATTGCTTTCTACTACTTCGCAGAATCTGGAAAATTCCTCAAACTCCAAGACCTTATTCAAGCTAAAATTGCCCTAGTCCTCTCCTGAATTATGCCAACTTGCTCTATGTGGGCCTCCCAAAAAGCCTCAAACGCATGTTTCAAAAAGTTCAGAACCAGGCAGACCGGTTAATCTTCCAACAACCCAGACATTGTCACATTACCCCTTTGATGAAAAAGCTCCACTGACTTTCGGTGGAACAAAGGATTATTTGCAAAAAATGGCTATATGAATTCAAAACCCACAGCGGAAAAAAATCCCAGCCTTTCTCACAGCCGGAATTCAAAAGTACACCCCCAAAAGAACTGTAAGATACGCTCATATGAACTATCCGACAATAGCCAAGTTTAAAAAGGAGAATAGGTGGTTCCAGATTCTGGAACTCCTGCCGCTTTAAAAAACAGAGCCTACATGCTTGCTTGTTTCATCATCCGGAAATTGTAAGAGAAAAGGTATAGGTTACCTGTCGGTGTAGTTTTGCTTCACTATGCTGTGCATTATTCCGCCATCTAGTGGTTGGGTCCGGATTTGTAGTCATTTTTCTCTTTTTTTATTTCCTGGCCCAGGTGGGCGTTGACATACTACTATTTGATGTACTCCTCTGGAAGATCCCACCTTTGGCCGCCATCTTCGGATTATTTTTTCTGGTCTTACTCTTCTTTTAACCCTTCTAAAGTCTTTATACGGTTATCCTCCTCTCCCTCCAGTCTCATCTTTCTGGCGGAGGAGGGTGGGATCGCTAGTGAGTCCAGAAAGTCTTCAAGCTGCACAACTACACCGACAGGTAAGAAACTATACGTTTTGCAGCGTGAATCTTTCTGGATTCACTATGCTGTGCATAGACTTTGTAGCGGTTTGTCGTTATTGTGGTGGCTGGATGGAACATGAGCTCTGGTTACTGAATGTGTGTTGTAAGACCTTCTGTCCCACTTGTGCTTCCTTGTTCATTTGAATATCTACACAGTAGTGCTTAGTGAACCTGTGCACTGAAGACCATGTTGCGGCTTGGCAAATGTCTTGAATAGGTGTTTGCTTGAAACGCAATTGTTGCTCCTTTCTTCCTTGTTCAGTGGGCATGAACAGCTCCTTATAACTGTTGTCCTGTTTGTTTGTGGCAGAGTTGTATGGTTTGTGCAATCCACAGTGCAATTGTATTTTTGGTAACTAGTCATCCCAAGCAACTGTTTGCAAGGGATACAAAGAACTGCTTTGTATTTCTGCACTCCGTTGTCCTTTCTATATAGTGCATTACTGCCCTCCTGGAGTCCAGTGTGTTTAGCGCCCTTTCTGTGCTTGTGGTAGGTTTTTGGAAAAAACTTGGTATTTGAATTGTGTGGTTGATGTGGAACCGTGACATCACCTTTGGCATGAAATGTGGGTCTGTTCTCATTACAATCCTATCATTGTGTATTTGCAGGTAGGGCTCTTGTAGTGTTAGCACTTGCAATTCACGCACCCTTCGTAGCGATGTAATAGCCACTAGGAAGGCAGTGTTTAGTGTGAGTATGAGCAGTGTAGCTTTGTGAATAGGCTCAAATGGTGCCTTCATGAATTGAATTAGCACTACCTTGAGGTTCCATGCTGGTGCTGGTATTCTGTTTGGAGGTGCAATTCTCTTTGCCCCTTCTAGAAATTCTTTTACTACCTGGGAGGTGAAGAAACTCTTTCCTGTTTCTCATCTTGTGTAAGCCACTATTGCCACGAAGTGCACCCTTGGGGATGTGCAGCTTACTTTACTTTGTAGTAGATGTGTTAAGTATTTTAGTACGGTTGATTCCTTTGTAATTTTTCTTTGTAGTTTCTCCCTAATGCACCATTCAGAGAATCTTTTCCACTTTGCTACGTAGCACTTTCTTGTGGTAGGTCTCCTTGCCTCCCTGAGCACCGCCATTGTGCTTGCTGGTAGTTTAAGGTGTGCAAATTCTAAGTCTTCAGGAGCCATGCTGCTAGGCTGAGGCTCTCTGGCTCTGGGTGTAGCACCCTTCCGTTCTGCATTGCTAACAGGTCTCTTCTCTTTGGGAATCTGTTTGCTGGTGCTGGTGCTTGCGCGGTTTCTACTATTTGTGAGAACCAGGACTGTCTGGCCTACTGAAGAGCTATTAGTATTAGCGTCATGTTACTCATCCTGCATTTGTTGAGTACCCAGTGTATCAGTGGTGGGGGGGGGAGGGGGGAGGGGGGAGCGTATGCAAATGTCTTTGACCAACTTATCCATAGCGCATTCCCCCGGGACCGATGGTCTGGCGGTCTGGATGCGAAGTGATGGCTTTTTGCAATTTGGTGCGTTGCAAATAGGTCTATTTGTGGTGGGCCCCATTTCCGGAATAGTTTCTCTATTTTCTGTTGGTTGAGCTCCCATTCATGGGATGCGGACGTCTGCCTGCCGAGTCTGTCTGCCTCCACATTGCCCTTCCCAGGTAGATGTATTGCCAGCAGGTCTATTCTTAGTGGAATGGCCCATGCCCATATTTCCTGTGCTAGCCCTGAATGCAAACTTGACCTGGACCACAACCAATGTCGCTTTGTTCCATGAACACACAAGTCCCAAGGAACACAGCATCAATGACCCCAGACCCTTGCTCTGGAAAGCAAATTGGACTACTTGTCTTGCTAAGGTAGACATTCAAAGTTTGCCTCTGATGAGATGGCCCATGGTAGGGCAGGCACAGAAAATGGAAGACCGTTTCACATTGTGATCGCTGTAACTAGACATCAAGCTGCATCTCTAAGATTCTGTAAAACGACCAAATGATTATAAGAAATCCAACAATGAGACGACTAAGGACAAAAGGAACAATGCAACATTTGACAATTAAATATGGACCTCCTTTAACCTGATCGCTCATTAAATGTACCAAGACATAACAAAATGGAACCCAAGCACGGTCTTTCAAGTATAGAAGTGAGGTGGTTAGGTAGGAAAGCAGGAGTGATATTTTCACTGAAAGGTCATCAACTCTTGCACAATATAAATTTGACCAGTCTGCCAAAAAGGGCTGTAGAGGAAATAGGTTCTGGTTACAAATGCTTTGCAGGTGCCTTTGGAAACTTGGGTAGTTATCCCACCTTCAGCAAATAATTAGCAATCTGCAATTCTGGGTGAATCGTTTGGTCTCCATCTGCCTTAAATTGTAATTGTGCATTGTATACATGCAGTGAGCTATGAGCTATTAACTGTGGAGCTCTGTTAATTCAAAAGTGTTGTTAGGATTTGCTTTAATAATTTGGTTCTTATTGCCTGTACTGCAAATTAACCTGCAACACAAACAAGTAAAAACAAATGGCCCCAAAAGATAACCAAAAAAAGATCTTTCCTGTGAACACAAATTAAAAGCTACACAACTGCAGCCACGCAAATGTGCCACTAGAAATTCAGTTGGGACTGAGTACATGAAAAAAAAACTTCAATGACCATAACTGAAGGATTGGGAGCACTGTATAGAGTTTGAAATGTCTTAATTCACCAGAATCTTTTTTTATGGAAGTTTAGTATCCACAAAACAACTGTTTCAAAGACAAGAGGTAAGGTTTTTGGAAAAATATGCAAAATAAGTTTGTTCTTTCAGAAACATGCTTATGTATACGCTGTTTGTAGAGGTCGCCTCAATTCATTGTTCACTACATTCCACGATGCGTTCTGAGGTCGTTAATAATCTATTGTAAAATAAATAGGGAAAGCACACTTACACACATAAGAGGTTCTTCTGTCATTCTCCCAAGATACTTTTTTTGCTGCTTTTCGTTTCCAGCAAGGATGACTGGCATTTGCTATAAAAGAGCATTGCATATTATTTTTATTGCGTAACCAGCATTTCATGATTTTCAACCATGTTATGATAGAGAGAGAAAAAATCAACTTGCCCCGAGAGAATTTGCTTCAATGGCAGTTTGAATCCCTGTGCATCCATAAGCTATTTCTTCAGTGATGAGGCAAGCATCAAAAATACCGAGACCAAGGCCACCTATTAAAGAGGACAAAAGCACATTTGTGATGAATTGTATCTCTGGTTTAAGTATGAAATCATGACAAGGTTGTTGGTCTAACTAAACTTCTGCTCTTATTATACCAATATGGCAATAGTTCATTTGTGAAAAGCAAGCACAAAACATTCCTAATAGTGCTGACATGTAAGCATAACCTTGTGGGGTTTTGAAAGGTAGACTTATTTGGAAACCTCTCTTCTTTAGTGATTTTCATTTCAAAATACTTTATTCGGTTTACATGATAGAAAACCATAAAAAGTTATAATTCATCTTAAAAAAGTACAAGACACACGTATACATATCTGGACATACTATACAAATATACCAATCTATATAAAAAGATATGGATACAGCAACGTCGGGATTTAAAAAAGAATTATTTCATAAAATATAACAGCCAACTTTTAGGGATCCAGACAGTTTCTGTACCTTAGAGAAGATTTCAGAAAACCAACCACAAATGGGATACACTCTGGCTTTAATAATAAAAAAAATATAGAGCGGGGCGAACCTGAGTAAAATTTAATTTTTTTAAAAATGATTTTAAAAAGAGCCTCCGGGGGGGGGGCTTCATAGAAGCTATAAAAAACACAAAGTGCATCAGATCCTGTGGAGACATTCTGTCAGAGCCACAGGGTGCTAACACTTGTCCTTTATGACATCCCCTCGGTACTGAAAGTAAAAGATGGAAATAATCCAATCGGAACCTGATCAGTAAAAAACGCTCGTGAGCCGACAAAGGCCACGAGAGGTATGGCTTCATATCTGGGGTGGATTTGAGCATCACGTACTCACGGACGATATTTTTTGACAGTTCTGTCTCATCCCTTTTTAGGTTCTTGCGCATGATAAAAGATTGTTTCACAAAAGCCACATCTGCTCTAGTAATGCGATCAGGTCTTAAAAAAAGGTCCGGACGCCCCAGCTCTCCAAAGCAGCCCTTTAGGTATTTTAACCATGGTATTTCAATCATGTGGTCCAGGCTCAAAGTTTCTTTCAATAATTCTTGAGTAAGGCCAAGATCCTCATTCAGCCAACAATTGAGCCAAAAAAGCAATGGCGCATAGCCAGAATATCGCAGATGAATGTTAGTCCAGTCTCTTCATGAACTATTAAGTTCGAAGTCCCTTTAGGAACACCCAGCAACTGTTTTAAAAACTTATTTTCTACCACCTGGATACCCTCCAGACCTGTATATCCCCACAATTCGCTACCGTAGCTGGCAATCGCTACACTCTTTGCTTGATACATTTTTAACATCGCTGCTATCGGGCGCTTGCCCATTTTCCCAGCGAAGCTAAAAATCGCTGCATTAGTCCTATACACTTCCCCCTTTTCTTCCTAAGTAAAGGACCCCAATCCAGGCGGTCATCCAACAGGACACCCAAATAGGAGAAAGTTGATGTTATAGGCACTTTTTCTCCATTCACCTTAAAGGAGTACTGCCTCTTGGGGTGCAACCCGACTTGCATTATGTAGGATTTAGAGTTGTTTATGGCCAGATCTCGTTCGGCCATAAACCTACGAAAGGTGTCCAGCAAAATCTGCAAGCTTTTTGGGGTGCGGGCCAGGAGAACCGCATCGTCTGCATAAAGCAGGACGGGCAGTCCCCTGCGTCCCTCAGAAGGGAAGTCAGCCCCTGTGTCTATTAGGGTCTTATCTAAATCATTGATATAAAGATTAAAAAGAAACAGGGCTAAAATGCACCCCTGCCGTACACCCCTTTCTGTGCTGAAGTCCCTAGCGACCCTCAGGTCATGCGCGAATCTGAGATTTGCCTTAGTATCCCTATGCAAGTCCATCAGGAAGTCCACCAAATTTGCCTCCACCCCCATGGCCCTCATGGACTGCCACATCTTCCCCCGATTGACACAGTCAAAAGCGGAGGAAAGATCCATGAAGGCCATGTAGATTGTCCCCTGGCGGGCAACGGTGTATTTTCCGAGGATCAAATGGAGATTAAGGCATTGTGCCAAAGAAGAGTGACCTGGGCGGAACCCATACTGAATATCAGAGAATCTTATTTTCTTCCGTCCAGGCCGCCAATCTATTTAGGACGACTCCACCTACAACCTTAACCACAGAGTCGATAAGGAAGATCGGTCTATAATTCATGGTACTGTTACGATCACCCTTTTTAAAAACAGGAACGATAGTGGAAGTACCCCATGACTCTGGACACCCTTCCTTCATAGCGGCGTTAAGCATCGCCGCCAAAATCGATGCCCAAAGAGAGGGATTAGATTTAAAAAGGTCCGGTGGGATACCATCCGGTCGAGGTGCCTTGTTACACGAAAGGAAGCAAGGTTGTACACAGTTCCCCTGGGGTTAGACAGGTAATAAGGTCTCTCTCCCAGTTAGCTGAGAGACAGCAAGAGGGTGTGAAATGCTAGAGGGTCAGCAAGTTCCTTGACGGAACTAAGGAAGCCTCACACAACTGATGAGCTGGATGACATGTCTCATTCAGCCTACTTGAGATGTTGTTTAAATCATCGGCTTCCTGCTCCTACGTCGAGCCGGCGCTGCAATGCCCGACGGGTGACAACAAGTGTCACTCTTTTGCGGAGGTCTTTTGTTCCTTGCCGTGATATGTAGAAACTTGTGAGGCTCGAAAAAGTGAGGTAGTGAGCAAAAGGTGAATAATTTAAAAAAAGTTGGATAGTCCACGAGGGAACCTTTATTCATGTGGCTAGCCACTTTATTAAAAAGTGCAGGGAGGGGTACTGAGGACCATCGTAACTATTAGTGTGGCCTCATATCAACCCTCCACTTGGTCAACATGTTTCATGCCCAGCAGGGCAATTCTTCAGGACCGAAAAAAAGTGCTCATATAATCCTTATGTGCCCAAAAGGTGAGCTACAGGCTATTGATAATACAACCTGAGAGGTCTAGGTCTATAGCTGGCGAGGAATACTGCATCACCGTCAGACCTAGGAATCAAGTAAACATAACAATTGCTACATTATCGTTATTGATTACAACGCTGACAAACTAAGCGTTGACTTCACCCCAAAAGTCAATCACGCACCCAGTTATACATGATCTACTAGGTGTCAGAGGAATATTGGAGTGCAACGTGGTGAGGGGAGAGAGACCATTATTACATGTAACAAGACATGACCCAGAGGGTATTCAGGGCATGTGTGAGTACTACTCATTAAAAAGGTGGTATGTTGTTTACTAACACTACAGCCACCGTGATAGGAGAAGATATTCATTACAATTAGAAAGCCACTAAGCCACAAGGAGGAAGACAGACACTCTGTGGGATGGTTGTTGTATAATTTATGTAACCTACCCTTTGGAGCCCAATGGCAGTCTGCGCGGCTAGTTCCTGTGGGGACTGCGCTAGGGACCTAGCCCTACGGGAGGAAGGAACAAGGGAAGAAAACATGTAAAGGCAGGATCAACACATGGGGTTGTCACTAGGGACGTAGTACATGTAAGGCAAGGGGACATCGGTCGCCCCACCTCGCCAGGCTGTCACGTAACTCACTGCTGTGCAGACACAGGGGTGTATTAACCCGCTGGTGAACACCAGGGAGCAGAGATGTTCAATGATTGTACCATTAGTAGTTAAGGGTTAAAAACTAAAAGAGATGATGGCTCGAGGGGCAGCTACAAGCTAGCCGAATGTACAGCCTAGACAGCCCGGCGGTGCGGGGCGCCCCACGTGGGCCCCTGCATATATGCCGTTATCAAGGAGCGGCGGCGAGCGATTGCTCGGTTCAGCACGCTTACCTTAGCGGTGGGGAGATTGCGCCGATATCACCTACCCCCACACGGACGGCGTGTGCTACATGCGGAACAGCCGGTGAAGAGCAGGAACACAGCCACCATTAAGAGTAGGGCGTGCGAGTGCGAGGGGGGCGTGGCCATCATGACAGAGTCGCCAGGGGCGCCAATCAGGGGCCACTCAGTAGTGCTCATGGGAAGTGTAGTTTGACTACCAAGGCACAGGACGTTGGAATGCAAACGCGGTGATGGGCGTTACACGAAAGACTGGCAATACCTTCCTCCACTTCTCTTCGAGTGAATACAACCACGTCCTTTTTCTGAATTCTCGCTTGCAACCAGGGTAAGGTTGAGGCACTTTTAAAAACACAGCTGAATTGAGACACCCATTCCTCTTCCGTTATATTAGTGCCCAAATCCTCAGCTCTGTCCCTTTCAAATAGAGGTCTATTAACAATGCTCCAAAATCTAGAGCTGCTGCATAATATAGAAGGATCTAAGAGTTCCCGCCACGTGGCCTCCTTCAGCTCCGTTTTGCGATTAGCAAGTATCATTTTTTAGTTGATGCGGAGAGTACGAATCTGAGACTGGTCCCTAGGATTCGCTTTCAATGCGGCCTTTAATTCTCTAGCGGCTTTGGAGCATAATACATTAAACCACTTGGGGTCGTCGACGAACTTTCTTTGTGCAAGGACAGATAGTTATGCCCCCACCTTGGAAACAATCCCTGTAAAAGCCTTGAGAATACCCTTCTTTAGTCAGTCCATTACCAACTAGTGGAGACTTCCTAGAAGCAAGTGTGGGGAGACCGAAAACACATGGCAGATGCTTTGAAGTTAAAATACATATGGTTAGTTAAAACAGTGTAATCAAAATAGCTTAAATACCAACGTTTTAAGTATTCCAAACTACAACCTCTGGATCCAAAGAGCACACTACTCTGTATTTTCAAGCACGTCCGTGTGTTCCTCCTTTTCACCAGGTACACTTATCACAGTGCACACTTGACAGATTCAGTACCTTGACAAATAACTACAGAGTAGCCAGCAGATGAAGGTTTGGGAGCCAGAAGCTTAAGCCAAAGACTAACTTCAAAGAAACACAATACACAAAACCAACTAACTGAAATGTGCAGAGTTTTGGGAATAAGGCCTTTAATACTGCTCACAGAACCAAAATGCAATTACTTACCTATGTGCCGTATTGATTTGAGCAGGAAACCCCCTCGAAATCCCAAAGACCCAACCTAGACCCTGGTGGAAAGAATTCATTTCATAAAAGGCTGCATATCCATAAGGAAATAGAAATCTTGAATCCTGGCCCACTTTGGTCACTTTCACCATCATTAAAACAGAGGAACGACAAAAAGTATTTCTCACTTTCTCTAAATGGCCATTTAGCGGATTATGAAGAACCTTGGGGATACATAATGAATGCCCAAGCCATGCCCACTTATTTTGGGGAAACACAAGGCTCGAAATTAAAAACATTCTTAAGTTAGAGGCTCCACGTTTCGTAGATGGCCACCTAAGAAAAGTAGCCTTCCAAGTGAGTAGGTCATCTAACAGGCTGTTATGGTTTGATATGGTGTGTACATTAACATTGGCAAATCCAGCTTTAGATCATATTGATGTGTAGGAAGCATGAATATGATGCTGACAAAATGTCATTTGTGTGACTCTCCTGAATAAAAAATAAACTGCAACTCGAACATGTTTCTTATGCAAGAATCATAGATAATTATTTTAGGAGACAACCTAAAGAAAAGTGTCATCCAGCTAAAAAGGGGGTGGGTATTACTCAACACATAGTAGCAAATTCCATAATCTGTAGATTACTGTGCGCCTGATCAGCAACTGTATGAATGGAAGAAACATTCTGCCACTAAAGCTTATTTTCAGAGGAATGGTTAGGCGGCACTCTGTACTTTGACAAAGGCAGCTCAGGAATAACGTGGTCAAGACTGATTTGCATATGGCCAGGTCTACACTGGGGAGGAATAGTGAGCAAAAGAATGATGGGTTTAACCCAGATATCTTGACTGGGGGTGAATGTTTTGTTCAGCATTCCGTCTATCAATTGTGTGTCTTTTGCTTTCTCGCCCCAAGTGCGCCGGGTATGTCCAGATGTGGGTCGCGGGCTCACTGTGCCACTGGATTCAAGCTATCCTGGCTGAGGGGTGAAAGCCCAGAACGGTCCTAGGATGCTTGTTTCCGTTCCAGGGAGGACCTGGCTTGGCAGTTTGGGCTGGACTGTTCCCATGAGGCACAGGGTCAAGACTGATTTGTATTAGGCCAGGTCTAAACTGGGGTGGCCTGGTGAGCAAAAGAATGATGGATTTAACCCAGATCTCTCGACTGGGGGTGGATGGTTTGATTTGCTCTGCATTCCATCCATCAATTGTGTGTCTTTAGCAGGAACAACAACTGTCATGTTAAACTAAAGTATTATTGAAAATCAATTAGAAGCTGGGGGTTCTCCTTAATTTCAGAAGTATGTTATGAACCGGACAAAAGGATATATTTTCTTCTGAACCAATTGATGTTATTGAATAAACATCACAAGCAGCCCCAGCCACAGACCACCAATAAGCAAAACTAAACTAAAAGTAATTTGGAGTATCCTTTGGTGAGGTAGAGTTCTTTGTGAAAATCATTTGGTCTTATTTCTATTCGTCTCGCTTGAGAAAAATTGTATCAGTGTCATGTCAACCTTCCTGTTCTATAGTTTCTTCTATTTAGGCAGTTTGAGGTCCTGGCATCTAAGTGACAGGGAAGGTGTAGCTATTCGCTTGGGACTAAACTGCTGCTGACTCAACCTTCCAAATTCTCATTATGCTAGGAGCATTATTAAACCCGAGAAGGAATTGTGCTGTCCCCTAATAAATGTTCAAGAGGATTTCGTCAGAGCGTGATCAACCCCAGTGTTCCTTTGAGGTAAACTATCCACGGACTACACAAGATCACAAATAAAGTTACAAAAATTCAATTTTTCCATGTTTGCAACTCCACCTACGTGGCTAGGAAATCGCAAAAACACTTGAACTTTGAATAACCATGTAAGCCTTGTTATACTGTGAAATATGTTCCTTTATGAATGATGTAAATGACAATGTATTCTTTAAATCATGTTCCAACTTGTCAAACAAAACAGAAAACCGATTTACCGCAGCTTTCTGGAATGTGACCATTCATCAGACCAAGTTCCCAAGCCCGTCTTATCAGAGGCACCGGATACTAAAAAACAAAGAAAAAAAAAACATTGTTTTTCTTGGTTTTGTCAGATATTCAACAGGATGATGTACAACAAAACTTACTTCTCCAGTTTTATCATATTGGGCTGCCATTGGAATGACTTCTTCTCTTGCAAATTTACGAGCAGTTGCTTGAAACTCTTTCTGCTGATCTGTGAACTCTAAATTAAACAGTAAAAAAAATGCTAGAATTAAAGTTTTGGCGGCTCTTTTATCAGCCTCACTTGCACACTACTTTTCAATCCATAACATTTTTTTAGATCTGTTTTGCATAATAAACTCTGTCCTACAGGACCTTCTTTCCAGTAAGAAAGTTCTGCTGAACAATAGACACAAGGTCTGGCTTACAGTGTAGACAGCCTATGGTGACGTGTGTATAGACAAATTAAGACCCGCTATACATGCTCACAATCAGCAGACTATCAACAGTTTATACCACATGCATCCAACATATCGAATAGCCCTTAATCAGGATTTCTTCAGATTTCCATCAGTACTTTAGAGGAAAGCATAACCTCATTTACCACTGTGACAGACACCTGCGAAAGGGAACAAACAACACAAAAGAATTCCAATATCATCATGCACACAACATAGATGACAAACTACAGCCAAACCAACACTACTGTCATGCACCTCAGCAACTTACATCGTAGAATATCTTCAATAAATCTGGCATAAGCAAAACCACTCCTTAAGCACACACTGTATCATAAGTTTCTACCGGGACTCTAATAAACGAGGCTTATTACACTGACTGGACCATGGACAACAAACCTTTCAATGAAGAACAAGCATTGGAAATGCAATAGGTCTCGCATTAGAAAAGTTGGAGTTATTGGTCTTGTAAATGACATATTTTATTTATTTGTTGGTTTTTAAAATTGCTAAATTGATGGCTTTGTCATTTACAATGCCAATAGTTATAACTTTCGCGAATGTGACACCTATAGCATTTGGAATGCAATATGTTTTGTATTTACGTCACTTAGATGGCAGCTCTGGCCGTTAGGCCACATCTCTAGAGAGCAGGAGAGTGCAGCAGGGGAGAGAAGCACAGCAATGCAATAGGTCTCGCATTAGGAAAGTTTGAGCTATTGGTATTGTAAAGGACACATTTTTTATTTATGTGCTTGTTTTGAAAATAGCGAAATTAATAGCTTTGTTATTTACAATGCCAATAGTTTTATCTTTCGCAAATGTGACACCTATTGTAACACAATATGTGTTGTGAGGGTGAGGGTGAGGGGTTGAGGGTGAGTGAGGGTGAGGGGTTGAGGGTGAGTGAGGGTGAGGGGTTGAGGGTGAGTGAGGGTGAGTGAGTGAGGGTGAGTGAGGGTGAGTGAGTGAGGGTGAGTGAGGGTGAGTGAGTGTGTGAGTGTGAGTGTGAGTGTGAGTGTGAGTGTGAGTGTGAGTGAGAGTGTGAGTGAGGGTGAGGGTGAGTGAGGGTGAGTGTGAGTGAGGGTGAGGGTGAGTGAGTGAGGGTGAGTGAGTGAGGGTGAGTGAGTGAGGGTGAGTGAGTGAGGGTGAGTGAGTGAGGGTGAGTGAGTGAGGGTGAGTGAGTGAGGGTGAGTGAGTGAGGGTGAGTGAGTGAGGGTGAGTGAGTGAGGGTGAGTGAGTGAGGGTGAGTGAGTGAGGGTGAGTGAGTGAGGGTGAGTGAGTGAGGGTGAGTGAGTGAGGGTGAGTGAGTGAGGGTGAGTGAGTGAGGGTGAGTGAGTGAGGGTGAGTGAGGGTGAGTGAGTGAGGGTGAGTGAGTGAGTGAGGGTGGGTGAGTGAGGGTGGGTGAGTGAGGGTGGGTGAGTGAGGGTGGGTGAGTGAGGGTGGGTGAGGGTGGGTGGGTGAGGGTGGGTGAGGGTGGGTGAGGGTGGGTGAGGGTGGGTGAGGGTGAGTGAGGGTGAGTGAGGGTGAGTGAGGGTGAGTGAGGGTGAGGGTGAGGGTGAGTGAGGGTGAGGAGGGGGTTGAGGATGAGTGAGGGTGAGGGGTTGAGGGTGAGTGAGGGTGAGGGGTTGAGGGTGAGTGAGGGTGAGGGGTTGAGGGTGAGTGAGGGTGAGGGGTTGAGGGTGAGTGAGGGTGAGGGGTTGAGGGTGAGTGAGGGTGAGTGAGGGTGAGGGGTTGAGGGTGAGTGAGGGTGAGTGAGAGGTTGAGGGTGAGGGTGAGGGGTTGAGGGTGAGGGGTTGAGGGTGAGTGAGGGGTTGAGGGTGAGTGAGGGTGGGTGAGGGTGAGTGAGGGTGAGTGAGGGTGAGTGAGGGTGAGGGGTTGAGGGTGAGTGAGGGTGAGGGGTTGAGGGTGAGTGAGGGTGAGGGGTTGAGGGTGAGTGAGGGTGAGGGGTTGAGGGTGGGTGAGGGGTTGAGGGTGAGTGAGGGTGAGGGGTTGAGGGTGAGTGAGGGTGAGTGAGGGTGAGGGGTTGAGGGTGAGTGAGAGTGAGGGTGAGTGAGAGGTTGAGGGTGAGGGTGAGGGGTTGAGGGTGAGTGAGAGTGAGGGTGAGTGAGGGGTTGAGGGTGAGTGAGGGTGGGTGAGGGTGAGTGAGGGTGGGTGAGGGTGAGTGAGGGTGAGTGAGGGTGAGTGAGGGTGAGTGAGGGTGAGTGAGGGTGAGTGAGGGTGAGTGAGGGTGAGTGAGGGTGAGTGAGGGTGAGTGAGGGTGGTGAGGGTGGGTGAGGGTGGGTGAGGGTGGGTGAGGGTGGGTGAGGGTGAGTGAGGGTGAGGGTGCGTGAGGGTGAGGGTGCGTGAGGGTGCGTGAGGGTGCGTGAGGGTGAGTGAGGGTGAGTGAGGGTGAGTGAGGGTGAGGGTGCGTGAGGGTGCGTGAGGGTGAGTGAGGGTGAGTGAGGGTGGGTGAGGGTGGGTGAGGGTGGGTGAGGGTGAGGGGTTGAGGGTGAGTGAGAGGTTGAGGGTGAGTGAGGGGTTGAGGGTGAGTGAGGGTGGGTGAGGGGTTAAGGGTGAGTGAGGGTGGGTGAGGGTGAGTGAGGGTGAGTGAGGGTGAGTGAGGGTGAGTGAGGGTGAGTGAGGGTGAGTGAGGGTGGGTGAGTGAGGGTGAGTGAGGGTGGGTGAGGGGTTGAGGGTGAGCGAGAGTGAGGGTGAGTGAGGGGTTGAGGGTGAGGGGTTGAGGGTGAGGGGTTGAGGGTGAGGGTGGGTGAGGGGTTGAGGGTGAGTGAGGGTGAGTGAGGGTGAGGGTGGGGGAGGGTGGGTGAGGGTGGGTGAGGGTGAGGGTGGGTGAGGGGTGAGGGTGAGTGAGGGTGAGTGAGGGTGAGTGAGGGTGATGGGTGAGTGTGGGTGAGTGTGGGTGAGGGTGGGTGAGGGTGGGTGAGGGGGTGAGGGTGAGTGAGGGTGAGGAGGGTGAGTGAGGGTGAGTGAGGGGTGAGGGTGAGTGAGGGTG